>NC_064765.1:34690018-35058823 GCF_011397635.1 Epinephelus fuscoguttatus | reverse complement strand
AAGTCAAAGAGGAGGTGATTCAGGCTATCCAGCAGTTAAATGTAGATAAAAGTCCTGGTCCCGACGGTCTTCCGACTGAGTTTTATCAATTATATATAGATGAAATGTTAAATCTCCTCACACATATGTTTAATGAAGGTCTGCACTCTGGCACTTTTGGTGACTCTTTTTATGAAGGTGTGTTGCATTTAATATTTAAAAAAGGAGACAAAACAGATATAAACAACTACAGACACCTGACTATAATGAACACAGATTATAAAATATTAGCTAAAATAATAATGAACAGATTAAATGACACTTTAGAAAATATTATTGAAAAAGAACAGACATGTGCAATTAAAGGACGTCTGATGTGGGACAACTTGTGCACATTGAGAGAAACATTACAAAAACGAGACTTTTTCATAATCGGGCTTGATCAAAAGAAAGCCTTTGATTATATCTCTAGAGACTACCTGTGGTCTGTGTTGGAAGCAAATGGCTTCCCTAACGATTTTATCCATATGATACAATGTCTGTATAGAAAGTCATGTGTTCGTATAAACGTCAATGGTGTACTGATTCTTTTAACGTAGAAAGAGGTGTAAAACAGGGCTGTCCACTGAGTGCTGCTTTATATATCTTGGCGATCAGCCCATTAATTAAAATAATAAATGCTGACCCTTTGATATCTGGTAAACTTATAAATAACAGTTGTAATGTTAAAGCAATGGCATATGCCGATGATGTTACCGTCATCATAAAGAATCAGTTAGAGATGGATACTTTACTCAACCATTTGTGCCTCTATGAACTGGCGTCTGGTGCTAAATTAAATCATGAAAAGACTGAAGGAGTTTGGATAGGAACAGAGAGTAAAAAACCTCACTTAAATATTCAAATAAAAAAGGAAATAAAAATTCTTGGTTTGACTCTCTGTAATAATGATTGTAGTGAACGAAATTGGGATGAAAAACTGAATATTGTTAAAGAAGAAATTAATAAATGGAGAAATAAAGATACTAATTATAAATCTAGAATTAATATAATGAAAACATACATTCTATCCAAACTCCTCTTTCTTGCCAATATATTTCCACCAACTCCCAGCATATTAAAACAACTAAACAAACAATGTGTGAACCTGGTCTGGGGAACCACTAGAGAAGTCACGAAACGTGACCTTTTATTTAAAAGCAGAGAGTATGGAGGCCTTGGAGCTGTTGATTTGAGTGTTAGATTGATGGTCGCTTTTGTTAAAAATGTGTCAGCGGCCATCTCTAGAAAAGCACCCTGGGTCGGTCCTGTTAAACATTGGGGGAAAAAAACGGGGCAATGCAAGACAACACCCTTATTATAAATTATTATATTCAGATTTTTTACATGAACACAGATGTGTACAAATAAACTGGGTAAGTGATACAAGTAAAACAATTTCTAATAAAATAAATGATTTTAAATATGGTGGTGTAATTAAATATAAAAATATCCTGGAGAGAGATTATATGAAAGTGATTAAAATAATAAATGACAAGAGATACTCAGAGAGCATCAGGGATGTCCGCTGGCTCATTTCAGTTTCCAGCCTCCCTGTACGAGCTGTTGTTTCATGGAGCTGTTATGTCACAACTACAAAATGTCCAATGATTTATTGTAATGAACAAGAGACACAACAACATCTGTTAATTGACTGTTATAGATCGCAGCAAGTGTGGAATATTTTACACGGACTTGGTCTATCTTGTGACATCAATTATAACTCAGTAACTTACGGACTCATAACAGAAAATATTCCACAGAAACACAAAGAACTGTATCAACTGGTCATTATTATCACTTCATACAAACTTTGGAAAACCAGATGTGCCATGTCCCTCCAACAGACTGTTATAGACGGAGACATGGTAATAAAACACATCCAGGCTGATCTCCGGAGGAGAAGGACATTAGACAAGAACCAAATTCTTCCGTGGAACATTTTGCACCTTTAATGCACTCTATTACGTGCAGCGTGTTTCACTATTTGTACTTCATTAATGTAAATTGTATTTTATTGTGAATCAGAGGTGTTTGTCATGTCTGATTTTCTGTGTCTTGACACATGTTTTGATTGTGCAGTGTAATCTTTTGTATGGAACTCAATAAAGTATAATTTAAAAAAAAAAAAAAAAAGAAAAGATTGAAATCGTAGACCAAGCTCTGGAGTTTTGACTTATGAAGTGAAAATGGGTCACTACTGGACTAAACTCTTAACGCGTGTAGAGGAACATGTTGTCATTTGTCGTTTAATCCGTGTTTTGGATCAGGTTATTAAAAACAAAATGACTGTGAATCTTGCAGGTTTGAACAGAGACGTTAAAGTAACTCGATTGGAATGCATGTTGGATATACAGTATAGGCCAAAAGTTTGGACACACCCTCTCATTCAATGCGTTTTCTTTATTTTCATGACTATTTACATTGTAGATTCTCACTGAAGGCATCAAAACTATGAATGAACACATGTGGAGTTATGTACTTAACAAAAAAAGGTGAAATAACTGAAAACATGTTTTATATTCTAGTTTCTTCAAAATAGCCACCCTTTGCTCTGATTACTGCTTTGCACACTCTTGGCATTCTCTCCATGAGCTTCAAGAGGTAGTCACCTGAAATGGTTTTCCAACAGTCTTGAAGGAGTTCCCAGAGGTGTTTAGCACTTGTTGGCCCCTTTGCCTTCACTCTGCGGTCCAGCTCACCCCAAACCATCTCCATTGGGTTCAGGTCTGGTGACTGTGGAGGCCAGGTCATCTGCCGCAGCACTCCATCACTCTCCTTCTTGGTCAAATAGCCCTTACACAGCCTGGAGGTGTGTTTGGGGTCATTGTCCTGTTGAAAAATAAATGGTCGTCCAACTAAACGCAAACCGGATGGGATGGCATGTCGCTGCAGGATGCTGTGGTAGCCATGCTGGTTCAGTGTGCCTTCAATTTTGAATAAATCCCCAACAGTGTCACCAGCAAAACACCCCCACACCATCACATCTCCTCCTCCATGCTTCACAGTGGGAACCAGGCATGTGGAATCCATCCGTTCACCTTTTCTGCGTCTCACAAAGACACGGCGGTTGGAACCAAAGATCTCAAATTTGGACTCATCAGACCAAAGCACAGATTTTCACTGGTCTAATGACAATTCCTTGTGTTTCTTGGCTCAAACAAATCTCTTCTGCTTGTTGCCTCTCCTTAGCAGTGGTTTCCTAGCAGCTATTTGACCATGAAGGCCTGATTCGCGCAGTCTCCTCTTAACAGTTGTTCTAGAGATGGGTCTGCTGCTAGAACTCTGTGTGGCATTCATCTGGTCTCTGATCTGAGCTGCTGTTAACTTGCGATTTCTGAGGCTGGTGACTCGGATGAACTTATCCTCAGAAGCAGAGGTGACTCTTGGTCTTCCTTTCCTGGGTCGGTCCTCATGTGTGCCAGTTTCATTGTAGCGCTTGATGGTTTTTGTGACTCCACTTGGGGACACATTTAAAGTTTTTGCAATTTTCCGGACTGACTGACCTTCATTTCTTAAAGTAATGATGGCCACTCGTTTTTCTTTAGTTAGCTGATTGGTTCTTGCCATAATATGAATTTTAACAGTTGTCCAATAGGGCTGTCAGCTGTGTATTAACCTGACTTCTGCACAACACAACTGATGGTCCCAACCCCATTGATAAAGCAAGAAATTCCACTAATTAACCCTGATAAGGCACACCTGTGAAGTGGAAACCATTTCAGGTGACTACCTCTTGAAGCTCATGGAGAGAATGCCAAGAGTGTGCAAAGCAGTAATCAGAGCAAAGGGTGGCTATTTTGAAGAAACTAGAATATAAAACATGTTTTCAGTTATTTCACCTTTTTTTGTCAAATACATAACTCCACATGTGTTCATTCATAGTTTTGATGCCTTCAGTGAGAATCTACAATGTAAATAGTCATGAAAATAAAGAAAACGCATTGAATGAGAAGGTGTGTCCAAACTTTTGGCCTGTACTGTAGTTAGGTCCCAATCTGTACATACACCCTGGGATGTGTTGTTACAGTCCACATTGCAACTTGTAAAAGACGGTTCGGTGGCCGATGCATTCTACAAAATCATTAAAGAGATGAATGCATCAAACGTAAGCCATTTGGTTACTCTGTACGCTTTGTTTGTAGACGCAGTGTGTTGTCTCGTACTTGCGGACACCTTGACTGAATTGAGAAGGTTGCATTATTATATTCACATTATCCACGGGACCTCTGCCATGAATTTGCTCTTGTCTGCTTTAGATAAATGCTATGTTGTTGTTTGTAACTGTGTATAGCTCGTATATCTTAAATGTTTTCAACATGTATAGCTCATATATCTTAAATGTTTAAATCATGTATATAGCTCATATAACTTAAATGTTTGAAGCATGTATACCTCATATATCTTAAATGTTTGAAGCATGTATACCTCATATAACTTAAATGTTTGAATCATGTATAGCTTGTATTACTTAAATGTTTGAAGCGTGTATACCTCGTATTACTTAAATGTGTGAATCATGTATAGCTCATAAAACTTGTGATTTGTTTTTGAATCATGTATACCTCGTATAACTTAAATGTTTGAACCATGTATACTTTGTATAACTTAAATGTTTGAATCATGTATACCTCGTATAACTTGCGATTGTTTTAAAATAAATGTTTTGGTAAGCGAGCGGTTGTGTTCATTATTGATTCAACATGTCGGAGAAACGTGTCATGAAAAAGGTTTACTACGACCCGTCTCACCCGGGTAGTTTAGGAGGAGTCGAACGACTCCACAGGGCCGTACAAGATGAGATGGGGAAAAGAGTAAACCCTGACCGAGTCAGAGAATTTTTAGCCGAGCAAGATGCATACACTCTGCATAAACCTGCCAGAATACATTTTCCCAGAAATAGGGTTTTTGCACTGCGATCTCTGAACCAATTTCAAGCGGACCTCTGTGACATGCAAGCCTTGACCAAGCGCAATGACTGTTTTAAATATCAGTTGACGGTCATCGATGTGTTTTCAAAGAAAGCATACATGCGAGCGCTAAAAAACAAAACGGCGTCCCAAATCACTAGGACATTTGATTCTGTTTTAGACGACAGTCAGACCCCTGAAAAGTTACAAACAGACGCGGGTAAAGAATTCTTTAACGGAGGGGTATTCCAGAAAGCGGGTTTAGTGAAAACTCTGAGTATGTTAACCCTGAGATGAGGGAAACTCTGGGTTTTCAGTTCCAGAAAGAGAGGTAAATCAAACTCTGAGTCAATCACCATGGCAACTGAGTCTGTGAACATAACCTGCTCGCTGGCAGGTTTTCTTCAAAAAACCCTGAGTTTTTCTCTGTCTCCTCCCTCTTGCACGCGGTTTCATTTCCTCATTCATTCAGTCCCTGTCAAAGCTTGTATCGAAGCGAGTTAATTAGCGGAGATTTACCGTCTGTCACAGTTTAAATCCTGCTGGATATTAGTTTGTTACTCAGGACTGTCTTAAGTTACTGAATTTATGCACATCAATCATTTCTTCATCAGTTTTTGTCTTTACATTCAAATATTACACAGCGAGAATTCACCCTCAGCTCAGAATCAAACCTCTGTCCTTTTATATGAATTATTTTTTATAACACTGCACAAGGATCAGACTGTCAGTCTGTTAGAGCAGCTCCCACATGTTTATTGCACATAATGTGTAGGCCTAATTATTTAAATTTTAAAAATCGGTATGAAGCTTTAGACACGTAGTATCAATGACTAATGATCTCTATCACTGATGTCATTGGTCGCACTGATGGAACATAATTCCTACAGCCTAATATTGGGGATTATATGTTAATATTTCTGAGTGAGCATTGGTGTTGCATTTCACTGTCTTTGAATTTACTACATTTGTAGCTGAAATAAAGTCACTGAATGCTGTTGAGTCAAGATACAAATAGAGGTGCAGCATTTTAAAATCTACTGTATTTTAACCTCAACGTCTTTTCAAGTGCAAATCACCAAACATATTATTACTGGGTCAGACTGTGAGTTTACAGTCATGTCTTTATGTCTTTGATCTATAGCCTAGCCTATATGTTTTAAATCTTCTGCCTCCTGTGTTTTTCCCCATCAGATTAAATCTGAACAAATATATTATGATATATTATTAATATAATGTAATGTATCTACAGCCTGATACACAGTCAGATTCCACCACTTCATCTTCATTAAGGAAATGTAAGTCTGATAAATGATGAATAAACATTTTTATTAACTTTATGGTTAACTTATTTACACTTTCCTCGCTCTGACTCAGGCTCTTCTTTTAAAGATAAATGTGCACCGTCTGCTACACATGCATTAATATCTCTACATCCACTGGATTAAAATGGAGGCGCTGTCTTTTATTTACCTGTTGCCATGGTGAATCGTGGAGTCGGAGCTCCATTGATAATGGCTTTTTATTGTCGGCTTAACTCAGAGTGAACATACTCAGAGTTGACTGAACTAATTCAAATCAGCTGTTCTGGAACCGGATACTCAGAGTTTCCCATCTCAGGGTAAATCAACTCAGAGTTCAGGGATAGACTCAGAGTTTGTTGAACCTCCTTCCTGGAATACCCCTCAGGACTTTTAAGGCACTGATGGATAAACGCGGTATTAAACATTTCGCCACGGCCAGTGATCTGAAGGTCTCGGTGATTGAGAGATTTAACCGTACGTTGAAAACTAGAATGTGGAGATATTTTACAGCCGAAAACACCCACAGGTACGTAGACGTCCTGCAGGACTTGGTTAAAAGCTATAATAATGGCTATCACACGAGTATAAAAATGGCGCCTATGCAAGTGACGTCCGAGAACACCCTGCAAGTTTTTCAAAACCTGTACGGCTCGATCCCCCTGAGCTTCCAAGAAAAGTTAAAGATGAATTTTAAACAGGGAGATCTGGTGAGAATATCTAAAGTGAGAGGCGTATTTGATAAGAAATATGAGCAGAGTTATACCGACGAGGTGTTTACGGTGGCCGAGTGCGTACCCCGAGTACCCCCCATTTACAAACTGAAAGATTATGACGGAGAACCTATCTGGGGTACGTTTTACGAAGTGGAGCTGCAAAAAGTAAAGATACCACGAGACAAGAGCTACGCGGTGGAAGAAATTTTGGACCAGCGTGTCGTCGGCAGAGAAAAACAAGCGTTGATACGCTCAAAAAACTGGCCCAAGAAATTCAACAGCTGGGTCAAGGTCGGCGAGCTGAAAAATCTATAAGAACGCGCCGTACGTCAGATTCGTATTCATTTCATCATGTCTCAGATCTTTGGCGGTTTTACATTACCCTGCTCTCCAACGCCAGCGCGCACGTATTTAAAAATAATACCGGTTCCAGTTTCCACGTCAACTTGGCGCAACATATTTACTTGGAGGGCCCGTGGCAAGTGGCCTTGACAAAGATTTCATACCCGCACATGTGGCATAACATTCCTCAAGACGCGGCCTACTTTGAGTGGAGAAAGAAACCCGCGACACCCAACGGGGAGACCGTAGTCAACCGTCAAAGGTTCAGAGGGGGATAATACACCAACTTTGAGCAGCTCAGGGCTGAGCTAAACACACATCTTAGAGTCCTCGACAGCGACATTTTTTTAGCGTTTAACAACATCCAAAAAAGATTTGAATTTCAGGCAGGCGGTCAGTATCATCTGCGCATTTGTCTTACATATTGGGCATGAAATCGGGAGAATGGTTCACGTTTGACGCCAGGTTGGCACCCCACCCGGCCGATATAAAAGCGGGGAATTACCACCTTTACTGCTACAGTGACGTGGTAAGTCATCAGCTCGTAGGCGATGCCTACCCTCCGCTCTTGAGGACCGTCCCTATACAAGGGATGTACGGAGACGTCATCATGCAGTGTTTTAATCCCGCCTCGTATCTACCGGTCATCAAGAAACACATTGAAAGTATCCACGTTGAGATTAAGACTGATCAAAATAAGCCGGTAAACTTTATCTTTGGCAAGACTATCGTGAAACTCCATTTCAGACGCGCAAAGACCTCGTTGAAACCATGACCCCTTAACACGATCCTCGTCGTTTTGTGAGCTACTATGAAAACCAAGCGGGCAGAGCTCTCCCCAGTTTTTACGGCTCCCCCGTCATGTACGGATGAGGGATAGGGTCTATATTTTCAAGATTATTCCGTTTTGTGTCCCTTATCGTGAAAAAAGGTTTTGCCATCGCTAAGCCTCATCTCAGGTCGGCTGCTAAAAACATAGCCTCGGAGGTCATAATCCACGCCGTAGGTAAAATAACGGGTCGAAACTCTGATCAGACGTTTTTGGCTATAAGAGTGAGAAAGAGACCTCCGGGGGAGCGCATTTCACGAGGATCTAAAAAACGGAAAACAAGTCTACCTGGAGCCCCTCAGCAGCGGCGATAAGGTCCGACAATATCTTTTAGGAAAAAACAAAAACAAATACAAAACAAATACAAAAAACAAAACATGACTCTTTTACATTACAAATCAGCCGAGTGCAGCATGGCGGAGCTGGATTTATTTTCAGCCCCCATGACGCAGCTGTCTATAGACGAAAAGCTCTACACAGAGATTTTGCCTTTATCGGCCATTACCGACTCTGGGCCTGTAGAGTTTTTCATTCCCGGAGACAGCGAAAAATATTTGGATTTGAACGACACCTTGCTACACCTGCAACTGAAAATTACCAAAGCGGACGGTAGGCACCTGGATAATGATGCGCCCGTAGGCCTCGTGAATTATCCTCTGAATACCATTTTCAGTCAGTGCAACGTTATTCTCGGCGATAGATTGATATCGCAATCCAGCGCCACTCACCCGTACAGAGCCATGATCAAAACCCTCCTCAACTTTTCAGAAGATTCTCTAAAAAGTCAGTTTACCAGTGGGTTATTTTACAAAGACACGGCAGGCTCTATGGATTCTGTGGTGACAAATAATGGACCTAACAAAGGTCTGGTGAAGAGAGCTTGGTTCACTGCTAATTCCCGCGAGCTTCACCTGTTGGGCCCTCTCCACGCCGACATACTTTTCTGCGAGAGGCTTCTCTTGAACTCTGTGGATCTGAGAATTAAACTGACCCAAGCTAGCGATGCCTTCTGTCTCATGCAAGCCTCTAATGCTAATTTTAAATTAAAAATATCGGGCGCTTCTCTGTTTGTCAAGAAAACGACCGTTTCCCCCGCGGTGTGTCTGGGTCACGCGGCGGCCCTGTTGAGGGGTAACGCGCTCTATCCTTTGTCCCGCGTCAACGTGAAAACGTACTCCATCCCGGAAAATACTCGATTATGTAATCAAGATAATCTCTTTTTGGGCACGATGCTGAAATATATAGTGTTGGCTATGGTGAACCCCAAAGCCTTTACGGGAAAAAATGACCTGTCACCCTTCAACTTTGCTCACAACGATGTGGAATACTTGGCCCTCTGTCAGGACGGCAGACAGGTGCCCGCCAAAGCTTTCCAGCCTCAATTTGACCAAGGCCAGTCAGTCAGAGAGTTTTACAACATGTATACGGCCACGGGAAGACACCTGAAAGATTTGCCACTGGGCATTGACAGGGGTAACCAGGGGTACTCGTTGTTTGTGTTTAATCTCAACACGGCCGAAGATGCAGACGCCTTGTCCCCTGTCTCCAACGGGTGCTTGAGGTTGGAAATGAGATTAAGAGTTCCCCTGCCGCATACAACCACTCTGATCGTGTACGCGTGTTATGAGAGTATTTTGGAGATCAACTCCAAACGTCAAGTGCTGGTGGATTATTATTGAGAAAAGAAAGAAAGAATATGAATAACCACCAACTGGAAGGTGTCATGCGACATTTACTGGGAGATGCGTTTTGCGGCATGTGGGCTTCGGACCAACTACCAGCGCTGACGTGCTCATTCAGGCGTCCCGCCTACATGATTGTCAACACGCACCCTAGTCATCAGCCCGGAGAACACTGGCTAGCACTCACTCTGGACCAAGACGGGAATGCCACTTTTTTCGACTCGTTCGGTCTACCACCCAAAAACCGTGTTACAATTTTTAAAAAGACATTTTTCTGAAAAAATATCAATGTTTTACGAGGATTCAACGAGCAGATTCTTTATACCATACCGCCTGTTCCTTAGAAATGTTCAAAGATTGTTACAGCTTGTTTAAGAATTAAAAAAAAGACAAGACAAACATCAATGTTGTTGTTGTTATTGTACTACTCTTTTATTAAAGTAATTATCACGCCGTATAATTAATCCAACGAGCGGCCGTTTTCCACTTTTTTCTTTCACTCCTTTTTACCGGCGTAACCCATTCCTCCTCCTCCTCCACCTCCTCCTCCTCCTCCTCCACAAATGGAATTAAATCTTGTTTTTTCCACTTTCCTTTCTCCCTCTCGACCGGTGCTACGGCCCCTCTTCTCCTTCTTCCCCTTCTTCTTTGCGGTTGCGCTGAGGAAGATTTTGCAGTACCTCGCAAGCCGTCTCATCCAGTCCTGCCTCTTTCTCGTCCTTTTCTTCATTTTCATCTTGTTTTTCTTCTGGCTCGTCAGAGTCGCAAGGTAGGCCTCTTGCCGTCTTTAGGTAAAGTCGACGTTCCTTCTCCCTTTGTTTGACCAGGGTGAGGTATCTTTGTAACAGAGCATTATATTTTTTAATTTTTTCATAAGGATTAAGCCCCCGTTCGTTTAATATATTCCTCATATTTGCATCTAAATCATTTTCAGCCGTACATCTCATGGCATGAGATTCACCGTCGTTGTTGTTGCCCAAAGTCTGACTCATACAGCTCAGCTGTTGAGGCGTGACCAGAAACATCTTTTGAGACTTTTTTTTTTTTTGTCTGATTAGCGCCTATTAATTAGTCCTCCTAGAAGCTGTCAAAAGATGGGCACAACCGCCGAAAGCAGAGGCAGTACAAACCCTCTGGACTGGGTCATCAGAGCTCGGCACTTGGTTTTTAGGCTGGCTTTTTTATTTGCCAGCAATTTGATAATTTTCTTTTGCCTTTTGAGTTTTTGATATTGAGCCCTGGTCAGGGGAATGTTTCCTTTTAAAACATTTAAAGAGAGTTCGCACAAAGACTGAAGAAAGTCGGAAGAGCTGTGGTTAAGAATATCTTTACGCCTCTGAGGTGTGGCGTGACACAAAGCACACAGTAAAGGAGCGTTCCTTTTTAAACGCGCAGACATGACGAGGAGGATGATGATGATGATTCAGGAAGACCGTGATTTAGGTAGATAGACGACGGGCCACTGCTTCGGTAACAACCCTGATCTCAGTCTGTATTGTTCTGGACAATTTGGGGTGAGATCTACGATTAAATAACCGTGAGCGTCTCTGGTGGCATCTTCAAAGCTTTCTGAAAAAAAAGTTTTTCTCAAAGGAAAAATTTGCTGAGCCAGTATATTTATCTGTAACCTATCTCTGGGGTTTTTAAACAAGACCAGGTAATTATTGTTTAAGCTGATGGTCCGACTGTGTTTGCCCCGATGAAAAACATTTTGCGTCAACATCATGACGCTCATGTTCCTGTGGTGTCTGTATTGTGTAAATCTTGACTACTTCGGGATGGTTGGAGGCCTGAAAAATGACGTTGTCCAGGATAATCAAGTGACTTTGATCGGGGGGAAACAGGTTCTCATCATCAAAAGAATCAGGCAGGCCTTCAACAAATTTAATCTTTTTATTCATCTTTTGCAGTTCACTGTACATAGGCTGGAACGAAGTATATATCCATACAATATTTTCAGGCACCTGAGACAAAACATCTTGACAGTTTTCCAATACACTTTTTACAAAATAAGTTTTTCCACAACCGCTAGGTTGACATGAGAAAGGCACTCACAGTCTAGGATCAAAGTCAATCGGCCAGTGGTCTGCAGAAAACATGTCAATAGCCAAACGGCAACATTTCACCTGTGGAAAGCAGCTGTCTCTTGTCAAATACCACACGAAACCTTTTTAAAAATGACGAGTTTTTAAGCAGAAACCCGTTTTTATCCCTCTTTATGCCGTGTTGAAGAGTCTCAGTAAACCCCTCCTCCTCCTCCCTCTCCTCCGTACGGTGGTTTTGCAGGTAACCCTCTACCAGCTCTTTGACGCTGTCAAAATTAATTTTTTCATAACATTCATAACATAACATTCGAGTAATGCCCTTCACCCGCAGCACGGCTCTTTTGTTTTTTCTGGTCAAGTAGGCGTAACTTTTAGGACCCGCCGCAGCAAACTCCTGTATGGTGTCGCCCCCCAACTCGTCAGTCAAGTCTCCCAAATAATTACCCAGTTTGAGCTCCTTCTCTCCCTCTTTTGCAACATAAATTTGAGAGTCGGTGTCGAGGTAAAGTACCTGATTTTGCAATTGATGCAAATAGTCGTATAACTTTAGACGGCTGTAGGCTGTGGTGAATGCCGCGATAAACATGTTGTCCGTCTTGTTGGGGGGTGCGATATACCGAGCGCCATGACACCACTGAATCAGAGCCGTGGTCCCGTTTAGGAAGGAAAAGTATCTGACTTTGTGTTTTTCTGAAAACATGTAACTGAAAAACTCCTCCGGTTCTCTGACGTCTGGTTCAGGTTACTTCTCTGGGCAAACTTTCCCCATAAGCTATTTAGACAAAGCTTAGCCACCTGTCTTTTAGCCGGGTTTGGTTGAATTTTGTCCGCGTCCAGCAAAATGCCCTGATTTGCCCCGTAGTCTGCAATGTACTTTTCTCTACTCTCCTGATCCGAGGCCTTGGCGGGGTAGCCCGAGGCCTCCTGTTTACCCTTGAGAAAAGTGTGCATGTACTCTACAAATACATCGTCGCTGCGTCTATCAAAGCGCCACACCTCTGTGATCTTACCTAAGCGGTACCCCAACTCCAAGGCTTTGTTAAATTCGGGAGTGACCCAAACCCCCATCAACGCCCTGGCCTCATCGTCGTGCGTACACAACCCGGCCTGAAAATTAAGATTGGCGCACGTTCGACAGAGGGTGAACCCCAGTTTTCCCCGAGGGTATTTTGTAGGGCAACATGGGGAAAAACAAACCTGGAGGCGGGTAGACAACGGCCCTGATAAACCCAAAGTAGTTTTGTGGCTCTTTGAAATCTCGGTAAACTATTTCGGGGTGTCCTAGAGGATAGGGAAAGGCGCAGTTAACGTAGGGATACAAGGATGTCACGTCCACGTAGTGTACAGTTTCGTTCACCGCCGCAGTGTACCTCAGCCTCACGGCGCTCATTCTACCGCTGTACAAAGCATTGCGGGGTGAAAAAGGTCGAGGGGTTTTGGCACGCTTGAGAAAATCTTTCAGAGGCAGATGGAATTTTTTCAACTCGAGCCAATCGTGTTCTCTCATCACGTTCACCTTGAGACCGTGGACGGACTCTAATGTCTGTATTCGCGCCACAGTGGAGGTGTGCACCTCGTCAAACGGTCTGCCCGTCAGAGGGCAGGTGCCGTGGGGCTGAAAGCAGGACGGACAACCGTGATAAAAACAATCCAGAAACTCCCAAACTGTTTTTCACCCGCGTTCAACACGTGCTGAATAAAGACGCGCTCGGTATGTGCCACCCACTCTAACCACTGAACGCCGCCGTTTGAGTAGGTTTTGCGACGTCTTCAATAGTCATGGTGTTCACAGAATAGCCAGGGTGTTGGGACGTAGGAAATTTGTGCAAAACACTTTCATGCAGACCGAAGCGATGGTGGCACAACTGAAAGGGTCCACGCCCGTTTCATCGATGTAACCTTTTGAAAATGTCGCAGGCTCGCACGAGAATATCCAAGTCGTTTTGACAGTAGCGGACGGCTTCTTTCTCAAAATTGAACATGCTGTGACGCACCGTCTCGTACCACACTTCAAATTCTCTCTTGCCCTCTTTACTCATTTGTTTGACGCCGTAGGCCTCTGGCTCGGGGTAGGGGCCTACGTACTTTAAATGATTTTGGGAGCTAAATCGATGGGGGAAAAAACGTTGTTTTTATCGGGAAAACCTAGGGCTTTGGGCAGAGCCGACAGAGGGCACGTCAAGAAACTGAGACTGTCGATGTGTCTGTGTTCGTAATCGGCATCGGTGAAACGTACGACTTTGCTTCCCTGCATTACAAGCGCCTCGGGCTTCAGGTTCAGAGACAGCATGGCGTTGAGCACAATGTATCCGTCAAATCCTCTAGCGTTGTGAGCAATAAAGACGGATTTTCTGTACAGGGGTCGTTTGAAATGCATAATAAACTGTTTGGCACAATCTACGCCCTGAGCATTCCACCTTTTGCCGTCGAGCATTTTTGTATACATCAGAAAAGGGAAATGCGCTCCCGACGAGTCTATGTACATCTCTAAATCGTAGAAAATCAATTTCTCTGTATGTTTTGTCTCGACGGGTAAATGCTGTATGTAACACAGGTGCTCCTCGTTCTCATCTTTTTCTACGGTTACTCCGCAGATTTTACATTTAACTTTTGGACACGCGTGGTGTTTACCGTTACCGTTCATAGCCATGTAGTATAGCATGTTGCATTTTTTGCGTCTTTTAATCAGCTCGCAATTACTGACGTATTTTTCAGCCATGGGCCTCTTTACGAGCTCTTTGTGTTTGGCTAAATACGACGCGGCAACAGCACGTTCTGTTACAGTCGACGCAAACTACAGGACGGAGCTCTCGCTCACTACAGGAGGGGTCCGAGTAAACGGAGCAATGACCCTCGCAATAGTGACACGCGATGGAGGTGTACCCCGTGTAGCAATACATGCACACGTACGGCGAGCCTAGGAAGGATTTCAGGCTCGTTATGCCGTAGTAGTGTTTTTCAAACAGAAACATAAACACCGTCTTTCGTCTTCTCTGTGAATCAGTAGCAAATTTAGATAGCGTTCGAGCGTCGTCAGTTCTGTAGAACACTACAATTTTGACGGTCGGACGTTGCACGTTGTACATTTTCTAAATGATTTACAGCTTGGTCTATTGCGTTGAAGACGCTCGTTTGATTTTGGGCACTTTGATTATTATCAAGTCGGGTCTCGGTTTGCAAATGCGTGTCATTTGAGGTCAAGGGTTTGGCGGGTATTTGATTTAACAAATCTTGACATTGGCTTAACGTATTTAAAACAGCTTGCGTATGATTAAGTTCGGCGATAGCAAAATCAATATCTCAGACTGGGTCAGGGATAAAAGAACTGACGGGGCTTTGTTCTCCGATTAAAGAGTCGTACTGCGTGGGTACGCTGTTTGAGGACGAGAGTATTTGATTTAACGAGACATGACATTGATTTATGGTGTTTAAAATGCTTTGAGAATGATCAAGATCTGCGATAGCCATATTGATGTCTGTGAGTGGGTCGGTGATTTCTACATCTTGTCGTGCCTCGCATAAAGACTGAGCGGGTTCCCGAGTTTCATTTAATACATTCTGGTTTAATTCTTGTATCATCACATCAAGTATTGAGGGACAGCGGTTGCTTTCATCCATGGTTACAGAAAATAAAAAACAAAATTAAAAAAACAAACAACAACAGCAACAACAACCCAAACTTACACTCAAACACCAAGGGTTAGCACAAAGAGGAACTCGCTCATGGCCCTTAGCATAGTACCAACAAAAAGATGTATTTTCTTTCTCCCTCTGACAGGTTGCGCGTTTGAAATTATGCATACATTTTCTGGGTCTTTTTGCTGAAAAGAGAGAGAGAGAGAGGATTATTCATTATTTTATTCAAATTGAATGCTAAATTAAATAACAAGTAATAAATATGAAATATACGTTTGTTGGTTAGATATGTATTCCATATCTATATCACTTTCTTGCTCCTCACATAAAGATTGAGTGGGTTCCTGAGTTTCATTGAATACATTCTGGTTTAATTCATGTATCATCAAGTACTGAGGGACGGTGGTTGCTTTCATCCATGGTTACAGAAAACAAAAATAAAAATAAAAATAAAAAACAAAACTTACACTCAAACACCAAGGCCCATCACAAAGAGGATTTCGCTCATGGTCCTTAGCATAGTACCAACGAGAAGATGTATTTCTTGTCTCTCCCTCTGACAGGTCGCACATTTGAAACTATGCGTACATTTTCTGGGTCTTTTTGCTAAAAGAGAGAGAGAGAGAGAGAGAGAGAGAGAGAGAGAGAGAGAGAGAGAGAGAGAGAGAGAGAGAGGATAAGATAAGAAAAGATACACCTTTATTGATCCCATCATTGTGAAATTCCGGTGTTACAGCGGTCAAGGGGAAAGAGTCAGATTAAAGATTTCAAAATTTAAACTTGAAAAACTAGCCATGCCAAATAAGTACAAAATACAAGAAACAGCGATAAATAACAATTATAATAGTAATAATAATAATAATAATAATAATAATAATGAGAAGCGGTGAATGAAAATGAGCTGTGGATAAAAGGGAGCGCATCTAGTGAAATTTGAATATTTTAAAAGTCATTATTTTATTCAAATTGTATTCTTAATGAAATAAAAACAAATAATAAATATGAAATATACGTTTGTTGGTTAGGGGGAACGTTTATGAGCCGACGCATGTTTCACATTGGACCTATATCACATATGCAATGTACATTTGTTGGTTGGGGGGGGGCGTTTATGTGCCGACGCGTTTCCCGTCGGACATATATCGATAATGGTCCGACTTCATGTTTGTAGCATTGCAGCGTGAAGCCGATCCTGCGATTTTATTTTTTTTAAAAAGAAAATAAAAGGTTTTTTGACTCATCAATTTTATGACCGTTGAGAGAAACACTTGGTCGTCCGTCGCTGTTGCTGCTGCTGCTGGTGCTGGGTGTCTGCCACCTCTTCCTCCTGGGTGCAGAAGAATGTAGCGTTTGTACAGGAGGGCGTGTACCGTCCTTCGCATGCTCCGGAGCGGTCTGAGATGATGGTTGGACCGGGTCAGCTCTTTTAACCACGTCGGCTGTTGAGGGAATTGGCGCCAGAGCAGAGTGCTTAGTTTCTTCGGCCTCTGCTTGACGAATGATTTCGCTCAACTCTTCCAGATCATCGACCGTGACTGTAAAACAAACAAAAACAACAGAATATATTGTGTATTAGATGCGTAAATGTGTATGAGATGTGCGTTAACAACATCAACAAGTCTTACAGTCGGACAGGTTGTTATACTCTGGGCTCATGAGATAACCTTCATCCGTTAGATTGATGATGTCTGTAAATAGAAAATAATAATAACTTAACGCATCGCTGTGAAACTTAAAGGACAAGCATGGAGGTGGAGGTGGAAGACGAACCCCGGATTGGAAGTGGGAGTCGAACCTGGTTGCAGTCCGGCAGAGAGTGGGTTCTGTTGAGCAAGCAGGTTAAGGGGCTATTTACAACGGGGTGAGGTTTGCTACGTGTTGTGCTCATCTCTATATGTGTGTGCGTGTGTGTGTGTGTCTGTGTGTATGTGCGTGTGTCTTTCAACCATTTCATTCATTTATTTACTGCATTCAACTGACTGAAAACTAAGAACAATATTACTGTTATCTTGAGAAAAGACCTTTTAAAGGGAAAAAATACACGATGTGTCAATTTTTTATAACAACATGAAATGCCAAGAGAATAACACTAGAGACTGAAGTTAAAGAATTTGTCCAGTAGATGGTAGCAGAAAACCATGACTTGGGTTCCAGCCCTGTGACAGGTGAGTTCAGGAGTGCTGGATCTAGTTTATCTGTAGGTACAGTTCTGTGGTCTGTTCTGCACTTAAATCACTTTAATACTTGGCTGCTGCTGCTTTTTATTATTGATTATAGCTAGGATGTGTGGTTTATGTGGGGTTTTTTTTCTATGTGATGCCCTGACCTTTGCACTGCTTTTAACCTAGGAGCACACCATTACGTTTCCTTGTACCCTGTACTAAGAAATGACAAATAAAAAACCTTTGACCTTTGACCTTTGAGTTCCTCACCTACCAGGTGAGCATCCATCAGTCCACCCATATCTGGATTGAACAGTAACTGATTATTCTTGTTTACTGCATTCAAATGACTGAAAAGTAAGCAACAATATCCGTCAGCATGATTAAACAAAATTCTGTTGACTTGGATGGGATTTTTGGAGCTGGGGATCCACTGATGCAGATTCACGGAACTCATTTTGGAAGTGATTCAAGTTAAACTTTATTTGAAATTTAAACAAACTGAGTAGAGTATAAACTAAAAATAAATAGAAATATCAAAAATAAATTGGAATAAAATTGACACATTTAGAACTATTTAAAAATGTAACATTTAAACAAAGCTATAAGTACAGAGCTAAAATTAGTGAAAAACTGAAACAATTGACACATTTAAGTGTTTAAAAATCGACTCAAACACACAAACAAAAATCACCGTATATACACAAAAAGGAGCTTTTACATATTCAAAACCATCACTGCCAGCAAAGTGATCCACCTTGTGCTGTCCTTACTGACCCAACCAATCCAAGTCCAACCCCTCACCTCCAAATGAGTGCCTTCTGACACCGTAGTCCCACAGTAATTCCTGATTCACAGGAATGTCCTTTATTGCTTCTAGTAAGATGGTGTCTCTTGGTCCATCTGGAAAGTTCATCTTGTACAGCACAGGCATGACATTAGGATTCTTGCGGGAGTGATTCATTCTCCTCCCATAAGTGTCTTTGTCAGGGTGACATTCACAAGGGAAGGTCTGTGCATCAATACAGCACTTTACACCTTCCTTGTTTTTGAAAAAAAAAAAAGGTATCCCATCCCTCCCTGCTGCCCTTCATGCATTTTCTTTCCTTCGGCTTCAGTGATGAGTTTCCCATGGTAGTCACATATGATGTCTCCCTTGGAGAACGGCATGGTCGTGTTGACACCTGCATAAAAAAGAGTAGAGCAATTTAGTTCCTGTTCTTAGCAAGCTGTGTCCAGCCCCACCTCCCAATACAGTTCTGTAGGCAAAATTGCTGACATGCTCACCTTTGCCCTTTTCACCGCCAAAGTCCTTCATGTCAACCCCCTTCCACCGCTGTTCGGTTATGGATGCTATAATGGTCTCATCACTCTCTATGGGTACAGAGACGGGAGGGGACCAAGCCTGAATGACATCATAAAACCGTGGCTCGTTTGATACCCAGTTTTCTTTCTGGACGATACTGCTCACTTTGGCCTCCGTCAGCGGCTGTCAGCCACACCGAGCTGTAAGAAAACATGCAGGACATTTGGGTTGGAGAGAGACTGAGTCAGACAAATGGACAACCAGACTATAGAGAATTATAATGTAAAGGGTACACTAATCAATTTCACATAGATAATCTGTTTGCTGAACAAAAAACAAGCCACATGTTTACCTAAGATGTACTGAACTCGCTGCTTTTGCGCCTCCCTCCACTTGAAGTAAAAATTTCTCTCGGCTCCGTACCCTCGGCTGGCCATGTCTGAGGCTTTAGGGGGCCTGGCGTGGACAGAGATGGGGAAGTCCTGTAGGAAACGGTACCAGGAATCTGCCGCCAACCGTCTTTCCTGCACCAGGGACAGACTGAAAGAAGTGCATGTGTTCAGGTTAATTTTGTTGCCAGCCCGTACGGATGCGTGCTTCAACAGGAAACCGTTCCTACAGAGACCACATACAATGACAACACTTACCTGCCTACCGCACTGGCCCCTGCCTGCATTTCCAACGTTGCGCTTGATGGCGGGGTGACCCCGCACTGACACTCCGGAGCTTTTCACAGCTGTGTATGAAAAACAAGAGAACTCTGATCACTGAGACAAGAGATTTGTGCACGCAGGTGAGGGCTGACATGATGTGCAGTTTCCATGAAGCCGAAAGTTTGGCTGGCCTTTGCAAATGTATACTCACTGCTTCCACAGGCATTCCAGGTCACTGCTGGGGTTCGCAACGGGAGCTCCTATGTTTCCCAGGAAAAAACGGCCCTCGTCATCTGTGTCTCCCGATTGCTTCTTCAGGCACAATGGCCGGACAAAGGTGAAGTAGCACTTTAGCCACTGTGGGTAAAGACTGGAAGGTTAACAACAGTTAAGCACTCCTTGACAGATTTTGCGTTAATGGTCGTACAACCACGTCACAGCATGTGTAGTGTAAGAGTTAATCCCTAATCAAGTAAAAGTGTTATACTGAATAAGTTGGTTAAGAAACAAAAGCCACATAACCATCATATAACCATGTTTTATGTATAAGTTCTTATAAAACTGATTGAGATGCATCTATATGTGTTAAAGCACTGTTATACATGTCAAAGTGTTCACAATACAGAATTATGAGCTGACATTGTATCCACACACTAAAGAACACACATATAACCTATCATGTTCTGTATATTGATAACACACACACACATTCAAAAGTTTGTATTACCTGATGCACATCTAAAGGTTCACATTGCATAAGAGCACGAGGGGCTGCATAAAGAAAGTCCCTAAAATTCACATGTTTTTTTTAAAAAAAAAAGTGAAACCAAATCCAAAGCTAAGGGTGGGAGATTTGGGAAATTCCAGGCTCAAAATGAAAGTGATACACCATTAAAAACGGGCCTGTTCATGATTGGACAAAAGGAAAAAGGTTGCCACCAATAGATTTGGATCTGAGTGGGAAGGATTAATAAAAAGAGGTGGAGACTCTACCCAGTCTCCACCAGCATAAAAGCAAGTGAACAGAGAGCGAGTTTTCAGTCCGGTTCCGGGGCTTGACTCATGAGTTGTATGTGCTGAAGCTTGTGAACACATTAAACTCAATTGCATCGGACTCTGCCTGTCTCCAGTGTTTCTTTGAGTATTAAGTAGCTGAATCCAAGGTACTAGATCGACATCAGAGGACAACTGAGAAGCAACGCTGAGGACAAGGTCGGGAGCCTCCAGGCCCAATTCCAGGCACCGACTTTTGCCTCTTCACATGCCAACCCACCTCTTCCTCCTCTTCCCTCAAGATGCAGCCCGACTGCTCCTCGAGCTGAATGAACACACCGCCCTTGACCGGCTTCCTGTCATTCCACTTGCTCACCTGTGAGAGGGAAGCATTAAATCTGCTACATTAGTGGCAGCTGACCTTTCGTTCTATGGGAGAGTTGTAAGGTGCTCTACAAGCTCTACAAAAACAGTTGTGATACTTACCAAAAAGTGGGTGAGGTCTCTCTCCCTTATTCCCTCACCCAGGTTCAGCCTCCCGCAGGTCTCCTGCATCCAGGGCTTTGCCACCTCTAGCAAGTCCTCTTGCTAGAGGTGGCAAAGCCCTGGCAAAGCCCTGGGCTTTGCCACCTCTAGCAAGAGGACTTGCTCAGCCCTTGCAGAGCTCACTCCACCCTCACATCTGAAAGGCAGGAAAGAGTCAGACAAGCACTGAACAAAATCACTTAAACAAATGTCATTGTCACATATATATACACACTTTGGGAAACCAACCCCTCTTGTGCGTCCTCGGCGAGCCTGGCCCGTGTGTGGAGGACAAAAAAACCCTTGTCGGTGAGCTTGTTGGCCAGGGCGTCGCAGGCCTCTCTGTCTTTAATGACAGAGAGCAGCTCCTGGTAGTCCCAGGTCCGGCCAACCGCGCTCCACCTCTTCTGGGATTGCTTTGCCCTCCTCAGCTCCTGCTCCCTCTCCTCCTGGGTGCTGTTCCGCATGCATTTGTTTTTGAGGTGGCTGGACAGCATCTTAAATGGCTTCTCGCATAGAAGGCAGTAAACAACACGCCTGTCCAGATGCTTATCCTCCCTTACGCACATGAAGAGAAAAGAAAGGGAAGTGAGTGGGAGCATGATATTGCTAGACAGTGTTGCGATATTGGTGGGACCTGATACCTATAATATAAATAAATACAGATATGTATACATATATACATATACATACACACACATACAAATACAGAATATCTGTATTGCACAGGTGCATTCGACAAGTGCCCAAAACTGCCTCTTGCTGAAAATGTCTCGTGTCAAATATGTCATTTAGGCTAACTGCTGTGACTGTTTATAAATACATGTCTGCTCACTTCTTCACTTTGACCATCAGACCATCTGTGGTCAAAATTTACATCAGTCACATCTGCATTAAATAAATTTTTGTTTGTTTGTTTGTTTGTTTTTTTCTTATGTGGATAATGTCAAATCTACTTTTATCTTTTTTTCATCAGGCTCTAACAGGGGTTCTCAAACTTATTTCTCGAAGTTCCATATCTAATAATCATTCAAGGTTAGAGGTCCGGAACAATTAGCAATAACAATAAAATTTAATTAATTCACTTTTTCACTCACATCTAACTTTTTTCCAACTAACTTTTCACATTTAAGCAATATACAAAGTGCAAAACCCTACATTACACCAGAAAGCTGGTGTTTTAATTCTGAAGCATTACTTACTGCATGTATATTTAACTTTGCCTAATAGGCCTATCATTAACATGCACACTTACCGGTTACTGCTCTCTGCTCGCTCAGTGTCAGCCCCATTCTGTGATGTTGCCATAACTTCTGACTTCAGCAGAGGCTTGATGAGGAACTGATCATTAGACACTGCTGCACATACTATGATATGGGAAGGCCCTGCAACATATATGATATGGGAAGGCCCTGCAACATATATGATATTGTAAGGGCCTACTACATATATGATATGGGAAGGCCCTGCAACATATATGATATGGGAAGGCCCTGCAACAAATATGATATGGGAAGGCCCTGCAACATATATGATATGGGAAGGCCCTGCAACATATATGATATTGTAAGGGCCTACTACATATATGATATGGGAAGGCCCTGCAACATATATGATATGGGAAGGCCCTGCAACATATATGATATTGTAAGGGCCTACTACATATATGATATGGGAAGGCCCTGCAACATACATGATATTGTAAGGGTCTGCTACATATATGATATTGTAAGGGCCTACTACATATATGCTATTATAAGGGCCTACTACATATATGATATCGTAAGGGTCTGCTACATACTACCTTTTACAATAAGAGAATACCCCACACTTAGTACATTCAAAGCTCATCTCAAAAACTGGCTTAAAACCAATCAACGTTGTAATCATCGCTAATCAGTACAGTTATGCGTGGTGCGTGTCTGTATGAGTGTAGACCTGCACCACATTTCTTTTCAATTATCATACACTCATCCCTTTTGTATTTTGTGTCCTGAATGTTTTCTGCCTTGTCAAATTTGATTGTATTGTATGTTTGGTTTTCTTATACGGTACTGATTAGCAGAACCCCAGTGGCTTGGCCTATTCCAGGCGGCAGGAATGGACTGACCCAACTGGGCAAACAGATTTATTTATATAGTATACTACCTCATATTACGCACTTTAAATAGGCAACCATGCACTTCATAAACTGATACTGTAAATTGGCACTTTGCACTTCATAGACCCATTAGCTGCTATGTTTGAATGTGAGATCCCCTGTTTTTTTTTATTGTTGTTATTTCCTACTTAAATTGTGTATTTTTGTTATCTGCCAAGGGACTCCGAATGTGAATTAGCGTTGCGCTAACTTCGGCACATTTACAGTGTTTTTACTGTTGTTCATTAATGTGCATTGTCCCTTTTAAATAAATAAATAAATAAATATGATATTGGTAGGGCGGCACGGTGGTGTGGTGGTTAGCACTCTCACCTCACAGCAAGAGGGTTGCCGGTTGTCAGCATGGGTTCTCTCCGGGAACTCCGGCTTCCTCCCACAGTCCAAAGACATGCAGATTGGGGACTAGGTTAATTGATAACTCTAAATTGTCCATAGGTGTGAATGGTTGTTTGTCTCTATGTGTCAGCCCTGCGATAGTCTGGCGACCTGTCCAGGGTGTACCCTGCCTCTCGCCCGATGTCAGCTGGGATAGGCTCCAGCCCCCCCGTGACCCTCAAGAGGATGAAGCGGTTAGAAGATGAATGAATGAATGAATTAATGATATTGGTAGACCATTCTGCACTTATGGCATTGGAAGACCATGCTGCACTTATGGTATTGGAAGACTATATCCCTGCACTCATCCCCATGAATCTATTCAAGAGAAGAAGTAAGAAGCCGTTTTAGCTTTCCTGCAGCGGTGCACGTCATAGTATGTGGAGCAGCTTGTAGCCCCAGAGCTGGATCATCACTTGTGCTGCCCCAGCAGATGTGCTGCTGCAGGCCTGCAGTGTCACCGGTTGACCTTTGACGTCTAAACAGCTGTAAGTCGGGGACGCAGGGGTCCACCGGCCCGGTGCCGACTGCTCCAGAAAGCTACTGTAGATGGTAGCAGAAAACCATGACTTGGGTTCCAGCCCTGTGACAGGTGAGTTCAGGAGTGCTGGATCTAGTTTATCTGTAGGTACAGTTCTGTGGTCTGTTCTGCACTTAAATCACTTTAATACTTGGCTGCTGCTGCTTTTTATTATTGATTATAGCTAGGATGTGTGGTTTATGTGGGGTTTTTTTTCTATGTGATGCCCTGACCTTTGCACTGCTTTTAACCTAGGAGCACACCATTACGTTTCCTTGTACCCTGTACTAAGAAATGACAAATAAAAAACCTTTGACCTTTGACCTTTGAGTTCCTCACCTACCAGGTGAGCATCCATCAGTCCACCCATATCTGGATTGAACAGTAACTGATTATTCTTGTTTACTGCATTCAAATGACTGAAAAGTAAGCAACAATATCCGTCAGCATGATTAAACAAAATTCTGTTGACTTGGATGGGATTTTTGGAGCTGGGGATCCACTGATGCAGATTCACGGAACTCATTTTGGAAGTGATTCAAGTTAAACTTTATTTGAAATTTAAACAAACTGAGTAGAGTATAAACTAAAAATAAATAGAAATATCAAAAATAAATTGGAATAAAATTGACACATTTAGAACTATTTAAAAATGTAACATTTAAACAAAGCTATAAGTACAGAGCTAAAATTAGTGAAAAACTGAAACAATTGACACATTTAAGTGTTTAAAAATCGACTCAAACACACAAACAAAAATCACCGTATATACACAAAAAGGAGCTTTTACATATTCAAAACCATCACTGCCAGCAAAGTGATCCACCTTGTGCTGTCCTTACTGACCCAACCAATCCAAGTCCAACCCCTCACCTCCAAATGAGTGCCTTCTGACACCGTAGTCCCACAGTAATTCCTGATTCACAGGAATGTCCTTTATTGCTTCTAGTAAGATGGTGTCTCTTGGTCCATCTGGAAAGTTCATCTTGTACAGCACAGGCATGACATTAGGATTCTTGCGGGAGTGATTCATTTCTCCTCCCATAAGTGTCTTTGTCAGGGTGACATTCACAAGGGAAGGTCTGTGCATCAATACAGCACTTTACACCTTCCTTGTTTTTGAAAAAAAAAAAAGGTATCCCATCCCTCCCTGCTGCCCTTCATGCATTTTCTTTCCTTCGGCTTCAGTGATGAGTTTCCCATGGTAGTCACATATGATGTCTCCCTTGGAGAACGGCATGGTCGTGTTGACACCTGCATAAAAAAGAGTAGAGCAATTTAGTTCCTGTTCTTAGCAAGCTGTGTCCAGCCCCACCTCCCAATACAGTTCTGTAGGCAAAATTGCTGACATGCTCACCTTTGCCCTTTACACCGCCAAAGTCCTTCATGTCAACCCCCTTCCACCGCTGTTCGGTTATGGATGCTATAATGGTCTCATCACTCTCTATGGGTACAGAGACGGGAGGGGACCAAGCCTGAATGACATCATAAAACCGTGGCTCGTTTGATACCCAGTTTTCTTTCTGGACGATACTGCTCACTTTGGCCTCCGTCAGCGGCTGTCAGCCACACCGAGCTGTAAGAAAACATGCAGGACATTTGGGTTGAGAGAGACTGAGTCAGACAAATGGACAACCAGACTATAGAGAATTATAATGTAAAGGGTACACTAATCAATTTCACATAGATAATCTGTTTGCTGAACAAAAACAAGCCACATGTTTACCTAAGATGTACTGAACTCGCTGCTTTGCGCCTCCCTCCACTTGAAGTAAAAATTTCTCTCGGCTCCGTACCCTCGGCTGGCCATGTCTGAGGCTTTAGGGGCCTGGCGTGGACAGAGATGGGGAAGTCCTGTAGGAAAGCGGTACCAGGAATCTGCCGCCAACCGTCTTTCCTGCACCAGGGACAGACTGAAAGAAGTGCATGTGTTCAGGTTAATTTTGTTGCCAGCCCGTACGGATGCGTGCTTCAACAGGAAACCGTTCCTACAGAGACCACATACAATGACAACACTTACCTGCCTACCGCACTGGCCCCTGCCTGCATTTCCAACGTTGCGCTTGATGGCGGGGTGACCCCGCACTGACACTCCGGAGCTTTTCACAGCTGTGTATGAAAAACAAGAGAACTCTGATCACTGAGACAAGAGATTTGTGCACGCAGGTGAGGGCTGACATGATGTGCAGTTTCCATGAAGCCGAAAGTTTGGCTGGCCTTTGCAAATGTATACTCACTGCTTCCACAGGCATTCCAGGTCACTGCTGGGGTTCGCAACGGGAGCTCCTATGTTTCCCAGGAAAAAACGGCCCTCGTCATCTGTGTCTCCCGATTGCTTCTTCAGGCACAATGGCCGGACAAAGGTGAAGTAGCACTTTAGCCACTGTGGGTAAAGACTGGAAGGTTAACAACAGTTAAGCACTCCTTGACAGATTTTGCGTTAATGGTCGTACAACCACGTCACAGCATGTGTAGTGTAAGAGTTAATCCCTAATCAAGTAAAAGTGTTATACTGAATAAGTTGGTTAAGAAACAAAAGCCACATAACCATCATATAACCATGTTTTATGTATAAGTTCTTATAAAACTGATTGAGATGCATCTATATGTGTTAAACACACTTTGGGAAACCAGCCCCTCTTGTGCGTCCTCGGCGAGCCTGGCCCGTGTGTGGAGGACAAAAAAACCCTTGTCGGTGAGCTTGTTGGCCAGGGCGTCGCAGGCCTCTCTGTCTTTAATGACAGAGAGCAGCTCCTGGTAGTCCCAGGTCCGGCCAACCGCGCTCCACCTCTTCTGGGATTGCTTTGCCCTCCTCAGCTCCTGCTCCCTCTCCTCCTGGGTGCTGTTCCGCATGCATTTGTTTTTGAGGTGGCTGGACAGCATCTTAAATGGCTTCTCGCATAGAAGGCAGTAAACAACACGCCTGTCCAGATGCTTATCCTCCCTTACGCACATGAAGAGAAAAGAAAGGGAAGTGAGTGGGAGCATGATATTGCTAGACAGTGTTGCGATATTGGTGGGACCTGATACCTATAATATAAATAAATACAGATATGTATACATATATACATATACATACACACACATACAAATACAGAATATCTGTATTGCACAGGTGCATTCGACAAGTGCCCAAAACTGCCTCTTGCTGAAAATGTCTCGTGTCAAATATGTCATTTAGGCTAACTGCTGTGACTGTTTATAAATACATGTCTGCTCACTTCTTCACTTTGACCATCAGACCATCTGTGGTCAAAATTTACATCAGTCACATCTGCATTAAATAAATTTTTGTTTGTTTGTTTGTTTGTTTTTTTCTTATGTGGATAATGTCAAATCTACTTTTATCTTTTTTTCATCAGGCTCTAACAGGGGTTCTCAAACTTATTTCTCGAAGTTCCATATCTAATAATCATTCAAGGTTAGAGGTCCGGAACAATTAGCAATAACAATAAAATTTAATTAATTCACTTTTTCACTCACATCTAACTTTTTTCCAACTAACTTTTCACATTTAAGCAATATACAAAGTGCAAAACCCTACATTACACCAGAAAGCTGGTGTTTTAATTCTGAAGCATTACTTACTGCATGTATATTTAACTTTGCCTAATAGGCCTATCATTAACATGCACACTTACCGGTTACTGCTCTCTGCTCGCTCAGTGTCAGCCCCATTCTGTGATGTTGCCATAACTTCTGACTTCAGCAGAGGCTTGATGAGGAACTGATCATTAGACACTGCTGCACATACTATGATATGGGAAGGCCCTGCAACATATATGATATGGGAAGGCCCTGCAACATATATGATATTGTAAGGGCCTACTACATATATGATATGGGAAGGCCCTGCAACATATATGATATGGGAAGGCCCTGCAACAAATATGATATGGGAAGGCCCTGCAACATATATGATATGGGAAGGCCCTGCAACATATATGATATTGTAAGGGCCTACTACATATATGATATGGGAAGGCCCTGCAACATATATGATATGGGAAGGCCCTGCAACATATATGATATTGTAAGGGCCTACTACATATATGATATGGGAAGGCCCTGCAACATACATGATATTGTAAGGGTCTGCTACATATATGATATTGTAAGGGCCTACTACATATATGCTATTATAAGGGCCTACTACATATATGATATTGTAAGGGTCTGCTACATACTACCTTTTACAATAAGAGAATACCCCACACTTAGTACATTCAAAGCTCATCTCAAAAACTGGCTTAAAACCAATCAACGTTGTAATCATCGCTAATCAGTACAGTTATGCGTGGTGCGTGTCTGTATGAGTGTAGACCTGCACCACATTTCTTTTCAATTATCATACACTCATCCCTTTTGTATTTTGTGTCCTGAATGTTTTCTGCCTTGTCAAATTTGATTGTATTGTATGTTTGGTTTTCTTATACGGTACTGATTAGCAGAACCCCAGTGGCTTGGCCTATTCAGGCGGCAGGAATGGACTGACCCAACTGGGCAAACAGATTTATTTATATAGTATACTACCTCATATTACGACTTTAAATAGGCAACCATGCACTTCATAAACTGATACTGTAAATTGGCACTTTGCACTTCATAGACCCATTAGCTGCTATGTTTGAATGTGAGATCCCCTGTTTTTTTTTATTGTTGTTATTTCCTACTTAAATTGTGTATTTTTGTTATCTGCCAAGGGACTCCGAATGTGAATTAGCGTTGCGCTAACTTCGGCACATTTACAGTGTTTTTACTGTTGTTCATTAATGTGCATTGTCCCTTTTAAATAAATAAATAAATAAATATGATATTGGTAGGGCGGCACGGTGGTGTGGTGGTTAGCACTCTCACCTCACAGCAAGAGGGTTGCCGGTTGTCAGCATGGGTTCTCTCCGGGAACTCCGGCTTCCTCCCACAGTCCAAAGACATGCAGATTGGGGACTAGGTTAATTGATAACTCTAAATTGTCCATAGGTGTGAATGGTTGTTTGTCTCTATGTGTCAGCCCTGCGATAGTCTGGCGACCTGTCCAGGGTGTACCCTGCCTCTCGCCCGATGTCAGCTGGGATAGGCTCCAGCCCCCCCGTGACCCTCAAGAGGATGAAGCGGTTAGAAGATGAATGAATGAATGAATTAATGATATTGGTAGACCATTCTGCACTTATGGCATTGGAAGACCATGCTGCACTTATGGTATTGGAAGACTATATCCCTGCACTCATCCCCATGAATCTATTCAAGAGAAGAAGTAAGAAGCCGTTTTAGCTTTCCTGCAGCGGTGCACGTCATAGTATGTGGAGCAGCTTGTAGCCCCAGAGCTGGATCATCACTTGTGCTGCCCCAGCAGATGTGCTGCTGCAGGCCTGCAGTGTCACCGGTTGACCTTTGACGTCTAAACAGCTGTAAGTCGGGGACGCAGGGGTCCACCGGCCCGGTGCCGACTGCTCCAGAAAGCTACTGAAAAGCCCTGTCACATATGTCAGAATCACAACTGTAAGACATTGTATGCAATTGCAGGGCCCTCAAGTGTTACCTACCGAGGCCCTGGGTATTTTTACATCGTGACCTCTTGACCTTTCATCCAAATGCTGTGTGTGTGTGTGTGTGTGTGTGTGTGTCTGTGTCTCTGTGTCTCTGTGTGTGTGTCTTTGTCATAGTCACGCTTAAAGGTGGGCAGTGACTTTCAGCAGGCCAGAGCTGTCCCACATGTGCAACCAGTCGTTGCAGCTTTCCGCAGCCAAATCCTAAGTGTGCCGTTGCATGGTATCGTATGTGTTAGTGCCCGTCGAATGAGATCTTGATCATCACAGGTGCTGCCCCACCAGATGTGCTGCATCTTTGCACCTTTGACGTCTAAATGGCTATAAGTCGGGGACGCAGGCGGCCACAAGTGTTTTTGTACATAAACATCCCCTGCTGGTTTTGAATAAAGTTCATGCTTTCTCGAGTAATTCTGGATGTTTGTGTAACATTTTCACATGATCTGTGTTCCTGTTGTGTGAGCATCGAAGGGCAAATGTTACCTTTTTTGTAATTATGTTGGTGACATCCTATAGCATGTGTACATATATGTGTGTGTATATATATATGTAAGGGAGTGAGTTTATGTTCACCAGCAGAGGGCGGTATTTATGTTTCTGTCCTTTTTGGCCCACTGTAGTTTTGAGTGTTTTTGACCCTCCGCAGCCACCGTAGTTCACAGTTTGTTTTGTGTCTCATAAGGTAAGGGGGGTTTCCAAACACTCTACTAATGAAACCACTTTATTTAAGTCATTAACATAACTGTCTGTTATAATTTTATTAAACACGCCAGTCCCAAGAGTGGTTATGTTAAAGATGGGACAATTCCTGTAATTTTTATCTTGAAATGTGTTTATACTGATGCACTAACCGTGTGGAGCTAGTTGTGTTGTATCTGGCTAATCAGTAATTGTAACAGAGGCAGCTGAAGTTTATTTTATTCTGTATTTGATATTTAGTTTAATTCAAGTGTTAATATGTGCCTTGGAAACTGAAGACAGTTTGTTTTGTGTCTCGTAAGGCCAATAAATGAGGGAAGTTTGCTCCGCCTCAACCATCAGTTTGAGTCCTGTTTCCCTGTCTCCCCTGCCACCCCGGTATACTTCACCTAACACAACGCAGAGACCTCGTTGGGGTTTGCTGCCTGAAAGATAGGGTTACATATATATATATATATATATATATATATATATATATATATATACATACAGTGGTGGAAAAAAGTTTTCGGACACCCTTAAAATTTTACACAATCTTGAATATTATCATGAAATATTTGTGGAAAAATCTTTTTTGTGTTTCCAAAGGTGTGGCTGCATTAGACAGATACAAACAAATACAAATTATATTTTTTTGTTTATTGTTTACAAGAAAAACTAACAAAACTAAATTCTTGACAGTTTCAATATGTCAGTTCTCAACATTGTCGGTATCAAAGTCAACAAATAACAGAGAATGTGTTCAAAACTGAACAAAAAATAAATAAACCATCACATCATCAAATTAATATTTAGTAGTCCTGCCATTGGCACGTAGTAGAGCTCTAATCCTGGCTGGCATGTTCCCCACGAGCCTTTCACACTGTTGAGGGGTAATCTTGTCCCATTCTTCTTGAATTACTGCTTTTAATTCTTCTAAATTCTTTGGTTTATGCTTTGAAACAGACCTTTTGATAATCCACCACAGATTTTCAATGGGGCTCATGTCCGGGGATTGAGCTGGCCACTCTAAGACCTGGATACTGTGCTCCTGCAGCCAAGCTCTACTGGCCTTGGATGTGTGGCAAAGGGCATTATCTTGTTGAAACATCCAGCTTTTACCTCGACGGAACAGTGCACACGCAGAAGGGAGCATGTGGGTTTGGAGAATGGTACAATACTTGGTAGAGTTCAATGTGCCATCACAGACAGTGAGATGACCAACACCAGCAGCACTCATGCATCCCCAAACCATGATACTGCCTCCACCATGCTTGACAGTAGGTACTGTACATGCTGGAGATAATGCTTCGCCTGGCCTTCTGCGTACCCTCACATTAGTAGGAGGAATATAAAGCTGGAAATTGGACTCATCTGACCACAAAATCTTCTTCCAATTCCTGGCTGTCCAGTTCTTGTGTGCCTGGGCCCAACGACACCGGGCTAACCTCTGTCTCTCATTGATCAGGGGCTTCTTGATAGCCTTGTAGGACCTTAAGCCATGATCTAAAAGTCGGCCACGTACAGTGCGGGTGGAACATTGGACTCCAGTTTGGTTTGACCACTGCTGCTGAAGCTCCTGTGATGTCATTCGGTGGTTTTGCCTGCACATGCGGATCAGTATGCGGTCATTTCTTGCTGAAGAAACCCTTGGACGCCCAGATCTTGGTTTGTCTTCCAAGCTGTTGGTTCGTCTGTATTTCTGCAGAGTGTATCCAACTGCTGAAGGACTGCATCTGCACTTCCTGGCTATCTGGTGGCAGCTGTACCATTCCTGGCTGAGAATCTTTATCTTCAGGCATGTTTCCTGCGTTAGGTTCCTTGTTTTAGCCATTTTTGTGTCTGAAGAGCTTTCAAATGTGCTGGCTTTATGTAGACACGAAGCTTGGCAACAAAAATTGTGTCTTTTAATAAAAAGAATGACCTTCATCACTGGTACCAAAATGACCCAATACTCAAAATTTCTTATGTATTTTTATGGAACCAATCAATTTTAAGTTTTTAATGGCTTTTTTTAGGATTTATTTAGTATTTTGGCTGTGACTGTACTAAAAGAAATTGCACTTGAAGACCTAAGAGTGATTCTTAATGCAATATTTCACAACTGCATGGGGTGTCCGAAAACTTTTTTCCACCACCACCATATATATATATATATATATATATATATATATATATATATATATATATATATATATATATATATATATACGTATATATATATATATAAAATCTGGAAAAAAGGCCAGTGTAAGAGGTACCTGCTGGACGGTGATTGTTCAGAATGGCTTTGTGCAATACATCCCCCTTCTGATTTCTAACCCTTTGTGGATGCAGTCAACAGCTCCAGGTGTCAACAGGTAAGTGAAAAAGATAACTGCTTAAATTATATCACAGCATGCAGATGCAATTTTTTGAAATGTTAGTATGGCAGAGGGGATGAACCACCACGAGTAAATTGATGGATTGATTGATTGATTGACAGATTGGGTACTTTTTATTTATTTACTAATTGAAATAAAGTATGATTAGCTATTCCTTCAAAAATAAATAAATAAATAAATACATTCACATTCAAAGACATTCAGGTCACTCAGGTCATCTCAGTCTTCAGACAGCTGGTTGGTCAGCCTGCGTTGTCTGGCTCGGTTGGAGGAATGACCTGCAGCCCACACGGCCCTTTGTGGAATCGTTTTTGACGTGTCTCTGGTAGTATGAAATGCATCCCGTGTCACCTGCTCTCTGTCTTAAGCATTTACTTGTTTATTCATTCACTCCCTCATTTATCTATTTGTTTCTTCTTTTAGCTGCTTGTATGGCAACAAATGTTTTCATCCTCATATCTGGCGATAACAATTATCCCACATATCATTATGGAATGTTTCACATGCAGTGAACATTTTTTACGCATGCCCTTATCCTGCAGTAGCAATGTTTGTCTAAACCCTTTGTTTCTCAAATAAATTACTTTGAGAAAAGACAGTGGCTTGTGTTTTTCACTTTGTTTTGTAACCCTTTCTATGTCAATATAATGTTAACAAGACTTCAAGGCATTGTCCTTTTTACCAAAAACATTTATTAAAAACATTATTCTAAACACCAACAACAACAACAACACGTGTGAACAACACAAAACAACAGCAACAACAACAAGAAGTGTGAAAAATACAAAGCAAACAACAGCAACAACAACAAATGTGACAAATACAAACCAAACAACAACAAGTGTCAACAATGAAAAGCAATCAACCACTGAGAGTAACAACAAACAAACAAACGTAACAGGAACTTAACAATAACGGTCTTCAAAGATTACACCACACGTCTTTTCAGTCATCCAACCAGACCAGGTCCATGTCTCCGCCTTTGAAGGACCCCCGTCTCACACCATAGTCCCAACACAGCTCATCGTTGACGGATATTTCTCTGCCACTCCCAGAGTGCGTTGGATAACTTAACAGTATATTCAGACAGTGTTAAGAACCGTCCAGTTTGTACCAAAGTGCACTCCGGCACTGAATGCACTACTCACATCATCTTCCTCCATTGTCTAAAACAAGCTGACAGAACTTGCTTGCTAGTTCTAGCCAATGTCTGTGGAGGATTGTTTGGCCTCCAGGCAAACCCCGCCCACCAAAAAATGTCATTTTGTTTACTAACAGTAAAACAGTCCATATAATATTCTCAGTGCCACTGAGGTCCACAGGTCAGCCCACAGGACAGAACAGGCAATAGGCTGTCTGCCCCTCCAAAACCAGAAATGCACTGAGATTTGTTACAAATTGTAAAACCCTCGCTCCTCACTGTACACTTTCTTACAGGGCTGGTTGGCCTTCCTTGACCTTTCGGCTCAGTCACTGGTATTTCTTCATTTATAAAGCCATACTGGTTTAACTCCCTTTGTAGATTTGTACTTTGATTGAACAGAGATCTGACTGCAGCTATAGTCTGAGATCTCAAGAGTTAGGTTTATTGTCTGTTCCGAGTGCACAGACTTGTGCTGGGAAAAAAAGCTTTCATGTACTCTGCTCCTCTCACTTAGAATAACCTTTGAAAAGATTAGAAACTACATAAATTGGTCTTTCTGCCTGATTTTAAAGCTTTCATAAGAACAAGGCTGTATGAGTCAGTTGGGTCGTGCGTAGGTGTTCCACTTTGGTTTCGCTGTGAATTATGAGGATGATGGTCAGAGAGAGTGGTGGATAAAAACACAGCAAGCCAAAGAACGAGCTGCTGCACAGCTACAGACTCTCTTCAGCAGCTAACCCTGTAGCACAGTAACATACATGACCACCGAGCTGGAGAATGAGCTGCTGCGCAGCAACAGACTCTTGCCAGCAGCTAAGCCAGCAGCACACACATAGTTACAATGCACAAGCCCCCTGATCCAGGGCATGAGAGCCGCTGCGAGGCTACAGCCTCTCGTTCAGCAGCCAACATTAGCACAAAGCACACATCCACAGCAGTGAGCAGCATAGCTGATTTGGTCAGACAGATTGAAAGGTTTGTTGTTTGTTATGGCTGTTTAGCTTGTGGTTATATAATTGTTGCATCAAACAGAGATGTTTAGGTTTATTCATGTACTTATTGGACTAAAAGAGCTCAGAGAGCTTGTGGGACTTGGGGGCCGACACAGTGAGTGGAAGAAACAACACTGATGCTTTGCTCTCTAATATTTGTAGTAACATAGTTTTTAAATGGTACACGTCTTTTCACATTTTCAACAAGTATTATCTAACATGTATAATGTGTTAAGAAATAAATCACTAATTTTGCTTTACCCAGACTTTCACAAGTCTGTTACAACCAAAATGTAATTGACTGCTGCTAGACTGCTTTGTACAAAAAAACAAAAGCACAGATTATGTTAAGTTTTTATTCATTTAAAATTGTAAAAATCAAGGAAATTTCCCTGGCATTTCTACTTTTTTACTATACTGAAAATGTACCGAACTGTGACACCACTGTATCGTATCAAACCAAACTGTGAATTTTATGTACCGTTACACCCCTACTCAGAAGGCACCCAAATACATCTGTCTACTGTATTATACGCCATAAACACATATTTTCAATGACAAGTTTTTTGTTAAGTGATGAAGATTTTACAAAGTCTAAAACTACTTATCCACAATGGCCTATACACTGTATGTATTCACTGCTGAGCAAAAACCTCATAAATTGGCCTTTTTGTTTGTTTTTATGTATATTCAAGGGCCAAGTGTTCCTAAAAATTCTGCAATCTAATGAGAAATTATTTAAAACCAGAAACACTGAATAAAGCTTGCTTAGCAATGTGTCAGTTCTTAAAAGCAAACATTTCTCCCCACTTACAAAAGTGAGCATGTTTATGTAGTCATACATTCAATAAGTGCTGGACATTTTTGTAAAATTTTGCAGGACTTAAAGCTTTGATTTTAACGTTATTGTCAGGCTTTTTTCATGTATTCTGTTCTAATTTAAATAAAATTACTCTGAAGTTTGTCTGATAAATGTATTTGGTTTTGTTAGTGTTTTTGTTGAGCTATGGCGATCTCTTGTGCACCTTTATAGAAGTTAAGCTGGGTTCTGGCAAGTGGTACATTTATAATGAAAATGAGAATACCTTCGTCTGATATATGGAGGGGAACTAGCTCTCCTAACAAGACAATGATTAATGAAGTGCATTTGTCAGCTATTACAATATGATTTAGAAAGTCTATATTAAAACCATATCTTAATGATAACTGTTGAAATGGTAACTGACAGCCTTGGGCAATGTCCTCATCAGCATGTCCTCAGGATCCCTATGGCCTGAGGGCAGAAGCTCTTCCTGAGTCTCTCAGTACCTTCTTCACAACCTCAACAGGGAGAAAGGTTTTTCTAGGTAGCTGGAATCTTTAATGATTCTCTTGACCTTATTCTTGCACTACCTGATGCATATATCCTTTAGGCAAGGCAGAGCAACACCTATTGTATGTTCAGTCGAATGAACCACTCTTCACAAGACCTTGCGGTCCTGTTTCCGTACCAGGCACTGGCGTTAATTCCTCAGTATTTGAGGGGATACCCAGAACCCCATTGCAGTTGTTCAGGTGACAGCACGCTCTATAACTTATCTAATTTATGTGGAGTTGGAAAAAGTGTTGCGTGATCATCCACCATTTTGCCCTATGCATGGTGACCTGTTGTATTCTCCTGACAGCGAGATCTCCAGCTGTACTGGCACAACAACCTCCATCACTTGCAAACATGTTACAGAACTGCTATGAAATGTGAGCACATATGGTCAGCTGGAGATGCATGATAGGCACAGGTGTGAACAGAGATGTGTCTTGGCTGTTCACTTGTGTTTGGCTCACCAAACTGCATGTTAATACCAGATCTAAACAGACCTCAGCAAGATGGCTGCATGATCACTCTTTCTGAGCATTGGTAGTGATTCTGCACTGTGCCCATTTTTGAATGATGTATAAACATGATTCAGAGTAATTAATGTCCTTTTGACACAGTCAATGTGTTGATAGAAGTCAGGAATAACCCTCTCATTGTAGCATCAGGATTACCAGTCTGCAAGTTAAAGTCTGCAAAGATCAGACAGGGCAGCTTCTGTTTTCGCTTGAGGTGGAATGCAGACCACTGTTATAATGACAGACAGTGTTTGAAGAGTTGCTTTCTCAGAAGCATTAAATCTGTTTTGTGATGGTATTTCTGGACTGTGGGTGTACAAGTGCAGTGACAGTTACCATTCAGATACTGGTTGGAAGGCTAAATATAAAATATAACTAATATATTTAGTGTTGTGTCCAAGGAGCTGGAGTGAAAACAAAGCAGTCCGTTTCCAGACATTTCATTCAACCACTGTCTTTTCATGAGTAGGCTATACTGACACAGGCTCACAGTGAGCTGATTGCTCCTGGGGACACTGGGAGATTGACAGGCATCCTGCAAGGTCATCACAGCGCCACAACAGAGAGACAGTATGTGCACTCCCAGTCCTGCCCTGCACACTGTTGGATTGTGCACTATGGGTGTGGTTTCTACCCCATTTAAATGTGGCCTACAAAACAGCATGTGGCTCTTTTGTCAACTTGAACCAACAGCTTAAACAAGAAGAAAATTAGGTACCATAGCACAGCAAGGGATGATTTTTTTTCATATGTCTGGATCCTCAAGTCATTATCAAGTAGCAGATTATTAATGCAGCACTCTGGTGAGGGGGGCATGTTGTTCATGTGATATTAAAGTACTCATGAAGGTGCTCTTGTCGTGTTTATAAATGTTTATAACCACACTTGAATTCTTCCCTCACGGTTTGAACAAAAAATCTTGATGGCACATACAGGCCTAAATGCTCAGACTTAATTAAGCCTGCATAGAAACCAGTTTCATTACCAACTAAGATGTGCAAGTTTAGAAAGCTTGCAAGATGACAAATACACATTTCTAATATTTTATTTTCAAGCAGTTTATGAATATGAGACTATGTGAGAAATGCATTTCTTTTACAAATAATTAAAAAATATATTAACAGTTGAATGCACTACGGTTGAATTCAGTACACTCAGTTTTTGCTGCCACAGCCTTACTTGGTCTAGTGAGAGCAAAAGCTTCTGATGGATTACGTTAGTTAATTTTAGCAAACTTTGGATAATTATATATGTGTAAAAGACATTACAGAGTCAGTTTGCTGCCTTAATAACACTCTGCTTGTTCTACTGTTACACCATGTTTACAATGACCCCTCAGGAGAGGACACATTTGTTGTTTCCTCTTTGTGGTCACACTTTACATGTTCTCACGCAGGTTGCGTAATGATGACGTTTTTAAAGTTACTGAAGTGAACGGATGACCTTGTTTATCTTCTTGATCTTTATCTCAGAAAAAGAAGGGAAATTTGATGTGTCATCTTATGATTGACGCAATACTGTTCAGCAAACGTCACATAGGCTCCCATACACGTGGAGGCTATTGTTCACACGCACATTCACACTTGTATGCTAATTATTCAATCAGTCGAATGTGCATAAACACAGTGAACCATGTGAACCACACCGAGGTCAAGAGATTTCCTTGAGGTAATTCGAGTTTAAAAAAAACAAAACAAAACCCTTTCTAGGCAGAGAATGTCTAAAGGTGCTAACATTAACTGCTCATTACTAAACTATTGTGGCTAGCTCCATTCTGTGACATTTAACGTTTTAAAGCCTATATCAGCTACATTACAATCTTCATCGTATCCCAGCTGCTGGGCAATCTCAAGCCATAAATTGTCCTTTATTGTTGAGGTAGTCATACAGTATTGGGAGTTGACAAACCAAGTTATCAAGTTATCTCAAGTTATCTGCAGATGATCGTCCCCTAATGAACCCTACTTGGTCTTGGTGTATTATTGTGGGGAGTATACCATTCAGTCTATTTGACAGTATTTTAGCAAGTATTTTACCATCTATATTTCCTAATGTAATGGATCTGTAACTGCCACACTGAGGTCTCTATTATTGAATCGCCAACGTATTGTTTGTCCAGGCTTGTCCAGGACAAACACTGTCCAGGCTTTTTATTATCATATCAACTGGTGCATGACCAGAAAGAACAATATTACCAATAGAGGCATTCTGGATCTGAGTAATGAGGCTCTTGGACATTAGTATATAATCAGTTTGGGAATGTGTTGGATGTGGACGGGAGAAGAAAGTAAAATCTTTCCCTAAAGGGTGAAGTATATGCCACATATCTCTTAAATTCAGCTCTTCCATGACTGTATCAACAGCTGTACATGTTTGACATACCCCTTGTCTGTCCCTGGATCTGACCAAATGAGTGTCCGTGACCTGATTAAAGTCTCCACCAAGAATAATATTATGGTTCCCGATGGTTCTTATGACATTGCAAATTTCATGGAAAAAATCGGGAGTTAACACATTAGGAGTATATATTCATGATGGTGACTCTATGGTTATCCAATTGTGCATCGAGGGTTACCCATCTACCTTCCTGGTCAGTGAGGCTTTTATGGACAATTAGACAAGGATGCTTACACCTCTGCTTCTGTTGTTATAGGCACTCGAATGACCAATCCATCCTTCCTCAAATTTTTCAGATATCTCTTCACTTCCATGGTTTCCTGTATCATAGCAAAATCTGATCCAAATTGTTTCAAATGACTGATTATTTTCTTACGTTTAATAGGGTGATTATAATGGGAAATATTCCATGAGAGCACCTTTATAAGTCCCATATGTAGTTCTTTTGTTTGAATACACTTTTGGGACAACCCATATTGTATGGCATAGTAATGTGACAAATATCTCCACTGATCATTACACTTCACGTTACTTATTTCCTGCAGTATGTTAAGCCAGCATGAAGGCGTTATAGTGGGGACCAAAATGCATGGCATGCACCTGACCTGCAAAGCAGGCTACCTTTGCATCATCAGCCCGTGGAGGTCTGCTCGCAGTTCCGTATATTCGGACACTGCGAGCTTGGACCTCCCGGACCAAAACATCAGTTTCTTCCTGGGAGAAGTTTGGCCGTCTGACGCTGCTGCTCTCTTCTGCCATGGCGAATTGAGTAAACTCACATTACGCCTTCGCGTGGCGCATTTAAGGGCGAGGAGAGGGGCTCATTTGATTGGTGTGATGTGTGTAAAACCCACTCCACTCCCTTTCTCCTCCCTCTTTCCAACATGCGCAGGTAGGAGGGATAGAGGTGGGAAAGAGGAGTAGCTGCGCCAGCGCACACGGTGTGCCAAACTTGCAAAATCCGCCTGGCCACACCCAGTTGGCGAAGCGCAGGTGCACTGCGCCTCCACCTCGCCCGGTCTGCGAAACTAGAGGCCAATATCTTCATGCGAGCTGGATAAAGCAGTCAAAGCTGCACACCTTTCTGGTAAAGGGCTTCCTTAGTGGGGTTAAACGCAGCTCATCTTTTACCGAGGGTGGTACTCAGGTCCAGGTAGACTCGGAGGTCACGTCCCTCGTCCCTCATCTGATATTGTCTGGCCCATCTCAATACCAGCTCTCTGTCACAGTACCAGTGAAAGCACATTACAAATGGCCTGGCAGGCTTGCCGGCTGCAGGTTTAGGTCCAGCTGAGGGGGAGATGTCAAGATGTCCGGGCCCACAATGTCCCTGAGTAACTCGGATACAAAAGTAGTGGGGTCTTTGCCATCTTCACACCCTTTTGGTACAGTATCTCACATAAGTGAGTACACCCTTCCCATTTCTGCAAATATTTCATTATATCTTTTCATGGGACAACACTATAGAAATGACACTTTGATATAACTTAAAGTAGTCAGTGTACAGCTTGTATAGTAGTATAGATTTACCTTCCTCTGAAAATTACTCAAAACACAGCCATCAACATCTAAACAGCTGGCAACATAAGTGAGTACACCCCACAGTGAACATGTCCAAATTGTGCCTAAAGTGTCAATAGTTTGTGTGCCAACCATTATTATCTAGCACTGCCTTAACCCTTTGGGCATGGAATTCACCAGAGCTCACAGGTTGCTTCAGGAATCCTCTCCCACTCCTCCATGATGACATCATGGAGCAGATGGATGTGATGCTGCCACCACTATGGCATGCTGAAGCATCATGGTTTGGGGCTGCATGAGTGCTGCCACCACTATACTTGACTGTAGGCAAGGGACAGTTGTCTTGGTGCTCTTCACCAAGGTGCCACACATGCTGAAAGAGCACCAAGACAACTGTCCCTTATATTATATTACATCATTATCATTATTATTATTAGTAGTAGTAGTAGTAGTAGTAGTATTATTAACATTATTATTGTTATTATTATTATTATTATTATTATTATTATTATCTTATATTAGGTAAGATCATTTTTCTAGCCATTCAGCTCCTTAGCAGAAACAGTTCGTAACTGTGTTGTTAATGGCAAAATCAGATCACTGGCATCTGCTTGTGTGAAGCATTAGTTCTTCTCTACACTCGCAGAATGTACATGCTAGTTGGCCTACGGTTGTGGTCTTTGCTGTGCGTTCAAGTGCAGCTTTTTGGCTTTTGTCCCCATTGGTTCTTTGGTGTTGGTTTGGTGTGTCTGGGCCCTAAGACATTCCCCCATTTTGGCAGCAAGCTAGCTATGATCTGGAGGTATGACATCATTATAAATAAAGCATTTAATTGGTCAAACATATATTTCTACAGGTGGAAATCTGCTGAAACTGGGTTCCTTTCAAAGATTTTTACCCCACATTAATGTTTTGCAAGGATGTGCAAGCATTCAAAAGAACCTACAAAATCAGTTTTTATGGATTTTCATGCAAATTTTTCAGATGGAAATCCATGCTTGGTGTGAAACAGCTCTTACCTTTCTATGTATTTTAGAAATGTAATACATTATAAAGGGAGAAAAAGCATCTTTCTTTTTTATATGCAATTAAAATGTGTAATCACTGCTGGCTATGCGTTACATTTTTTATAGCTACGTGCAAGTATTACCCACCCTGGTTATTACAATGTAATCCAATATAATTAGGTGCATTTTGTTATTTCATATCCTTTATTGTAACCCAGTTTTGCTTCTCTTTATTCCAGACACACCAGAAATATGAAATGCAATAGTCCCAGGTTTGTTGCATGGATTTGGAATTTACTGAGCAGAAAAGTAAATCTGGTAAATATTTAATGATGTAAAGCCAAAGAATGGGGGCCAGTTTCAACACACTTATCCTCTCTGCTTCAGTTTTGTCTTCCTGTTCTCCTCATCTCCTCTCATCTCCTTTTCAACTGTGACCTTTGACCCCAGCACGACCTAAATTTAATATGACTTCCTGCTGGACGACAGCAGCAGCCAGGAGCAGCTGATACTGCCAAGATTAACAGACACACTCACATGCATATGCATATTCTGGCTCCTTCATCACACACACACAAACACTCATCTAGAGACTACGCTCTAAATACACACATTCCACAATTTTCAAGGGCTCCGGTTCACACACACACACACACACACACACACACACACACACACACACACACTTCCAACATCATAAGTGCCTCCAGAGGAAGGATTCTGTTACAAAAACAAATACGATGACACGCAGAGAACACTTTTGTTTTTACACAAACGCAGTTTCATTTACAGCTCCTGATTCACCTGACAACTGTGTTTATTAATCTTCTAAAACCAATAAACACTAATAAGTTACATCCAGCCCACCATATCATCACACCACTGCACCAATAACTCAAGTAAAGAGAAAGAATACTGTTGTTGTTAATAAAATAAAAAAAAGCAGAATCTGTCAAAAGGAAAATGCTACAACTTATTCTGCACTTGCATAAGTTTGATTTTTACATTTTTCATCAAAAGATAAGTTAAGGAAGGTTTAAACCATTATTACTAACATGTAACCTGCTATAGTGTTTCTATTTGTGAAGTCTTGGTGCAATTAGCTTGATGACAAATGCAATCTTTGAATAGTCTAATAGGTTTACAACTGCTAAACAGCTTTTGTCATGTTGATTGTCTTAAGACTGATCTGATAACCGTGTGTTATGAGTGGTGGTTTCCGGTTCGTAAACCTGCATTTATTGATTGCTACATTTACATTTTATCAACATATTAGGGTGATTTGGTTAACATGTTAGCAAACAGTTGCTTATTTACACCTCCACCAGACACAGCATAACATTTTGGGGTGGCTGTGGCTCAGAGGTAGAGCGGGTCATCCACAAATCAGAAGATCAATAGTTCAGTCCTCCAGTCTGCGTGTCAAAGTATCCTTGAGCAAGATACTGAACTCCAGATAGCTCCCGATGACGCTTCCATCTGTGTATGTGAGTGTGTTAAGAACTGAGTGGTACCTAGCCTCGGCCACCAGTGTATGGTAGTGTAAAAAACGCTTTGAGTGGTTGGAGTGGACTAGAAAGGCGCTATACAAATGCAGGTCCATTTACCATTGTCATTTATTTGGCGTTGGCGTGTTTGCGTCCACCTGATGAATGTAGCCTAAGTCCAGGATTCATTCTCTTTTTACCTCTTGTTTGGTCTCTGCCAACTCCGGAAAAAAATATGTGGCAGTTTATCAGCCAAATGATCCACTATGTTCACCAGCTGGTTGCTAGGCTATGTTCACACTTCACATAGATTCAGATTTTTTATTTGGCTGTGGCCAATATCAGATTTCATTGTGAACTACTCATGGACCTGAACTTACCCACAAACATAAAAGAACGATAACAAAGAAGTCACATGCAGTATGTTGTTATACGGAAGTAAAAATGGAGGCCACTGATGCCAGTGTGTATGGTTTCATTTATAAGTTGATGTACAAAGGAAGCCAGTAAATTTGTGAACAGACAATAAAAAGGAAAAGCATAAACAAAGCGTCATTTTTATTGTAATTTTTGTGAAGCAATGGCTGCCACTTCTGTATGGAGGGGTGTGTGGATGCAGAGTTTGTCCTTACACTCAAAAATAGATATGTTGATTTCAAACATTGTAACTGGCACTGCCCACATACCTCCAAGTGTCCTCTATGTTGGCATGGATACATCCACTAGATGACACCAGAGGGGACAAATATGGCAATGGTGGAGGAGGCCATAATAATGTACCTTTTAGCAGAGGCAGCGTCATAGACGGCAGTGGTTTGTGGGGCCATTGAATACATTGCAACATGTGGGTAGAGAATTCTTCACTATATAATCTGTTCATTCCACTGTGCCATTTGTAGAATGTCTTCATCGTGTATGACAGTCATGTTTTGATTGAACTGCGCTTCACTGCCCCTACAATTTCTGGTGGTACTGCTCCATTTCATCGGAACCTGTAAGATTTCAGAAAATACTAAGGTGGAAAACGTGTATGCGCAAAAGGCTCTATCCATCCATGTCCATATACTTATCTTACACTGAGTATAACTGAGCCTTAACAACTTACTGTCTCTCCACTGACTACCTCCAGCACAGCTGTCTTCCATGTTTTTATTCACCAAGTGACTCTGGCCAGCGTATAACTGACCCTTCACTAATGATGGTGATGGTCAGTCAAGCTGTCTGGCTTGGAGCCCAGACTGTCATTAACTGTAATCCCTGAGAAAATATTATCGAATATTTGGAAAAAAGAAAAAAGTAATCTCAGAGAGAAGCAGACAGAGGGGTCTGCAATATGCATCTGAAGGATAAAAACAGGATGTTAAAGTCACAGTTAAACTTACAGCCTTTAACTACAGCCAAACAGATCCCAGTGCAAAACTTAACCACCATGTCACCTAGCCATCAAGATAGATGACGATGAATATAAAGGGAGAACTCAATTTTCAACTGGCTATTTGTCATCCCATTGTGTGCAGATGAACAGTGCTTTGCTGCCAGCACTGGGACCTCTGCAAGCAGACAAGTGGTGAGCTCCAGGGGAAGCCAAACGTCATTCATCTGCACACACAGTGATGCCATACAGCTGGTTGAATATTGGCAAAGTTTCCCTTCACAGGTTTCTGTGGAGCAGGGTAGATCTATTCAGTGATTCAGTGTCATAATCATCATAAAGCAAAGCAGCATATGAAAAGTTACACATTCAGCAGGCTGTACCTTCCATAGCTAGATAGCTGGGTAGCTAGCTAATGTTAACCCTTCACTTTTCAGGGTTTAATTTTGGGATGGGGATAAAACTCCTTTCAACCTCACCAGACAACAAGTGTTCGTGTGACAGGGGAGGGACACAGCGAAAGGGTCAGTTGTGACGAATGTAGAGTGACGTAAAAGGAATTCTGATATGACTCTACAGACTGAAGTCACTGTCTAAAACATTAGACCTGCATCTGATTTTGGACCACATATGAAAGTGGCTGTTATAAAACAAATCTGTCTGCCTGTTGTTAGGTGCTGGGCAGGTAATGAACAGTAGGTTTATCTGAGCTTTCACTGAAAACAGCCTCTGCTGGAAATGAGGTTGATGACAGCAGTGAAATAAAATGCATTACCACACACTGATTATGTAAAAGGTTGCAAGCACTGCAGACAGCAAAAATATTTGTAGTTTAGTCTTAAATATTGCACTCGTCAGAAGCTCAAGGCAGACTTCCGTCTGTTGACACTGCCAGCGTCAGAGAGAGAGGGCTGAGGTCACACTGAAACCACAGAGACAACTGAGTCACACACACACACACACACACACACACACACACACACACACTGCACTGTGCTGCTGCTGCATGTGTCTACACAGGGGCCACACATACCATTAAAAAATTAAAGGTTGTCCTTTTTATTATACAGTTTAGTATGAAAATATTCACATTTGTCACTTTAAAGATATCTCATTTTAACATTTATCACTATGACAAGATGCTTTGACCATAATACTATAGGTCTATAACAACTGAAGGTTTGACCATATTATATCTCTGTAAAAATTACATTTTCCACCATTAAGTCAGAGTTAATTCATATTTTTTTTTAATTTTGACCGTATGTTATATTTCCACAACAATTAAAACTTTGACAATAATTTAACATTTTTATAACATTTAAAGTAATGTTATTCTCTGATAGAAACTCAAGTTTTGAACATATCATGACTGTGGAGGATTTTGTTGAGGTTCTTTAAGTGATGAAATTTTATATATACTCCCCACACATAGATCTACAACACAAGTTGTGAACGTATAGTAGCTGAATAACAAATGGACTTACAGATTCTTAACAATATAAAATTATGACAATAACAATATGGCCATTCCCATGCATGCAAATAGCAATATGTAAACATTAGAGGTTGTTTCCCTTGATATTTAGTCTCTCGTGGCACAGATGTATGCCAATGTTAAAAACCACAGACTGCCCGTTTTAAAGCCTGTCACATGCTGCACATCTATCTGACACCAACATGAAACTTTTAAGTCACCCAGAGCCATTTGCTTTTAAAATGGTATCATTAGTTAAAATGACAAGTACTTTTCAAAAATACTGAAAAATAAATAGTAGCACTTTTTAAAACACATGTAACATATTAAAACCATTTAAGTTGTGGTTAAAGTTGTGAAATAAGCAAAACAGGAAGGACGGTCGGGTCAAATGATTAATGATGAAATTAGTGTTTAAAGCAAGACTGCGTAACTTTTGTCGAAAGAAATAAACATCCTTTTACTATTAAATACACTGAGGAGTTTTGTTTGCTACAGCCTTACATGGTCTGGCATGACCACTAGCTTATGGGGCTAATGTTAGCTACCCTGTATTGTCAGTAAACTTTAGGTAGCTATTGCTAACAACCTTGACAGAGTAAGATAGCTGACTGGACAACTCTTGTTCTGCTGTCACTCTATGATTTAGCATTCACCATTAGCCTTTACTTGTCAATTATTTTTTCGCAAAAGTTACACAATTTTGCTTTAAAGCCAAAGATTTCTAAAGAGTGATCCAGGGATGGTCATTTTCTGTAGGCCAACACAGATGTTAGCATGGTTCCCTAGTCAAAAAACCTGTGAGATTTTTCCATTGGATTTTGGATTATTGCAGAAGAAAGTCTCTGTGGCAAACAAATGTTTACACATTTTGTTAAGTGAGATAATTCTCACAAATAAACACCACCTGTATGATTTTTGAAGCATGAATGCAATCACCAGAAGTAAAAGCCACCGGTGGGCTATAAACTACTACTGCGACTACTACTGCGTGATGACGTTTTGTTGTCTCATTTAGCCGCTTGTTAGCAACCACCTTTTTAAGACACAAGCTTCAAAATTCATTAATGGGGTATTTACTGATGAATTTTATATTGTTGAAAAAAACATGAAAGTCTGTTAAGCAGACCTTGTTTCAGGCATCTAACCAAAAACACATTCATAAAATCCATTGAGTTTAACACCTAGTGGGAACTGAAAGTGCAAAAATGCTAACTCATTTCCAGGGTTTGGGTCTCAATCCTGGGGCACTCGATAATCAATGCTACTAGTAAGTCCATGGACATTACATCATAGATACAGTCTGTGTTTATGGAAACGGCCAAGAAAGGTCACATCCAAGTGGGAAAATTTAGCATTTGCTACAATGCTGAAAAGTTGCTGTGTGGCTTTCTGTGCATCAAATAAACCTAAAAATCTAGCATTAAAGGGTATTTTATTTTCTTTTTCTTTTTTTTGCATGTTTTTATGTCTAAGTGATCGATGGGAAGAACATTTTTTTTTAAAATTGGTCCACTATTGAGAGAGAGCAGCATTCGAGCCAAAGCAACACAACCACTCAGGAAGTATTCACACTGTCAATTTACATCCACTAAAAGTGCCCACTAAAAGTGTTTGTTTTTGCCACTGACAGGATCAGATTTCTATTATAAGTGTCTGACAAGATTATTGAAAGCATCCCTATAGACATTTTTGTTAAAGAGTATGATCCATTTTGTTCAATCAGAAACTGTCATGATCCTGTTTTCAGTTAGTTAAGTCACCCATTTTGTGTTCATGTTTTGTGTCTTGTCCTGTACTTCCTGTTTTATTTTGAAAGATTCACCTGTCTCTCCTTGTCCCCGTAGGTTTTACTTCCTGTCTGGCGCTGTCACACCTGTTTCCTGATTGTTCCTCCCCAGCTGTGTCTCATCACCCCCTTTCACCTCATGTATTTAATCCTCATGTCTTCCCCTGTCTCACTGCCAGTTCGTCGTACGTTACAGTCTTCGTCCCAGCACTCTTTCTTGTCTCGTCTTGCCGGTAATAACAGTTTTGTCTTTGATCTAGCTTTTGCCTCACGATTTGGATACCTTAGCCTGTCTTGTTTGATTCTCTGTGTACCGAACCCTGCCTGTCTTTTGGTAATAAACCTTGCTCTTGTCAAACCGGAGAAGAATTGAGCCTTTGTGTCCCTTCTGTGCCATGTTTATGATAGAAACAGCCCCAAAATTGCTTTCTTCAAACCCACCAGACTCTATTTAAATAAACAGTAATTGTATTATCTTACAACACACTTCATTTGAAGGCAACAGAAACAAAATAAAAGTTACAGAAAATGGTTTGTCTATCCACTGTTTTAACAATCACAAGTTCTGGTTTGGTTGACATAAACCTGTAATTCACCCAGTTACATGTGAAAATATGCTGACTCGATACACGCTAAAATTAGGCTACTGTTTATTTAAATTCAGTCTGGTGGGTTTGGCTTTGGCAATATTGGAGCTGTTTTTTGATAAACAAAAATAATCTAACGCTTTATCTAAACAGTGTTAGACTGTTTAGCCACTGGTTAAAAAAAAAATAAAAAATCATCCTCCGAGGACCTATTGTTCTTGAGGTTGCAAATCCCTGGGTGATAACATTACAGCACATTGTCAAAACATGGTCACATTGAGTAATAGCGCTGCTATACTGTCTGGTAATGTCCACTGAATTCACAAAAGCATGCTAGTCTATTACATCGTGGCATTAATGCCTGTAGGGTATTTATATTATGGTGAGTTTAATTAATCATAATCAATGTAGTAGTTTCTCATGTGACTAAACAACGACTGTATCTATGCTGAACAAAATACTGTAGAAGGTTGACAGATTTCTGTCATATTCATGTACAACTTTAGTACTTTAAACTTTAATGTCATTAAGTCCATTAAAGTCAGTAGCTGTATAGCTGCACCATCATTATTCCACCTTTTACCTGAGTGCAAAGCGTTGACGCACTGTTAAAAATAATTAGCTACCAAGCACAGGATGTGTTCTTAATGCAGTTGTGATATGCTATTAGCAACACTTCAAGTAAAGCTGTATGTTTGTACTGATACTGAACACTGTGTTGTTACTTCATCTCACTGAGTCAAATTATTGTGGAAAATCTTGTAGTCCTTTTCTTGGTTGTATAGCAGATAGAAGTGGATGGATTATGCTGGAAAATTAATTGATTTCTTTCCAATATTAAAGGGTTTAAATATAAAGGGTTATTAATATAAGATCAAATTCAGCTTCTCACTCTACAATAAGAAGATGAATATGTCCAAAAGTTAAATGTGACATTATAGATTGCTTTTAGGAAGAGAGAAGAATTAGCATTATGGAGCTTAAATGGCTGCACTAATACTGACACACTGACATCTTTTTAAGGGAACACTGGTACCACTTTCTAATAAGTTCCCTTTACCAGAAAAGTTGTAAGTTGTAACTAATAGGGTTATTAATGTTTTTCTGTCATGTTTACTGTCTTAATGTTCTGTCCATGATCCTCCTCTGTCACTCAGTACAGTGTCACACTACTCAGATCAGTGGTGGAAGTAATCAAGGTAATTGCTTTTAAATAACGATGAAACACAAGTTTGTCACAAGACGATGCTGTGGAGAACAAAAAAAAAAGCTCAGTTTCAGCCACAGTTGTCAAAACTGCACCATGGCCTGCGCTATTTTCCCCTTCAGACACTTCTCAATTTTATTTCTAAAGCCCAATATCACAAATCACAATTTGCCTCACAGGGCTTTACAGCATACGACATCCCTCTGTCCTTTGGACCCTCACAGTGGATAAGGAAAAACTCCCACCAAAAAAACCCTTTAATGGGAAAAACAATGGTAGAAACCTCAGCAAGAGAGACTGAGGATGGATCGCTCTTCCAGGATGGACAGACGGACAGACATCTTAAAGCTACAGTTCATGACTTCTATGAAAATAACTGAGGTTGTCATATTTGCTGAAACTGTCACTACATCCAGTATTATGTAAGACAAATGGTCTGTGAAAAAATTATGTCCCTCCTCCTAAACCTATTACCTCTAATGGAATTTGCTAGAATCTACCATGGCTGGAGGAAAACAACCAATCAGAGCTAAGAACTCTCTAACACAGCTGTTAATCATGTCAATCACTGCTCATGAACTGCAGTCAAACTGTCAAAGTGGGCAGCGCTGATCAAATATAAATCAAGATTCTGTTACTGCATTGCCTATTCCTCACCTCAGATCTTTTCAGAAACATACTTTAGTGTACTGTTTAGCTGTAAAATGAGAAAGTTTGTGACCTGGCAGCTATGCTGGAAACAGTTGAGTGGAGCACTGCCCTGCAGCCAGAGCAACTTTCCCATTTTAAAGCTCAACAACAGTACACTAAAATATGTTTCTGAAAACCACTGAGGTGAGAAATACGCATTGCAGTTCATGCAGATTCATGTCTAATCAGTGCTGCCTTGTTTGACTAACTGTCAAAACTACTGTTTGTTCTACTGTGTGGATTTAGTTGATATATACAGTGACAGTTTCTCCCTAACCCTTACCCTTTATGTAAATTACCTACTGTAGCTTTAGTTAAACACCATGTTTAAACAAGTAATGTTATGGTTATAGTTGCCTATTTTTGTCCTTGCAGGTGGACTGACATTATTTTCTCTATCCCTGACCATACATTGATACCATATTTGAGGCAACCCAAACATTTTTAATGGTTTCTTACAATTGACCTATAAAGCATCAATAAATAAATTTTTAACCATTCATAAAGCCATTACTTACAAGCACCTTGGGGAAAGGGTACCTTATTAGAAAGCGGCAGCATAACACAATTGTTTTAAAGGAAACTCCTTTAAGGATCAATAACTGTGACCTCCTGACGCATAGTAACCTCCTGTCAATTTCAAACTACACCTCCAATTTGCTCCTATCCTAAACCAGACAAATGTAAACAGGGCATTTACAGTGGCAAAGCAGATGCCAGATTTATGTTGAGCTCTCACACATTGGCTGTTGTTGTAGTAAAGCGAAGATAAATCACTTTTGAGAGAGACGAAACGGTTTTCAGTCTAATGCCACTGGACGATGATGATGATGATGATGATATGATATAATCTGATATGATGATGATGATGTAAACATAGCTTGGTGGGCGGCAGGCTCTCAGGGCCACTGCTAGACTGTGCCTTTACAAGCAGTCTTGCTCTATTGATCCCACTGCTCTGAGGCCTGTACTAGCGCAATTTGCTCCTCGGACTGTGTCAGCTGGAATTCTTGTCAGTCTCTTCAGTCCTCTCTGTGTCTTGGCTCTGCCCTTCCATGGCTATCACACAGCTGGGCTTTCCATCACTGCCCACATATTTGTCAGAGTGTCTATCATTTTGGACAATTAAGGTGTGATAGTTTTTTCATTAGTCTGTGTGATTAAAATTGTCTTTTTGCTGGAAGTGTCTGATTTTGAGTTGAATGTGCTGGTGTGCGTGAGTAGCATCACAGTTGGATGACCGTTGTTCTCATCAGTTGCAACCTCATGGGAATCGGTGGCTGGGTTGGCAGGGCTGGCATTGCCACGGCGAAGGCAGCAGCACAGTATCCTGCCAATAGGCTGGAATATGGCTCTGTACAAGCCATGGCGGGCACTTTCACTTACAAAGCAGTACAGAGCAGGGTCAGCCACACAGTTTAGGGTGGTCAGCAACAATGACAGGTGGTAGTAGTTAAATATTCCTGGAAGATAAGAATACAGGCCACATGGTCAAGATAAAACATTTTCATCCTTAGTCACTATATTACTTTGCAACATTACTTTGTACCTGTGATGAAGTCACAGTCCCGCTCAAACAGGGTGCGTACTAACAGGAAGACGTGGTAAGGAGAGAAGCAGACGAGGAAGATGAGGATGGTGCTGCTGACTAACTGCCTGACTCTCGTCTTCTGATCCGGCTGGGTCCCAGCGCTCCGACCCACAGCACGAAGGACACACAGGTAGCTGATCTGAACAGACAATTAGAATGAATACTTTGCAGCTGTATTTCTCCACAAACCGGTCAAGTTGCACTCACAGTTTACATCCATGTCTATGAAAACATTGGTGCTTCACACACATCTTCAACCCGGCAGCACAGAATATCTACACAATCAGCACAGTTTCAAGGTGGGCACCCAAGATTAGTGTCACCACTTCAGTATATGACCAGATGTCTCCCCTTCTGTTCCTGAGATATGGTGTTGAATAATGAAAAGTGTTTATGCAGGACATTGTGATGTCATCACTTCATCATATCGTATTAGAGATTTGTGTGTAATTTTGTCGCAATTAGCATTTGAATTCTTGAGTTATGGACAAAAACATATTTTGTAAGGACCACCAAATTCTAATCACTTCATCCTTAAGTCAAGCTTAAGTTAAGCTTTATAGACATCACCATTAGGGGCCTTACTGAGAGAGAGTGGAGAGAGGGACCACAAGTTCATCAAGGCTACTGAGCCTGCTGCTAGCAGCTAATGGTGCTAACTCAATCAACAGCACTCCTTCTCTCTCTCTCTCTCTCTCTCTCTCTCTCTCTCTCTCTCTCTCTCTCTCGTATTCTATTACTGCATCTTGCTAACTCGGCCATTCTGGATGTCACTAACTCGGCTTCTTCTCCGGAGCCTTTGTGCTCCACTGTCTCTCAGATTAACTCATATCGCAGCGGTGCCTGGACAGCGTGACGTGTGTGGTTGTGCTGCTGCCGTGGTCCTGCCAGATGCCTCCTGCTGCTGCTGCTGTTATCATTAGTCATTAGTCATACTTCTACTGTTATTATACACATATGACTATTGTCACACATGTATACTGCCAGATATTAATACATACTTTCAACATATTGTACCACAGTAGCCAGAACTATAACTATAATATTATTACTTTCAATAATGTTGTTGTAAGCTACTGTCATTACCTGCATCTCTCTCTCTCTCTCTCTCTTTCTGTCTCATTGTGTCATGCGGATTACTGTTAATTTATTATGCTGATCTGTTCTGTACGACATCTATTGCACGTCTGTCCGTCCTGGAAGAGGGATCCCTCCTCAGTTGCTCTTCCTGAGGTTTCTACCGTTTTTTTTCCCAGTTAATGGGTTTTTTTGGGGGAGTTTTTCCTTATCCGCTGTGAGGGTCATAAGGACAGAGGGATGTTGTATGCTGTAAAGCCCTGTGAGGCAAATTGTGATTTGTGATATTGGGCTTTATAAATAAAATTGAAAATTGAATTGAACAACGGTAACAGTGCTGACTGAGCCAACGGTGTTAACCAGGGAGGGAACTGGAGGATGGGCCCGATTTCATTGGTGACCACTGTGTGAGCACAGTGTACAGCAGCAGCGATGAGCTAGACAGTGAGATACACACATGCACTTACAAGCGTACATGGCTAGACTAGCTTACCACAACAAACCACAGAAAGCTAAGATTACGTAACACAGAAGTAGTGCGACTTCATTCTCTGCTCAAGATGCCATTACTACGCGATATCTTTACGCAGGTAATGGTGGTTTGTTGCCATAGAAATTAACTGAATGTCAAAAACAAAACCTTTAAAGCTTGGTGGAGTTATGCTTGGTATTACATAATGTCACAAAACTTGATGAACTGATAAGAATGAAACCAGGGTTAGCTTCTCACACTGACTGGTGCAACAAAACTAACAGGAGAGAGACGGAAATGACATTCAAGTACAGTTTGTACACATCTACACAGTCCTGACAAGAGGTCCAATCAGGCAACATACAGCACAGTAAGTGAAAACGTGTGTGGGTGAACCATCGGTGTGCTGCCACCATCTTCATACATCATTACTAATGTACAGATATCAGGCATAAAATATTGTATTACATAATGTGATTTTAAAAAACATTTTTGTAAAACAGCTATCCTACCGATAGAATAGCCAGTGGGAACATGAAGCCAATAGTGAAGCGGTAATAGTTGATTGGATACTCCCACGGCCGCATGGGGTAGTGCTCGAAGCACACTGATTGGTTCTTGCGGTCTTTGCTCAGTTCTTTATGGCGAAAGAAAACCACACCCACAGCAATCTCCTTCAGCCAGATGATGGCAGTAACAAGCCACGCTGCGCTCATAGAGCGAAGAGAAGTGAACCTGGAGACGAATAAACAGACAGAAAAGAAGAAGAGGTAATAAGCATTAGGGCCAAATTAACCTATTTAACACTGGAGGGGGAGCATTTTCATTGTTAACCTTAGGCAACCCAAACCAACTCAACAGCTAAAGTGATCATTTTAAAGCATTTTGAAACAGAAATCTTAGTGCTAAACGTTTTGATGACTGAGTGTCTTTTTAGGAGCCAGCATATGATTGAGGACCACACACGGAAAGTGCCCACACTATGACTTTTACTGACTTACTTTACAGTTTTTATGACATTTTTATATTAGCATCCAATGAGCTCGAAAAATATTGACAAAACTGCATAAGCATAAAAGAACTGTGATTAAAAAGTTGAAGAAGATTAACACTGACAGTGACCTACTGCTTGCATTTTTATCATGCCAAATCAAAATTACCTTAAAGGGTGGACCACAGCCAGGTAGCGATCCAGACTAATACAGCACAGGAAACCGATGCTGATGTAGATGTTTTCATAGAGCAGGAAGCCACAAAGCTGACATAGCCACTCCCTGTGACTCCAGTCATCATCCTGAAACAACAAGGCACGTACATGAAAGAAGACTTTAGGTAAATGTACAAGACAACAGGTGGGTGACACATGGATAAAAGCAATTGTAGAAATATCCAAATTGACAAAATGAGCCTACACTGTGTGAGTGATGTAGCTCATCAAAAACACTTTCTGATCAGATGTTCATTAGGCATTGGAGTCCCATAATCTATACAATCAGCACAGTTTCAAGGTGGACATCCAAGATTAGCTTCACAAATTCAGTGTCTGACTAAATGTATCCCCTTCTGTTCCTGATTTATGGCATTAAGTAGTGGCCAGAAAGGTGTTTTTGCAGAACATTATAATGTCACAGTGATGTTGACCTTTGACCTTTTGGATATAAAATGTCATCACTTCATCATTCTATCCTGTTAGACCTTTGTGTGGGTTCTTGGAATATTGCCTGCACAAGAATGAGATGGATGAGGTCACAGTGACACTGACCTCTGACCACCAAAATCTCATCAGTTCATCCACTACTTAAGATGGAGGTCTTTACTTTATGCTTGTAATAATGATCACATCTTTTTGTTGTTATAACAAAATAAATGAGTGTTTTTACTTTACCTGAAAGAAGTACTGTAGCCACAGTGGCAATGATGCCAGGTATAACAGATCAGACACAGTAAGGTTCATTAAATAAACTCCCAGCTCATTCTTCTGCTTCAGCTGCAGAGCAGCATGGTACAAAGAGTACAGGTTGGAGGGAACACCGACCTAGAATCAAGAAGATCATCTATTGTGATCATTTTGATTGTCTGACACCAGGCAGTTTTTTTCTTAATTACTTGATAACTAAAGCACATGTTTAGAACACTCCCCCCCTGCTCAGACAACCAAACCAGGACATTCTTCAAAACCCCAAATGAAGTTCAAAAGTTCAGTGCCTAAAATGTCAAAGTTTGCACTTTCTACAACATCTGCAACATCTGCTGTCTTTGGTGTGGTTATTGTCATGTACATAAGACACAATTCATGTACAGTATGGTCAAAGTTGGGGAAAGAGCATGGTTATGGCAAATAAACTATGTCAGGTTAGGGTTAAGCAGAAAACACTTGATTAAGGTTAGAGAAAAGATGTGGTGATGGTTTAAAAAAAGACAAATAATAATTACAGGTCTGTGATACCCTTTTCCACCAACTCAAAATGGATTCCGTTCTGGTTTGCACACCTAAATTGGAACATGTTGGTGTAGTAGTGTGGTAGTCTTCCACGTCTTCTTATCATTAATGCTTGTTTTTTTTTTGGATAAAAACGAATGTCTGTAACAAATAACAGCTCACAGGTAAACAGTGCAATCTACCATCTTGCTTCTACTGGTTACTTGCATTGTGCATTGTGGTTCTATTCAAAACTGCTTGAAATGGAGGCTAATTTGCCTGATAGCACGAATACTGAGTGGAACTGGTTCAACAACCAGAGCTTATTTGGTTGAAAAAGGGTATAAGAGGCTCCCTCTTCACCACAACAGTCTGGCGCAGTGCCTGCATCACTGCAGATGCTGTGCCAAACTGCTGATCCATCCCACGCTCCAGTCTACCCCCACTTGTGAACAAGACCCTGAGATACTTGAACTCCTTTGCTTGGGGTATTAACTCACTCCCAACCTGGAGGGGGCAACCTACTATATTCATGCCTTCAGACTTGGTGCTAACTCTCATGCAACCCCCCCCCCCCACCCCCACCCCCACCCCCACCCACACACACACACACACCCCACGGCTATCATTAGCTGGATGCATTTAATGATGCTTGCTTGTTGCAAAATGGCTTAGATTTGCTTGCATAACCTCTTTATCTTCTTGTGTATTCCTTGCAGTGCTGCTGCAGAGATCTGGAACCATCCTTAGCTCACATAAGGAGAGAGGCATTGTACTACCTAGTCCCATCTGTGATCGCAGCATCCTGTACATTACTCTGTGATTCAGTCACATAGCGTTACCAAGACAAACCTTTACTGGAAAAGTCAAAACATAATTTTTTACCATTATCCAGCAGCAGGTTGTGTCTACACAGGTACATTTTGTGCATCTAAAGATATCTATTATCTGGGCCTAGTGATAAAACATTTGCCTAAGCAAACTCAATGTTTAAATTCAGTATTTCCACATACTGCCCTGGCCTATACAGGTGACTTAACAAAGACAAGCAGAGCGCGGCAGCTGAAGTATTGAATTTAAACAGTGTTTCCAGGGCAAACATTTATTCAATCTAGGCAGAAAGTAGACATCTGTGGAAACACATAAATACTCGAAATGATGAATGTAACGAGCTGCTGGATATAACACAAAAAAATAACCTGACTTCTATTACAGCGCTGACACAGATAAGACAGCTTATGCTATTAACATTAGTTGAGGCTGTGTGTCAGTGCTGCAATGCTGTGACTTTAAGGAGGAACTGTTTTTCTGTCTCGAGACATGACAGTTTCCTGTGTCACTGTGTGTGAAACAAACCTTTTCCAATTACTTTTGCACTTTCGTAAAATATTCAGATGCCACAACAGTTTTGTGCAGGTAGTCAAGATGTACACACACTTACCAACAGCACGAGTATATACACACAGGAGAAGAGGTACTGGTGGATTTCATGGCTGATGGTGCAGTTTATGGTGTCCTCCTCTGACATGTTTAACACCATCACACTGCTCACAGTCACACTACTTCACCTTTGACATACACACACCCACAGTTATCTCTTCAAACATTTTCACACTAACATGTAACTGTAATGGAACAACACACACACACAAACACACACACATAAATCTTCATGTTGGTTGGAGCACTCAGCGATGGCTCAAACTTGTCTTCTCTGACTGGGTAGTCCAGTTTCATATGGCCACTGTGAAACACAGAAGAGGGGAAGAGGAAGTTTTTGTAAATGGAAAGCACCAAAATGGTACACAAAGAAGCCCAAATGATCAAAACCTGCCCAAAATAACTGTTGTCAACCTAAAAGTAGCCGATGTGGGTAAAGAAACACACAATTTTGAGCTGTTGTTCAGATCTTTACAAAGACTAAAGTTTCCTATATATGCCATCAGAATGTAGTCAGACAGGAACTACTTCTTTTCTACCATAACCCGGCCCTAAACCTAGTTCAGACCACAGATTGCTGACAAGAGAAGTTTAAACAGGCTTTCAGTGCGCTGTTCTGCAGTGTTCCAAACACCTGCTGGTTCACACCAATGAAACTAGATGAGACGGTGTATCATCTCTGTGCAGTACTGCTGTTCTTATTTTCAGATGTTCAGGCTTATTTTAAGACTGAATATAATTTGTTGGGGGGGTGCATAACCACATTCAGCAAGCAGCAGCAGCGTCCCACCATCCGACACCAGCACACCGTGCTAGGACTTTCCCCCGGGACACCAGTGTTCAGAACCATGTGAACTCGAGTGAACTTCATTGCCAAAACCTAACCTCTGTAGTTTACATTTATAACATCACATTACATTAAGGATGTAATGTCATTCCTGAGGCGCAATTCGTAGGATATCATAGAAACCGCTGTGTGTGCATTTTTGTAGGATATCATATGAAACGCTCCATGAGGACATGTTAAATTTATGCAGGTTCTCTGTAGATGCTTGTGAAGCTCAGATACTTGCCATACAAACATCAGTCTGCTGCAAGTGGCCATGTTTCACCATGCAGATGCACTGGGACGCATTTAGATCAGAAGCTGTAATACCAACTCAGAATTATCGACTTCCAGCTTGCAATGGATTACAGCATAATGATATTCACAATCTTTAGCTTTTTAATATGCTAACATTTGCCTATTAGTAACCACAAACTACTTCCAGTCTCCGCTGATGGAATGTCATTAGTTTTGGTCATGAACATTAAAGTGTTGGACAAAGTTTCACCTGACAATGGCGCTAGATGGACCACCAAAGTTATGACAATTCATCTTGAGGAAAATATGAACTTGTGCACCAAACTTCCTTACAATCCTGTCACTACTTGTTGAGATATTACAATGACAACTATAAAGCAACTTTAGGGGAAAAGTCAAGGGATCACCAAAGTTAATGGGATTCATCATTCAAAAAAAAAATCATGTATCCATATTCACTTATCTCACCTTCATTTAAACTATTTTTTGTGTGGTTAACACAGAGGATGAGCACTACATCAACCACATCCTGTTGCTAAGAGTATTTTCCATTTCCTTCAAATTTTACACATTATGATTAGATAAGTGTTAAAACTGCCTGTTGCTACTGGCAGTTGCTGAGGCCATTTACATTTATCTAGATGAATGTACCGCTATCATCTTGTTCAATGGCAGTGGTCTACAATTTATGCTGTCCCTGCTTGGGCACACAGATGACACATCCATTTTCAAAAAGGTCCAGACTATATTACTATATACATGGCCCTTAATCAGACATCCATTGTGATATGGCTTCTGCTTTTCAAGATCACGTCATAACACAATGACTAAAAATCCTTCAACATAAAAGCTTCAATTTATAAAACAAACTCCCACTGCTCGTGTCAACATGAGTTTTATCAGTACGGCTGAAAAAAACAGAATGTGAGAATTTTCTCATACAGGCTGCTAGACCGCATCAGAAGAAGTGACACTCAACTGCTCCTATATGGCAACTATGACAAACTGATAATGGCCGAGAGAAAACGATGACTGATGAGCAGTCATTGTGACGATGTGAGAGTGAGATGTAAAGCACGGCATCACTAGAAAAACATACCAACAAAAGTTAACAGGGGAAAAAAAGGTATGATCTATGAGCTGTATTCAGGATTCATCCTATCATCAGCAGCAATAACAATAACAGTATCAGTAACAGTAATAACAGTATCAATAACAGCTGTGCATGTTGCATATTTCAGGACTAACACATCTCACACACCACATGTTGATTCAACTGATGTGTGCTGACTCCTCTCATACTCTGACTGTTGTATCATGTATGTACTGTTCACACTCAGACATAAAAAAAAGGCAGTGAAAATGTATTTATTTTTATTTATTATTTAATGTATATGATCTGCTGTTTAACAGGATTTTTAATATTCTACACAAGATTCACTGCATGTATAAATTTTTAGTTTTTATATTTTGAATTTCCTTCTTGAAAAGGAAGCAAAGACACACAGTCCTGTCTACATCATGGAGCTGAGGTGGAGCAAGTGAACAGTTTTAGGTTCCTGGGAATCGGTATCACAGAGAACCTGACATGGTTATCTCACATCTACGGAGGCCCTGAAAGACAAGGTGAAAGAAAAAAAATTGCAGGCAGTGTTGGCCAAAAGTTTATCTAAAACATATGGGATATTAGGAGATAATATCCACCCTGTGACAAAGAGATTTAATATCCCAGTCTGTCAGTGCTGTTGCTGTTTTCAAAAGCACACCTTCATGTGTAAATGTGCACAGCGTCTCTGCTTCCTGCTATGGTCACATTTTAGAAAATGGAATTAATATGTTGCTCAATAATGATGTATTATTTCACCTACCCGCAGCCCATCCACTCTTAATCACATTGTTGTTGCTACTGTATGAAAGCTGCAACGATGATTTTGTAAACTCGGCCTGTTGACTTGTGAAAATGCATGCAATAGGTTATCAGTAGTATAACAAAAAAAAAGAACCAGTCTCTTTTTTATTGTTCTCTTGCTGGTGGGCGCCACTGCATAGTTCCATTTTGTTTAACAGTGGACATTTGTGGTTAGTAAACTGAGAAGCTAGAACCTTTTGTTTATGCTGCATTTGGCTGAACTTTTACTTGCCCTTTGTAAACATGCGCTAAGCCCTTCATTCTGCATGGCTTTGTCACTTTCAAAACAGCCTTATTAAGCCTAACAGTTTATCTCCTACATTGATGATGTAGGAGATCATCTATGTAAGAGATAACATCCTGTGCGTAGGCGATCATATCTCATACAGAGGAGATAATATCTCCACGTACCCACACATGAGATAAACCTTTGGTCAACATTGCCTGTAAGGTAAGTAAGCAGGACTATAACGAAATTCGTAGATAAGTCAGTCATTGTGAGTCTGCTGCATGACGAGTTCAGTCATGGCCCAGTTATTGATGACTTTGTCACCCGGGGTGGCCAATCTTTCTTGTGAGCTAAATATCTCCAGGACAAAGGATATGATCATAGATTTCAGAACTCATATGTCAATCTATGACACCACAATCACTGAAAAAACACTGCTGACTGTGTTGAAACCTACAATTATCTTGGGACAGTCGACTGACCTTTGGATAAGAATTGCGAGGCAGTGTGTGAAAAAGCCCATCAATGTTTGTTTGGTCTCAGAAAACTAATTTTTTATATTGATAAAACCTTGATGACCCTCTTCTACGGGGCTTTTATTGAAGCCATTGAGTACTTTTCCCTGGCGTCATGGTTTAGGAACCTGTCTCTGGGAAAAAACAAAACAAAAAAACTCTTAAACCCAGACTGTCAAATGGGCTAATAAGGTCAACCTATGGGTTCTTTACTCTTCACAGCTGCAGCATAAGGCCAGCTTGATGCTTGAGGACTGTTCCCGTCCCTTATATAATGAATTCCAGGCAGCTTCTTCATTCTGGCCATCTGTTTGCTGTCCATAGGTGCAGAACCAAACGATATAGAAATACTTTTGTACCAGCTTTGACGTGAGTATATGTAGAAGCACTTTGTCATGACATTCAAAGGAGTTCTTATACTTTTTTATCTTAGTATTTTAAAATAAGATGATACTTGTTTCAGTCCTTTAAATCTTTATTGCTCTGATGTCTTGTTTTGGAATGCTGAGTGTCCCATCTGGATAACAAATTTACCCTTGGGTACTAATAAAGAAACCTTGACCTTTACTTTGACAGTCATTGTTTATCTGTCAAGTGTGCAGCCATGAGTTTTCCACTGCAAAAACTACATCCTTCCTATTGTTTCACTAGTTTGTACATAGCGTACAGCGTCTACGCTAATTTTAGTGCTCGTATTGTTTGTTTCAGTTCATGCTGCACATCAAAATTATTTTACTGACATAATCGTAAATCACACTTTACGTTTTGTATATTGGATATTGTTCATGTTATACATACCACAGTAACATTTCTACGTACTATACATACTTCATATTGGTATGTTGTGAATTCTTTACATTCATCTTCTTCATTCATCTTCTAACCACTTCATCCTCTTGAGGGTCGCAGGGGGGGCTGGAGCCTATCACAGCTGACATCGGGCGAGAGGCAGGGTACACCCTGGACAAGTCGCCAGACTATTGCAGGGCTGACACATAGACACATAGAGACGCCCGGGATCAAACCGGCAACCCTCTTGCTGTGAGGCGAGAATGCTAACCACCACACCACCGTGCCGCCCATTCTTTACATTCATTCATTTTTATAAGTATTTACAGTATGTGCATTTTGTTACTGTTTGCTACTGCATTTCATTGTACAGGCATCGAAATCATGAAGAGTTATGAAATACACAGTGCATTCCATCCATCCATACATAAGCAATGAAAAATTATTAATCCCAACTCAAAGCCCACCTTTAAGCTTTTTACTGGGGCTTTCAACTGTATCACATGGTCTTCATCGACACATGGAGATGGCTTATCGAGATGGATCCATTGACATACCAAATCAGTGGAAAAACTGCTAATAACAAATTAATCTGGATTTGGATTTGGAAATCCCTTGCATTGCTATCCAGGACCAGGTAATCTATCTTAGTTTTGTTCCAGTTTTTCAAAGCAACAATGGACTAGATCACCCTGATCTTCTCAAGATAACCAGTGCTCTTAATGGGTGTTCATATCACAACATGCAGAATAGTTGGGTCATTTGTACAGTGTTTTTATTTGAAGAGACAGAAAACAGGGGATGCAGTTTACTTTTGACTGTGTCATTGTAAGTAATATAAAGTGAGAAATGAAAGTTAAAATGAAGCATTTCTTGCTTGATATTGACAGTTGTTTGGGGGATTATTCTATGGGGACAAAACCCTTTATTTATTTATTCTTTTATTTATTTACTTCCTTATTGTTCCTTCTTACTGGTCCTTACTGAAAGGCTTAACGGGTGGCCTTTATTACTACATTAGCATTATTAAAGGTAAATATTTGACTTTACATTTCCAGTAAATTACTAGCTACTAGCTGCATTAGTTTGACAGTAGGTTACTGTATCATTTTTACAGTAAATTATTGTGAAATGACAATGACAGTATACTGTGATCTCACAGAGGTTATGCCTGCACACTGTGATATAGAAGTATGCTCCTATGAAATTACTATATTGAATAGTAACCCCACATTATTGTGATTTAACAGTAGGTTGCTGTAACATTACTGTATCTAACTGTAAGTTCACAGTTTATGTGAAACAGTATGCACCCACAGAATTACTGTATTTCATAGTAATCTCACAGTTAAAATCCATGTATTACTTTGTTTTAGTAATGTTCTTCAGTAAAATTACTGAACTTATCACAGTTGTAGGCTTTAAGGTGATAATAATGTAATTTATTGTGAAATATTACTAATATTATTTTGTTCCTGAAATCCAACCTTCCTGATTTAAAAACTAAAACTGGATTATGTGATCTAGTCTGATTTCATAATCTTTTTTTTCTCCTGAACAGCCCAGTTTGTCAGATTACTTATGAAAAAATAGGTCCATCTGTGATAGGGTGGAAGTCATTTTTTTCCTTGGTTTTTAAATCAAAACAGGGGTCCAGTTAAGTGCGAAATGTACAGAAGTAGGTAGTGTGGTATGCCTTCTATGATCAGTTATTATTGCTTCAGTACAACACCCAAGGCAGAGGAACTTACTCTGTGGTACATCTGTCTTGTATTATATTATACTATGGCATTTCTCTCATCTTAAGGGTGGAGTAGTGATGCAGCAAACAACTTCCACAGACAAAATTTAGAACAAACATTCATCTGAAACCCACCGTCTAACTGCATGTTAGACTACAATCACCATATGATATGTACATGCACTTCTGTGCAAGCTTCCAGTCTTTTCCACTTTATATTTTGGAGTCATTTTCCCCCACTGTTGTTGACTTTTATATTAGCATATAATGTATAAATGCCTTGTTTCCCGTCACTGTTTTGACTGCACACATTTTTTCAACTACAGTAAACGGACACGTGTCTACAAGCATAAACCTACACGCAGTACATGTTCATCGCCAAAAAGTGTGTTAACCCATCAGTCAGAGTGAGCTGAGTTTATGAATAGCGTCTGAATTCAGTATCGCTTCCTTTCTGTGAGCTCCAGTGTAACACAAAGTCAACAGACAGTGAAGCTTCCGAGTCTATCCTCCACTATATTTCCCCCACTGTTGTTGACTTTTATATTAGCATATAATGTATAAATGCCTTGTTTCCCGTCACTGTTTTGACTGCACACATTTTTTCAACTACAGTAAACGGACACGTGTCTACAAGCATAAACCTACACGCAGTACATGTTCATCGCCAAAAAGTGTGTTAACCCATCAGTCAGAGTGAGCTGAGTTTATGAATAGCGTCTGAATTCAGTATCGCTTCCTTTCTGTGAGCTCCAGTGTAACACAAAGTCAACAGACAGTGAAGCTTCCGAGTCTATCCTCCACTATATTTCTTTGCTTTGGCCTCCCAGCATCTTTAGAATGGCTCCATAATAACATACTATAAAACCATTTAGAGCCACTTGAACACACACACTTAAACCACAAGCATCATCTCTCTTGCTCTCACTCAGTCTGTCCTTCTCTATGAGTCTCTCTGGTCTTCCTAAATAAACCACAGACAGATTAAGGCACAGCTGGATATACTGTGCATTCCTCAAGTGTCAAGCTAACCCACGCTTTTAACCCTTATTCAGCCAGGAATAAATACAAAGTATACACGTACAGTAACACCGTATGTGAAATTTCCTCTTTTGTAAAAAAAAAAGATATTTGCTCTGCGCACCTGCACCTGTTTACCCTGCCAGTGAAGTAAGTGAAGTGAAGTAAGGTGTCCCACAGCCGTGAGTTCAGTGGCTGCAATAATGCAACATTCAACCTGTGTCTCGTGGTCTTAATAGGCCCACACTGTGGCCTGCGTGGTTGTGTGTTAGAGTAAAGAAACCAGATGCTGGTTGCAGACACAGAGCTATATCGGAAATAGATATAGAGATATAGATCAGTAACCACAAAATAACTACCAAAATTATATCATCTGGCACACACACACTTGACTGAAAATTTTGTTCGAGTCACATATATGGATGTGATTGAGAAGGTGAGTTCCCTTCAGGCCAGCAAGGTCAACGACCATAATCCAGGAACTGTTGCCTCTGTAAACACTGCACAATCTGTCCTGCAGACTGATGTTACAGCGTCAAATGATGGTAAGTCTACAATGGAGCTACACACAGCAGGTGCAGCAGTCTAAGGACACAGAAAGGCACACTGCGTACCGGTGTCTCTGAAAAGTCTGTATGCAAAAAACAAAGTGAGTTGTACGACATGTCCAAAGGTAGGAATGCATCAGTGTAACTTTTTTCTCTCCCAACACTGATTCCAATACCAAACAAAGAATATCTACCCATACTGATCATTAATTCCCTACCGGTGCTTACTTTTTCTTATACTTAAAGATCCCCTCCAGACATGTTTTAGGACATAAAAAAGTTCAATAACCTTGTAAAAACAAATCTTAAAATAGCATCTACTTCTATGCTGATTTATACTAATTATTTATAGTGCTTTCTGATTAAACTAGAAGGACCGCCTTATCGTTGTATGCCTCTGCGAACCACCCCTCAAGTCAAGCGCTTGAAGTTTACATACATGTCTGTGAAAAAAAATGAATGTTTCACACACATCTTGTCCCAGCAGCACAGAAGACACCCAAGATTAATGTCACCAATTCAGTATCTGATTAAATGTCATTCTGTTCCTGAGATATGATGCTGAGTAATGGCCAGAAAAGTGTTTTTACAGAACATTATGATGTCACAGAGAAGCTGACCTTTGACCTTTTGGATGTAAAATTTTATCACTTCATCATGATATCCTATCTGACATTTGTGTGAAGTTTTGTCATAAATAGCATAATAATGCTTGAGTTATGGCCAAAAACATGTATTGGAAGGTCACAGTGACCTTGACCTTTAACCATTAAATTTTAATAATTTCATTCTTAAGTTCAAGTTGACATTTGTGCAAATTGAGGAAACTCCCTAAAGGGCTTTTTGAGATAATGCGTTTGCGATTGTGAGATGGACACAAGGTCAAAGTGACCTTGACCTTTGACCACCAAATTCTAATCAGTTCATTCGTTACTTAAAGTGGAGTTTTGTGACAAATTTTCCTCAAGGTGTTCTTGAGATATTGTATTTGTGAGAATGGGATGGATGCAAGGTCACAGTGACTATGCCTATACGGCTCTGGCAATGGCTGTTGTCGGCACAGAGGCATACATATCTAGTTTAAACATCCAAGACAAATTACAATAAGCAAAACACATTTTTGAGTGGAAGTAAATGGACTGCACTTGTGTAGTGCTTTTCTAGTCTTCTGACCACTCAATGTGCTTTTACACAAAATGTTACATTCCCCAATTCACACACACAGTCACACACTGGTGGCCCTAGCCAGCATACATGATGCCTCCTGCTACTCAGTAACCATTCACACAAACTTTTTTAAAGCATGACAATTGTTTCATAACCTGAACCACTTGGTTATTATTGTAACCATGATGATGAAGCTCCCCTAACCCTAAACGAAGAGATCTTTCCCTAAACCCAACCTAACCTTAACCACAGTGTTCACATCATGAGACAGATTTATTGTTTAACAGTGATTGTCACAGACAGAGGATGAGGTCCTGCTGATAGGGGTGTCAGATCAGTAAACACTAATATGTGACATGAATAAAAGTAATTAATTAACTAATTTTGTCATTTAATTTGCCTTGCAGGACTTTTTGGAAATTTCTACCTCTACCCAAATACAATGGAGGTTAATGTGACTCCATCTGTGATGCTCACAGCATAGAAAATTGTATTAAGAAATGCAAGCATTCACATCATTATACAGCTATGATGGTTGTATTATTGTATAGTTGGTTGATATATTGTCAACGAATAGTGTGCACTGGCAATATAGCTTTACACCCATTCAGTGTAGGCTTGATTACTTTGAAAAGGGACTTTTGCTCCCATGTTTGTTTTTTGAGTCTGGATTTTCAGATTCATCACCCTTTAATGGCACATTGAATATACTGTAATTAAATAAGTGAAAAGCGACTGATTTAGTTGACATTTTGGAGGAAACCTCAGACAGAATAATGGTATAGATGCCATTAATGGTACTCACTTTATATCTAGAGAGAGTTAATAGTGTTAGGTTCTAACCCACAACAACATCCATCCAGACTGTAACATAGACTCTGCTAACGTACAGCTGTGAGACATGGGTTTAATCTTTTATGGGTCTATGGGTATATGTGTGTGTGTGTGTGTGTGTGTGTGTGTGTGTGTGTGTGTGTGTGTGTGTGTTACGTATATAGTAGTGGGTGGGTATTGTTGTACAGTTTTACAAAGGAAAATGGAAACCCACTCCATTCAACCAACTGACCATTAATATGCCATTATATTATGGCTTTACCAGGTCCTGGAGATCTCCAAACTGGTTTGCTGTTGTCAAATTTTGTATCCTGTGGCACACTAGGAAAAATATATAAACATCTGGCCATATCTTTTGTAGAAATATACAACATCTGAGTCTGACCACCAGAACTGATGATTATGATGATTGGTGTTTGTTTACTGCTAGCAAAGATTTGTATTATATAAGAAACTCAGATACCACTAAAATTAGCTCTTACACATCTCCTTGGTGTGAATTCTGTGGTTTTCCATGGTATCTGTGATTATACAGTGAGCTGCGACCGGGAAATTATGTAAGCCCAACCATCAACAACAACAGCAGCAGAAAATAGCTGGGCTAATTCACACAAACTGCAACTTTCGACTGACATAGACTCTTCTAAGTTGACACAGCTAACATGCTAGCAAACAGCAATTTACACATCCAGGTGACAGACATTGTTCATCAGCCTGTAAAGATTTAAAGATGGAGTAGGCTGTTTTATTTTGGAATTATTGAGCAAAAATCCCCAAATAAACTTTAAGAATATTGTCATTTAAGTAGACTGAGATAAAACTAGACTTCTGATCTTGCTCTTGGCTCTATTTTCAGGCTTAAGAAAATCTAGTCTATGATCTATACAGATGCACTTGCACATCCCTTCAGATGTTGAAAGCTTGATACCATGGTGGAGAATCCTACAGAGGAAGTGGCTATTCCAGCATTGGCAACAACTGCCTACACTGCAAAGCAGCCCAAAAAAAAGAGGAAGGACTTATCAAAAAGAGAGTCTAAAAGAAAGTCTGCCAGTAAATAAAATAAAATGTGTCAATCTTGGCGAAGTATTTCAGAGATGGAGAAAAAATATTGCAAATAGCCTGCTGACCAGAGGTGCAGGCTCACAGCTGCGGCTTCATGTTCAGGTTTATGTAGTTAACCTTAGCTAGAGCCCCAGTGTGTCCTCCGCTTCACTCCCCGCCGCTAAGACCACCTTGGCTGAGGTTCCCCTGGCTAAACTTAAGCTGCTACAGCCACTGACAAAAGCTCCCGAGCTGCTGTCTGCTCTCCTCCAGGCAAAGCTGCCCAAGGCGGTGGGAAGTAAGGCGGAAAGAATGTGGGTTGGTACAATGTCGTAAGATTAAACAAATCAATGTACAGGGAACACTGGGTTAATGAAGTGTGTGCATACGCTCATCTGGAGTTAGGGGCTTAGGACAGAGAGGTGAGAAGGGTAAGTGCCGGAGGAGGGGATATATTTTCAAATTCTGCTTTTTTTTTTTTGTTTGGTTGTTTGTGTAGTTTTTTTTGGCTTTTCCACATTTCTGCCGACCAAGCTTTTCAGTCCCCAAAATGGAAGCCCGTCCTCAAATTTGTTTTCTCTTCTATCTTTGATAAGGTCTCCTCTAGCATTGCCAATAACCCTAAGCTGCGCACACAATCCTCAAATCTTACCAAAATTTCAGCCTAACCTTAAACCAAAACCCGAACATTTCCTCATGCCCAAGCCTCAGTTCTCACCCAGAAATAACCAGGAATTATGTTGAGGACAAACAACCGTGTCCTGACTATAAAGGATTCACTTACTGATACTCTCATACAAATATGAAAGAACACGAAAACAGGAGATGTGGTATAGCACAGGGCAGAGGAGGACACTTGCCGATCAGTGATCCACTGATAACAGAGCAAAGGTGAGTGTGATGGGCCAGAGAGACAGAAGAGACTCCTATGTAAGTTCTTTCACATGTTGTGATGTATAAGTTCACAGTTGAAAGATTTCTCAGCTCCACTACTTTATTATGTATTTTTTTTTACAAAAATAAAAAATCTGCAAAGGGTCTTAAATATGCATCTCATGGCTTCATGCATGATCATGCTAGTGATGATGCAAAGAAGACTTAGGCAAAGCGTACAGCTCCCAGACAAAAAGCAACTTTACCACCTAATACTGCTGGATAAAACTAGTTAAGTAATTTAGGGCAGTTCTATAAGAATAAAAGCTTTATTTCTAACATAACGCAATTTAGGTTTACTATAGAAACTTACAATAAAATACTTGTGCAAATATCATAAAGATTATTCAAAAAACTGAAGAGACCTCGTGCACAGCCGTGCCTCTCTTCCTGGGTGCCAGCCGGTGCGTGATAAATCACATGAATCAAAGAAATTGAAGTTCCAGTGCACACCAGAATACTCAGATGAAACTTATTTTATTTACAACTTAACATTACATTTTTAATGTAGGCTGTTAATAAACTAAGCGTCAACCTGAGAATCCTGGTGTAGGCTGGAACTCTAATGTTAAATCATACAGGCTATTGTTATGTGTTTAAAACACACTTTACAACACACTTTACAACGGATGAGCACAAGAGGCAAATTATCATAGAGTAAATTTCCCCAAATCCACTACAGAGCAGAACAAAGTAACTTACATGATCCAGACATGCTAATGTTGGCAACATATTTTAGAGTGGACAATCACACAGTTAAATCTATTCTGTGGGCTTTTGCACTTCTGTGTTTTTAGTTTTGGTAAAACAATATAAAATACATCACCCGTCAAATTCTGTGTACACTGAGTATCTCTCAGAGTATCGTACCTGGACACAGGCAGGGGGTATCAAAAGGTACAGATGACCCCAGCCCAAGGCCAAGGGACAGGCCCATGAAAGGTTGAGCCCTAAATGAGATCAAGTGCAGCAATTTACTTACTGCCTTATATACATATTCACATGATAAATAAATATATTGTTATCATTAAAACACATTTCAATGTGCCATCTGATATCTGAAATAGTACAGTCCATCTGATATATGTTAGGTGCGCGATGTGCACAGCCCCCACCCCCAATGGATGTGGATGAGGGGCCCACTACTGAAAATGTTGTCCTCATATCCATATTTCCTAGGTATGGGGTTTAACAAACACTGCTGAGAACCATAGTCATGGTAGCTGTTCCTCCCATGAGCCACAAGGGGCAGCAATGAGCCCATTCTAGCCACACCTGACAGACAAACTTGGACAAGCCACAGATGTATGGGATTTTGGATTTGTTGACTGATTTGAAAAATGTATGTTGGGTAAACCTCCCAAACTCCAATAAAGAACAGCAAAAACTTTTCTATGTGATGCATCTGTCATTAATTGTGTTAGTTCTAAGCTGCTACTCCTGTTAGTGATGCCTTGGCTGCTGCAGTTCCCAGGTCTGATGCACTGGCAAAGGCTTTGGTAAACAGAATGTGTGGATGGGTTTCGCTTTCACTGCATAACTATGTTTTACATGTTTTTCAGGCATTCTATCATATGTTATACACCTACTACAGTACATGTTGGACACCTGCAATGCACAGCTACAGCTTCTACCATACTGTAAGCCAAGCTGTGCAAGTACATATGACCGTATGTCCACAGAGTGATGTACACAGTCCCAGTGCAGAAGTCCAGTTCTACCAGCAAACAAATAGCAACTGAACATTGATAATTTTAAACTTAATCAATCCTCCAGACACCAGGATCAATAAATAAACAAATTACCATGTGATCGATACCTTGGCTTATTTCTCTAAGGCGGCTGGAATGCCATTGCTGCTCTGTGATCAGTGACCCTGACAGTTGTAACCATGTCAACAGCAGCAGGTTGTAAATCAGGCACCAATGAGGGTCCTGTCACTGCTTCAGGGAAGCTGCTGGTACCACAGCTGTTTCTCTAACTCACACTCCACTAGAATTATCTACCATCCAGAGTAATAAGTATCATCACCATTGTCGTCCATGACATTCCGTCCATGTTATCCTCAGCCCCATTTAATAATCATCTATTTGATGTTACAGTGTTAAACAGTATGATATTAGTGATAGACAAACACATCTGTTCTACATTGCAGGTTGTTCATGTTTCACTCTGCATCATAGCATCACTTTTCGTTACTTTCCTACACATTCATTCATTTTCCATTACCACTTACTCGGCTGGGGGTCGCAGGAGTTGAAGCCTATCCCAGCTGACCTTGGGCGAAGGCCGGGGTACATACTGGACAGGTCACCAGACTATCACAGGGCTGACACATAGAGACAGACAACCAGTCAAGCTCACATTCACACCTACAGGCAATTTAGAGTCACCAATTAACCTGCATGTCTTTGGACTGTGGGAGGAAGTCGGAGTACCCGGAGAAAACCCACGCTGACACAAGGAGAACATGCAAACTCGGCACAGAGGGGCACCCCTACGCCGGGGCTAAGGCCAGGAACCCTCTTGCTATGAGGTGACAATGCTAACCACTGCATTACTGTGCCTGCCCACTTTCCTATTCCCTGAGCTACTTGTAAACTTGAAAGCAAACCATTTGTGTTCGTTTGAATTTAAAAGACAGAGCTGATTATGGACAAAAAAACTGTCACCGTACACAGCACACAGCAGTAAACTGCTGCAATGTTAACTAACTTAAGCTAATGTTAGCATTCAGTTACTCAGTGTAGTTGATGTATTTCTGTTCATGTCAGCGTGGGCAATGTTTAGTATTAAAGCTAATGTCTTGTGTTAACTCTAAACTCCATCTTCAAGTGAGGCTGACAGCAAATTTTGACGTACACTGCATCCATTATCCTGTAACGTTAGCTAAAAACGTCATGTCCAGAGTCTTTCTCCAGTCATTGGTTTAGAAAGGTGTGGGCTTAAATGTTCATTGTTGACCTTGGAAATAATTTGCAATGTCCAGTTATTAAGTTTATCAGCACTTTAAGATAGCTACATCTCGGGGTGCCGGTGGCTTAGTGGTAGAGCAGGCACCCCATGTACAAGGCTGTTGCCACAGCGGCCTGGGTTCGACTCCAGCCTGTGGCCCTTTGCTGCATGTCACTCTCTCCCTCTCTCTCTCCACCCCCCTTCACACTTGTCTGTCCTATACATTAAAGGCTAAAAAAATATCTTTAAAAAAAGATAGCTACATCTTGTGGCTCTCTCAGGAAATGCCTCTAAAATGAGAGACAAATAAAACAAGTTTGAAAGCCTTAATTTAAAGATAATACTTAAAGATGGTAAGGTGATGTTCTCTGTGGCCCCTTGATCTATGAGACACATATAAATACCAGTGTCAGTAGTTGGGCGCCAGATGGGGATCTTGGCACGTCATGCACCTTGTTCACTCTCCTATGTTTCTGTTTATCTCCTACATCATGCTCCCCCAGAATAGTTGAACATGCTAAAGCTGATAGCATTAGCACAGCGTCTATTCATGTTCATATGTGTAAATGATGAGTAATTTTTAACTACAGCAGAAATGTGACTTAAAGAAGGATCATTGCTTAAACACCATTTTCTCTTTCATAACTTCATGATCCTTCATGACAAAACAAAGTGATTTTCCAAGGGATAAAATGTAACCAGTAAGAAAATAACTTCCTCCCACTTCTCCTCTTGGGAAATCATCTTCATTTTGTCCAGCAGGTTGTAAATCAGCTTTGGTATGTGCTGAGAAACGGATGTGATTCATCGTCTACACATCTAGAAAGCAGGGTGACATGCATCTTACTATACTGTTCATCAACCTGTGTCATATCAATCAAGTAATATGTTCAGTTCAAGTGTAACATGGGCTATAAATACTGTGCTGCTCTGTCCCACTGCATCGCCACAGTTCCCGTCAACATCAGCAAGTTTCATAATCACGCTCTTAAAGATTTGAGCCACAGATGTCTACATTTTCCCCAAAACAATTTACTTTCCAAAATAAACACCATCTCAGCCCATCCCAGCCTCAGAGCGCTGACAGCTACTTTACCACAGTGCAACTGTAAGATCTGGATCAGACAGGTACAATCAGATTTACTTCCAACTATGTCATGAAAAGTAATGTTTCTCATGACTTACTGTAACGGTAAATCAACTGAAATTGTGTTTTTCATCTGTAGCACACAGAGATCAGACCTTGAAGATGACATAAAATATGACTTCATGTGCAATACATTGTCATCTTACTCCATACCCTGCAGTCCTCTTTGATAAGTGTGTTCACTCAGCAGTGTTCGGCCATCGCAGCCAGATGAGATGACTGCCTCTGAGGCTGGTGAAACAGTCACTCTAAATCAGATTAATGTGTTACTCAGTTTGCCTCTTTGATACAGACAAGGTTGTACAAAGTCATTGTCTGTTGTTTTGTGGCATTTGGTAAGAGCAGATTTTGTGACATGAGCTACTGACAGACTGACTAGAGTGGAATTCAGCATGAAAAATGGCTGTTGGTGTTATCAGTTTTTTGGGCTGAATTCCATACTGTTGGCTTCTACTGATATGTTTTAAAGCTAATACAGACATCTTCTAATGTTAGGACTTCTCATTTAAAGCTAATGCCAGTGGGCCCTATGCTTAAGTTTAATACATTTGCATGCAACAAAAAAATAGGATGTGTATTATTTCCTTCCTTAATATCACAGCTGCAACAGTTAACACTTCTAAAAGAGCGTTAGACCATGTATGACGCATTTAAATCTTACTGTCAAAGTGTGATCACTTTTAAAGATACTAGCAAAACTAAGGGTCCTTGCACACCAAGTCTGTAGGTTTTTTTGCTGAAACTATTGCATGTTCAAAAATAAATACAACATCATGTTGCGTCAATCACAATTACACACTGACTTTGAAACTTTTATACATCCTTTAAGTTTATGGCAAAAGGTTTGATTATTGACGTTTTTTCCCCCATCCATCAAGAGCCTTTAAAAATTTGGAAAATTTGGTGTAACCTGTGGGACACATACATTCATAACAAGAGAGAGGAATGAGGCTCACAGTATCATTTTATAACTCAGAACGCCTACTTTCAACAGATTAGATAGTAATATTAAGGTGGGTGATGATGAGGAGAAAGAGGACCACACACAGAAAGAGAAAGCGACAGTGTGGAGACAGTGAGGGAGAAGAGGTCGGCCCCTTCATGGAGCCGTGGTGCTAAATGCAAGATGCAGGCAAAGAGTGGTGACAGCCAGGGGGGTACCTCCAGTGGAGAAAAGCACAAGAGCAAATGTGTCTTTACGTTTTGTCTTTTCACAAATAAGACAATAAAATGCTGCGGACTCTTTGTGCAAGGTTTCTGTGCGTCGATTTTTAATGAATGATGGATTTTAAAAAATGCATATAAAAAATATGGACTTGGTGTGCAAAGGCGTAAGAGTTTTGCCATGCTGGCAACTCTGAAGCTGTTCTTAGGCGCAAGGGGGCTTCAAACTAACAGAATCGACTAGCCTACATTTTTGGACTGCATTTATATAGAACTTTTATACATGCTCACAATGACAGCACCAACATGTTGATGTCAGCAGGTAGTGTTTACCACCTTAGTTAGCATGTTAGCTTACTAACATTTGCTAATTAGAAAACACATACTCCCCAACCTCAGCTAATGGCAGTATCATTAGCTCTGTCGGTATTTTGTCATAAAGTAGCCTACTGGACAAATTAAAATTTTGATCTGTTCATGGCGTAGAATGACAAGTCACAATTTATCCAGCGGGAACTGTCAGTCCCACAGCAGCCTTGCTCAAGGTGATACGCTATGGGCAAATCAAGCAATAAGGCAATACAATATGCAGTGCAACATGGCTTTATTATGTGTCCATCATAGAGCATAGAAAACTACATACATTATTCATATACTTCTTCTGCTTCTCACTATCTCCAAATACAGAAAGTGAATAAAAATATACTTTATAAAATGATCATGCCTAGACTGTTAAAAGCAGCAGTAAATGTGATTGGGTGTACACATGCCTCTGTATCCTCGCATTCCAAACAGTCTTATCTGTGGTATTCTCCTAATGAGGATGAAAGCCTATGCAGCTGAGTTTAAATAAGATATGAGCTTTACACAAGCCAACTTCAGTTCATAATAGTCTAGTATCCTGAGTGACAGAGAAGCAACAAGATACTTCAGGTATAATAGAGCTACATTTGGATCTACTGCTGGTTCCTTGCTTGACCCCAAACTCCTGCTACCAGTAGACACACAGAATATTAACTAAGGTACTCTCCAGAGATTAGCCAGAGACCTGATTGCTTGCTCCCTCTCACCCAGAGACTCTGAACACTTATCGGATAGGAGGAAAATGAAAGAGGCAGAAAGGACGAGGAGAAAAAACTTAAAAATAATTTGCAAACCATTCTTAATCCTATTGTGTCCTAGAACTTCATCGAGGCCCATTGCAGAATTACCCAAAAGTTTTTATCCAGGGTACCATATGGGAGTTACGTTGCTATTCAACAGTGATGGATTGGCACTATTACCTGTTAGCATTGCAATAATGAGCTAAATATAACATCCAAACACTCATTTCATCGAATCATGTGATGGTACTGAAAGCGTTACCTTTGTTGTGAAATAAGAAGTCACAAAGAAGCCCTGAACCCTGCTAGCTGGATCCTGAAGCCCCATTGCTGGGGCATTGCACCTTTCTTTGGCCCTGGTGGAGGGAAACCCAGGAAGTTTCATGGTCCCTATTTGCACCTTAAATACCCATCAAGGGTCCATCTAGGGACCCTGGAACCCCCTTGATGATGGAACTGTGTTGTTAGGAGTCCTTCTAGGGAGCCTGAAACACTCTTGAGAACCCCTGAGACCTTCACTGGGGTCCAAAGGTCTCCAATGGTCATGATGAAGGTCTCAGGGACCTTCAAGGGATTTCTGGTATTCTTCTAGGGAGCCTTGGGAGGATCCTAGGAGGCATTTAGCAGGACCCAGAACTCCTTTTGGTTGAGAGACACTATGGTCCTAGTGGAGGTTAGGGTCAGTGGTCTTAAAGGGATAACTAGAAGGACCCTGTCCTTTCCTGTAAACCCCCTGAGGACCCTGGGGATGAGCCACTTTGACCGTGGTATAGGTCGAACAGGTCCTCAAGACTATTCCCAGTCCTTAGAGGGTCCCTTGAAGACCCAGTTCCTTTGTCAAGGTTCATTCTATAAACCCTGGAACCCCCTTGAGCATCTTGCTGTGGTCCGAGGGTGACTCAAGGAGTTTTTGCAGAGGGACCCTAAAACCCTAAAACCTTTGCTAGAGCCACAAGGTAGTTCAAAAGCTACTGGAGGAAGTTTGAAGAGTCTTCAACCCATATGGAAAAGATATAGATAAATCTTATAAAGTTTGTATCTCTTTTGTCTGAAACTTGTATGTTATGCATTCGACAGTGAAACCAGATATAAGATCCTTATTAAATTTGTACAAAATGAAACTTATCGTATGATTTGGGTACTTATAAGAACATTATATGACAGTAATTCCACATACAATATCCTTAGTAGAAAAATGTAATATCAAACTTATATGAGGTGGACAATAATCAGTGAAACTAAGCTCTTGTAAGTATTATAGAAAACACTTACAAGATTTACTTGTGGTGCCACAAACATGAAACAACATAATCTGATAATAAAATTGACGGGAAAGGCATATGAGTTGACTGAAAGCAGGTTTTCAACATGTAATGATAAAGGACTGTTAAAATGTTGCTAAGTTTAGCATTTTTGCAAAACCAGGGATCATATTCTTATCTCTAAACGAATTAATTTTCCTAAAATTATTACATGGGTAATATTGTTTAACATTTTAGGAGCAATTATATCCAATAAGTTAGGAAAAATGATTAAATCAACACAGCAAATATTCCCTGTCGAATGTATTCAATGTAACGCAGAGATTGAAAAAGACTATTCATCCCATTCTTGTAGAAATAGATATATATATATATATATATATATATATATATATATATATATATCCACTGTAGATGCAACTCTTAAGAGGTGGCAGGGACCCAACCCTCCAGCATTGGCATCACAATCAATGCCAAGATCACAGAGCTCCGTGCCAAAAGTAAAGCATCCCCTTAAATTGAGCTTTGTTGCTGTTTGTTGTTTGTTGTGTAATTTCAGTACTCAGATTGTTGAAAACAAACACACACTGTTCCATGTGAAATGATTATTGTTCAGCAGTGGTAAATATTAGTCAATGTAAGTGACTATGCCTAATTTGTTTTGCGAATAAAGTTCGTTGAATTAAAAATTTGCCTAACAGCCATTTTTTCTGTTTTACAGGTATTGAAAGACAACATTCATAGACTGCATTTATGTAATTTGAATGGTAGAAAGTAGTTGTTCTGGGAGCTGACCAAGCAGTTAGTGCATTGCTAGTTTGTTACACATTTGATCCAGTTGCAGTAGTAAAGGGACAAATTAAGTCTTGTCACTTTCATATGTGAGTCATGTGTTTCTTATGACAGAAACTTATATGAAACTGACTGTATAGATTCGTACATATAAAGTATGTATTTTTTATAATCTTATTTCAAATTTCATAGGCTGACATTTAAGAATTCTTATAGAAAAAAACATAAAGGAAACATAGTTTATCATGACATTATATCCCTTAACATACAAAAAAACTATATGCAATGGTACATATTCATACATGTTTTTATAGCCTACTGGTTTTTATTAAATGACATATAACCAGCTTGGTGGCCTAGTGGTAGAGTGTCCGCCCTGAGACTGGGAGGTCGTGGGCTCGATCCCCGGCCGGGTCATGCCAAAGACTATAAAAATGGGACTCATTGCCTCCCCACTTGGCACTCAGCATCAGGGGCTGGAACTGGGGGTTAGATCACCACATGATTCAAATGTGGAGAACAAATTTCACACACTCAGGTGTGTGACAATCAGTGGAACTTTACCTTTACCTTTAATGAGCTTATATAAAGCATATAAATAAAGCATCATTCCCCTGCAAAATATATTTACATACTTTACATACAGAAAACATATATATAATGGTATTTGTTCATATATGTAAAGCATATGTCTTTAAAACAGACATATAGGAAAAACTCCAAAAATTATATGTAACATGTATGGAAAACATACTTTGACTTGTACTTTCCTTATATACCGCATACATAGATTTCACATGATTCTTATGTAATTCTTTTTATTTTCTTGTATGAAAAAAATGCAAAAGTGGCCACTTTCAAGAGTAAATCATATAAGCCTTATATGATGCACAATACATAAAACATACACTGAAGATGATGGAACTTCTTATAAGTTTTTTCTATTTCTTTTCCATATGGGAAGGTTAGGCAGGCTGTACTCTAGGTAGTCTCATACCCTTTCCACCAACATAGAACCAGTTCTGTTCCAGTTCCCACACTTAATTTTGAACAATTCAGAGCATTTCAAGTTGGAATAACAAAAATAGCAGGCCTCTGCTTAACCAAAGTTTAATAGTGTGTAAAGGATGGCGAGGGCAACAAGGGAGAAGTCAAGTGAGAAATGGAGAAAAAAGAGTTTGCAGTGGTCTCATTGATAGTTGGTTTGTGTTTGTCCGTTGCACATGCCCTCTGTTGGTAATACATCCTTGATTAAATTGGTTCCATGCTAAACTGGTTCACTAAAAAGCACCAAGGTTCTGAGAATCCTAAATGGAACCTGTTCAGAACCAGAGATATTTTGGTGGAAAAGGGGTGTCAGAGCTTGAGATAATCCTAGGAAGCCTTAACAAGATTCAGGGCGTTCTTGTTGGCCTGGTGTAGGGCCACTGTGGTCCTGGTGGAGGTGTCAGGGGTCCCCAAGGAGTTCCAAGTCATTAGAAGGACCCTTGATGACTCACTTTTATCATCAAGGGTCCTTCTAGAGACCCTAAAACCCCCTTGAGGACACCGGTAGACCTCTACCTTGGCCACTAGACTCCCTAGTGGTCCCCAAGCATAGTCAAAAAGGCCTCTTGGACTCCTCTTGAGGCCCCTGGCAGTCCCTGGTCTCCACATTTAGCACTCCCGCCTTAGCTCGATTCTGTATGTAAAGCCTGACGTTACAAATAGGCTTTGGCTTTTTCTGCCTTTCTGCTAATGTCTGCAGAGAGCTGAGATGGCCTTTTCGTGGATGAATGAGGTTAGTGTACACAAAGGGCCCCTGCAGTTGGTCCCTCTGGTGCCCAGTGTCTGGGCCTGGACCCAAGGGCAGACTGTAAGGAGATTTAAAAAGGGTGCCTGAATTGAGAATGAAGAGCATACGTCAAAAGTAATTACACTGTGATCAACAGTTATTTATGTGGTTGGAGGTGAGCTGCTGCGGAGTTGTGCTCTAACTGGTGATTGGAAAAACCTCATTATGAAGAAAAATCAATTACACTTACAGTTTATGTTTAAGTGTGTTGCTGGTTACAACTCGATTACTTTCTGTTTTATGTTATCTGGCTATAGTTTGATTTTTTTTAATTAGTATGTGAAGTCTCGTATTCATTCTCTGCTGTGACTCATCCTGTTTATGTAAACAGTGAGAGCTAAAGCTTTGCAGTGCATAGTAGCACTCTGGCAATAGTGCTCCTCCTCCATTCATGTCAGTACGGCTTACTAGAACTGAGTCAGTCAGTGAAAGATATCCTGACAAGAATGTGTCCATATGTGATGGATGATGAGTCTAAATACGGGCCAATTTAGCAGAACTGCTGGGCTGAGCCTCTGTTTTTGTGGGCAGAGAGTCAAGGTTTAGTTATGGGAAAATTAGAGTGAATCCCAAATTAATCAGGAAGTAGAAAGTCTTCATTGAATATAGCCCAACTTTTTCAAGTCCCTGTGATGCATGGTAGACTGCAGAACAACCTGTAAGCTAGTAAAGAGCTTCCTGGAGCTTATTAATAAATGCAATCTGACCACTTCAAACTCGTTCACACCTACAGACCTTAATTTGAAATTCCAGTTGAGCTGTTAAAGCCCCCCTTCAGTGTATTGGCATTTTTACGATATTTCATATTTTACTGAGTCATGTCCTGACACTATTGTTTAACTACACTGTTCGCCAAATATTTTTTGACAAATAACCTGATTTTGTGCTCAAGGTTAAAAGTAGAGGGTTGTTCCTAAAACAGGAAGATGGCGTATGACTATAGTAGAATCTAAAAGTCATACATCATTCTTTAAGCTTGTGCAAATGCTCCGTTATAAATACCATAAACATCACAGTAAACTCATCGACTTATCTTGTATCTTACCATAAATTGTAGCATTACAGCCTTAGTTATATCTCTGTGTAGTTGCTCTCCACCTTAGCTTGTTGTTTATTTTAATAAAGGCATTTGACAAATCCCACTAGTAGAGATAACACAACACAGCGACTGTCTCTCCCACTTGCTCTCTTCTCTCTTGGCCACAGCGCACTGCAGGAAGGATAGACGTGTTGCCAAGGTCCACCGTCTGAGATGCAGTTTTTGGACATGTTGAAAGTTGGCACCGTCCACCAGCATTGGCCTCTAACAGGTCCGGACACTGGGAAGTGCACAAAGTTAAGTCAAAAAGTCCAGTTAGAAAAAATAAAATGTATCACAGTGCTGCCTGGGGCGTTGGTGGTGCTGAGCTGAGGCGAGAGCAGCCATTGTTGGTGGATGGTGCGCCTCCAAATGCCTATAAGGAAAAAGCGGACCTCAGGAACATATCTATCCTTTCTCTGGTGCACTGTAGCCAGTGTGCAGCCATGTGGCTCCCCGATCCCTCATCACTACACAACTGACAGGTGCAGCAGGAGGAGATGTAAAGAAGAGAACGTGAGAGAGAGAGTTGGTGCGTTGTGCTAGCTGGTGTCTCATTTGTGCTCTGATAAATGAAAACGGTCTCACTCCGTAGTCATCGAAATCCAGCGCGTGGGCAGTGACTTGCAGCGTCAGAAACGGAAGCAAAAAAGGTGTCCTTTAACGCAGCCAGTTGCCCTTATAGTTTAAAGGTGCCTGGTGGCGTCAGGAAGAAACGCAGTGGGACAAGGACGAAAGTTAAGGTGGCAGAATCCGAGTAGGGCGTGTGGTGGAGCTGGTGGATGAGTCCAACAAACCAGGACTGTTTGCATCCTGTAAGATTCTAAAGCCAGGCCCTGTTCTTTTTTCCTAAACCTAACCACTTTCTTTGTTGCCCAAACCCAACCATGTGTGTTTGTTGTTGAAGGAAAAAAAAAAAAAGTCCATTTGCGGTGTTGTGCAGACGTAGTGCATTTATTTTGAATGAGACTGTTTGTAAAGGTTACATTTCCTGTGAAAACATAAGTGTATCTAAAAGAGTAGAACTTGACACGGTGTCCCAGAACCTCAACAACCACGGTACCTTCCACGTCGCATGTGGACGTGACACACCAAGCTGACAGTTAGCCAAAGTCAAAGTTGGGTTGTTGTTGAGCATCTGCCATCCTCATCAGTGCGGTGTGTCCTGTACCTTTGGCCCTTGTCGGTGCTAGTTGGCTTTTTTTTCCGCCAATTCCGCATATTGAATAGGTGCTGGTTTGTGTTATTGTTCACTAGTGCATGGTAAACATGCTCTGTTATTTCAACATTGGATTGTGTTGTTGATGTGCTAACTGGCTATGAGCGTCAGAACAGTACTCCGGTTTCCCTTTTTTAATGACATTACAGACCACCTGCTGGTCTGGAGGGGTAAGTCCTCTCCAGACCCTCTTCCAGCCCTGCGATAGTCTGGCGACCTGTCCAGGGTGTACCCTGCCTCTCGCCCGATGTCAGCTGGGATAGGCTCCAGCCCCCCCCTACCACCCCCCCACTTGAGAAGGAAAGGGGAAGTCTGTGTGTGAGATTGAAATGCATCTTTGCACCCATCGTATTTCCGACAGAGCTTCGGTCTCATTTGGTTTGGTTCAAAGATATGAGCGCAGAGAGTAAAAGAGTAAAATCTCATTCATCTCTGCTGTTTGGTGTGATGGCAAAATCTCAGCAGTGAAGATCTCAAAACTAAAGCCTATCAAACGACTGGACACCAAGTGAGGATATAAGCTTGTTCTGTATTTTGGTTGAAGTCACTCTTTTAAAATGGTCCAGTAATCCATTCATTTAAAGGTAGGGTCTGGAGGATTATCCAGTTGCTGTTTGTAAACACACATTCAAATTTGGCCCCTCCTATCAGGCTCAACTCTCCCAGGTGTAAGGAAGAAGGCTTCACAGAAGAGGTTCAGGCAAGGCTCACGCTGGCGCATGCTCGGACACGGCACCTGCGCTCTCTCATTGGCTGGGGAAATCTCTGCCCAGAAGGGCAGGAGCTCTGCAAACAGAGTCACCACCACACATGAGTAGAAGCCCATAGGTGATGATTAAGCAGGATTTCATTTGTATATGTCTATATTTTTTGTTTGAAAATCCTCCAGATCCTACCTTTAATCAGTCACTCAGTTACTGTTCTTGTCTCCAATCAACCAGTCATACATTAGCCAGTCAACCTGTGAGTCATTACACTGAAACCCAGAGGGAACTTTACCCTATTATATTTTCATTTTCATATTTCGTATCTGTATAGCTGAATACTACAGGGAAAGGAATGGACCACAACATATTAATATGAGGTACATGCTCCAACACTCCTTTACCAGTCACTGATCCACACATGGTTGCCTTGCTCTATGAATATTACATAAAGCTCTACAGTCAGCTTGTGAAAATAAGAATTGCCATATGAAATCTGCAGTAGCTGCAGCTTTTCCTCCCTCAGCTTCACACAGTACATTAAGTCTAGTCAGAGTGATGGAAAATGTTCCTGACTCCAACAGTGTTTGTCTCCACACCAGCAGCCCACTGACTGACACCCCTTGATAGTTCAGATAAATAATTAATAACTCTGGACTAAAGAGCCCGTACAGGCATTCTGACTACATTTCACTCTTCACACTGAACGCTCCATAATGATCAGCATTCAACAGGAACCCGCTGTCACTTCAGCTGCCAACACCAAATATCTGATAGAGCTGGTAAACAAACTCTGTAGTTAGTCCGCAGACACACATCAGCGCTACTGTTCAGTAGCCTATTCGGTATTTAAAACATACAGAGATGAAATAAAGACGCTTATTTCTTACCGTATCTCTCCGGTCTGAAGGTCTGCATCAAACTGACCGCCAGCTCTGCCTCTCTGTCGCTTACACACAGGCGCGCGTGCTCTCTCTTCCTGAAACACACACACTCTGCCTACACACACTCAGTAAATGCCAAATATGTGTCAAGATGAAAACCACGTTTAAACCACGTGCTGTTTAAAATAAATCCAGCCTACTCTACTCTGTATATGCCTATATGTCTATTACCATCTCATAGACAGACCTAAACGGAATCTGCGGACTTTTTTTTTTTTTTTTAGTTTTCAGCAGCAGTGATCCAAATAAAATATCTGTCAGTTTCTTTTCTTTTTTTCATATGATTTGATAGACAACATGCAAAAGAAATATCAGTGGAGGTGTCGTCAGAATTCTGATTCCCCGCAGACTCCGCGTGGGCCTGTTATATATGACTAACAACTGCCCTCCTACATGGATGTAATAATGTGGAGGAGCCTATGACGGGCGACAAATTAAAGGAAAACCAACAGAATGTGTTAGTGAGGTGTCGCTGGGCCACCGTGTGCTGCCAAAGCAGCTTCAATGTACAAAATCTCACAAATAAATAAATAAATAAATAAATAAATAAATCTAAGCATGAGCCCAAAGCAAATTCCCACCATAGAAAATTCTGTCTACAAGTTTTTTTGTTTAATTCATTTGGATTGTTAAAGGGTACCTCCGGTATTTTTCAACCTGGCCCCTATTTCCCATGTTTGTGTGTCCAAATAATAAATGGGATAAACACTTTTTGAAATTGGACCAGTACTGAGCAACTGGCAGCAGCGAAACAGGCTGCAATGTATTCTCTAAGGGCAATTGTGCACCATCAATTTACATCCACTAAAAGTGCAACATTATGGAAAAGATCTCTACAGAGACAGACATCTTTGTCACAGGGTAAGATCATTTTTATTTAACCAGAGACAGCCCCCAAATCGCTATTGTCAGACCCACCAGACTTTATCTAACTTACAAAAGCCATCCTGTTGTCATTCCACTGTTCCAACAATCACCATCTCTGGTTTGGTGAAAATAAACCCTGTATACACCCCATAAGATGTGAAAACATGCTGGCTGAATATATGCTAAAATGTTTAGTTAAACTGAGTTTGGTGTGTTTGGTGAGAGTGATTTTGGGGCTCTTTTACAAAAAGGTCTATCTCTGTATGGATCCTTTTCATAATGTCACCGGACACTTTTAATAATAATCTGAGCCTGTCAGTGACAAGCACTTTTGTTGATCATCATCAACCATCATCACCATAATGCCTTGTAACTGTATAGTGACCATGTTAGGAAACAGTTGCCCATTAACACATTCATAGTCTTACACATTGATTAGGAACAAAAGAGTGCATGTCAACATCACTGGATCACAATCTGTGGCAGCCTGGGATGCTCACGGTGCCTTCAGGTGCTCTGAGAAACATTAGGTTAATCAGTCGATTTTTTTGTCACATGAAATCATATCAGATACAGTGCTTGTGAAGTGTAATCCTGTCAGGTCCTTTAACTTGCGCATTAAAAAGACTTTACATCAACTTTGGGAACGAGGGACAGGCGTAAATAATCAAATTCAATTAGCTGCTTCAGTTTCAGAGCCCTTGTATTATACAAGGTGGATCACTGCAGGGTGGCTACAGGTATCAGACAGTTATGCTTTTTATGACCTTGATAGTTTTTAATCAAATTTAAGATTAATATTTTGGGCAAATCACCCTTTATTTATTCAAGCATTGCTGTGCATATAAAGGCAGGTAGTATATGTGTGTGTAGAAGCTGGTTTTATAGAGGACTATGGTTATTAGAGTGAGTTAGGTTACTCTACATTTTGCCAAAAGGTAAGTGCAAGTGTTAAGTATTAGGCTCAGTGGTAGGTTTAAAGACACAATGGAATGTGGACTTTTATATTAGCAATATTTTGAAATTAAAATATGAAATTTATTAAACTTGAATTTTTAGATCTGAATCTGACCATTTAAAATTGAGCAACTTGAATCTGCTTTATTTTTTGAAAATTTTTTGAATTTGGATTTTTGAACACTAAAAAAAAAACAACTTAAATTCAGCTTTTGAAATTTCATGTTTTGATTTAAATGAGAACAATTTCAGAACAAATAAGCTCAGACACATGGTTTTCAAAATAAAACATTTCAATAATATGAATTCAGTGGCATTTAAATCTCAATAGAAGTATTCAGTCCCTTTTAAAATTCAAATGCTTGCGTCTCATATATGCTTCCATACTCGTCAAGCAGAAAAGCTTGACTCATTTAGACAAAAAGAAATTAAAGATGGATAAATGAAATTAGCTGAAATATACATGACAATTCAGACCTCACTAATTTACATTTAAGACCATTTCATAACCTTTAAAGCCAAATATTTGTAACATTTAATACATTTTTAAGGACTTTTTAAGGAACTGCTGACACCCTGGTCTCACTGTCATAACATTATGGTTTACTGGGACACGTAAATAGGACAGCGCCACCAGTAATATAATTCATACTTTAACAGTTGTGTGGAAAAAGCCCTACAGCCTGTGAAAGCAGCATCTGACACACCACCTATGAAGAACATTTGTCCTAAAAAAAAGCCACTCAGTTAATGCACCAGCTGACACAATGAAATTGAAGTTTATAAATCTTTATTACCAAAAAGCTTTTGGGTGAAATAATATCAACCTCAGTTTCTACTGAATCACACTAGTAGCCTTATTACAGTAGTCACATCACAGCATAGCAGTCAGCGATGGTCATAAAGTGAACTAAAGTTATTCCAGTTACAGCAGGAAATGTCAGTGACATCAGTTCTATTTCATCTTCTGCTTTCACTTCCCTCATGTGGCGCTGAAACATCCTGCAGCAATTTGGTGTCCTCTTTAATCGTCTGGTGCTGAGACCCACACACAGAAAATACCAAGAGTTCAGGAAATCAGCCTGTTGGTCCCCTGAGCGGGAAGCACCAGAGTCAAGCTGAGGATTTTGGTGTGTTTTAAGCAGGTTAAGCAGACCAATACAAACAATCTCACCCAAACTGGTGTATAATGGATCCGTAGGACAGGTGGACAGATTGGTCTCCAGCAAAGCGGGCACAGAGACAACTAGACACACAAGAACACACACTTTTCACAAAGCCACTAACTGATAATGCGAATCACAAGTGTGTGATGGTGCTATTTCCTCTAAAGAAATATTGTTTTTCAGGGTTCAATATGGTTTTCTATTGACGTCAGCAAACTGTAACTGACTGACATACACTCACACACACACACACACACACACACACACACACACACACAAATGGCCTGAGAGGCTTTGGAAACTAATAATGCAGAGGTGCTTTAAGTGCAGCACAAACAAGGCAACACACACCAACCCCACAACAGGCAGACAGTTTGCAGCACCATCGACAGCATCAGCCTGCAGTCTACAGTGAATCATATCATGTTACTTCATCTGCTAACATCTTCTCACTACTAGCATTTTTATTTATTTATTTATTTTTTTAAATCTACAAATCTTGGGACCACATTTTTTTTTTTTTTTACCAGTTTACAGGAATTAATATGGATTTGTTTTTTGGTATCAAACATTTTCAAAATGAAGCTCCAGACAATTTTACAAAAAGTATCCCCAGTCTCATATCTGCCCAGTTTATAAAATCTAATATCATGTACAAATGTTACAGGTAAAATAATTTAGCTCTTTGCATATTGACATGTGCTTTTTGTTCAGAAGGTGAGCGGTAAGGTTAGTGATGGATTCCAGTCAAATCTTCATTTTCATTAACTCCAGTGTTACATCTTCTTCTTCCTCCTCATCATCATCATTCTAGTGCTTTTAGGAATGTCTTTACTGTCAGTTGTTAATAATGCACGAGGGACAGGTTTGTATTTACAGACAGCAGTACAGACAAAAGGTCAGTTCATCAGCATAATCAGCATGAGATTCATTTTTTGTCTCCTATTAACATCATCATCTCTCTCCAAGGCATACTTCAATTCAGTTCTCCCACCTCTTCATCCTCCTCTTCCCTCTGTTCAGTGGCCTCCAATAATACACCAAGTATTTGAAAATCCCCCAAACAGTCATCACCAGAAACCATATGTGAAACCATACGTGCGTCTCCAGTAAAATCTCAACTTTGTGTGCGTCTTCCTTTTGTGTTTCAAGTTTCAGACAGGAAGATGAGTGGTAAGATATAAAAACAATCCAGTACTGAGATCATGTAGTGTGAGATGATGTGTGATTCTCAGTCTTAACTCAATTCTCTTATGTGTGCCCTTGTGTGTGTGTGTTTCAGACACATTTCGGTTAAATGTGGCACCATGAGCTACAGTTATAGCTCTACTTGGCCATTTAACTGGACTACTGTCCTTGTCCCAGTATACAAGCACGGGAGGAGAATCAATCTATTGACCAAATTATGTCCGACTCCACTACGGTAGGTGGCGATACGCCCCATCAGCTTGTTAGTATTGGACCTTTCTCCAGCTGACCTATTACATCACAGACCAAACAATTGGTAAGCTACGGTTAGCTAGCGGCAAACTGGTACCATGGTGGACAACTTTACAGCTCTGTACATTTAGTCTGTCCAAAAATGCACGGCTCTGGATGTAGATTTCACCATGTTGTTACTGGCTTCTTGTGCTGTTATGTATTTAATGCTATTTGACTTCCAGGTCAAGGCCAGAGGCCAAAACTGTGGAGCATGCACAGAGCACCTAGGCCAGTTTGGGTCTGCCTGACTGTATACATGCGGGAGTAATTCGACTCCCAGTGGCATTTTCTGGGTGTGTTACTCCACTATGACAAATCCGATTTGGTCCAATTTCAGTTGGACGAACATGTTTTTGAAAAATCTTGTTTTAGTTGGACTAAAAATAAATTGGTTTGCTCTACTGTCATGTAAACGCAGACACTATAAGATTACTGTTGTTACTAAAGTGAGAGAACATCAACCTGCTGTGTGACCAATCTGTTTATCATTCCTTCTTTTCATATTCAAAATGGAATCCAAAATCGGAAAATGTAAAGACAATGTTATGTTAGTCATTAATGAATAAATAAAAAAAACCCCTCATGACAGCTTGTTTTTTTTGTACTTCGACTTTATGCTTGAGTCAAAAATAGGAAATGAAAAAATTGACTATGATCCATTATGTCTGATATGTGTGACCAGGTCTTTGCAAAGAATATAAAAACACTAAAGTCTGACAGCCTCTGACAGCTAAAGAAAAGTGAGCTTTTAGTCTCACATTGTAGGATTTTACTAAGACTGTGGGTTTTACAGGGTCAATATTTGCAAGACTACAACTAGATTCCTCGAGATTATTTCCCATCCTGCACCTGGTGGGAAATATTACTCTAAACTCCCTTTAAAAAACATGACATATTTACCATTTCTTACACGTCCACAAATTTCCCTTTAAGATACTAACAAAGGAAGGCCCGCTTCTTTAAAACGCATAATTCTGGATACACAAGATACAAGGCCTCATATGTCGACAGTATTCTTGTAAATTCAGCATCAAAATAATCCATTAAATTAAACTGTATTTGCATACAAACTTAATATTTGGGATTTTGTCGCCTCAGCTTGCTGTCAGTCTATTGCTTAGCTGTGGATCAGATACACGCAGATTTAACACTGACTGTTGTTTACTCAACAACTCCATTTCTCCTCCTTTTCCACAGAACAAGAGAACAAGACCTGTTCGCATTCTTGCGCCTCCTCAGAGTCCCCTCCATGATTACTGCTGACCCCATTTGCTGCTTCTTGTTTGGTGCTGTAGAGAGCACAGCTATGGATTGTTGACAATGTTCACATCATTGAACTGCAGTATTTACACGACCTAAGACTAAAGACTTGTAATAACATCAAGATGAGAAAAAGGCGGATTTAAGACAGCTTGGACTGAGTTTTATGACCGCCTTACACCAAATGACTGACACCACGGGAGTGCGCACCAACTGAGGTAAATCTCATGATTTTATTCCGACCTTGAAAAATATTTGCGACAGTGAAATCGCTTGAAAAGTAAGGCGGCCTTATTTTGCAGCAAATACACTTGGGCGATGGTGCCACCTGATTTAATGTACTGAACAGAGTTTGAACATCAACATAAGTGTTCTTTTCTTCCAACAAAGTATTTTGGAAAATGTCACGTTAATAGCAGCAGGACGTATAACATCACCATGGATACAGCGAGTTAGACTGTAGGCAGTAACTTTAACCCGTTTTCTATTTGCTACATGTTTATGAAGTACAAGACACAAAAAAAGCCTAGGACTTCCTTTTCACACAGATCAAACACATTACATCAGGGTGTCTACAGGTATCAGAAATTTACATTTAATGCTTTTTAAGACCTTTTGAAGATAATTCTTACCAAATTTAAGACTGATTTTTGGGCAAATCATCTTTCTTATTCAAGTACTGCAGGTAAGTATAAAGGTGAACAGTATAAATGTGGTCCTGTGCAGATTTAAGGTTTATGTAGGAATATGGTTATAAAAGTGAGTTAGGTTAATCAATATTGTGTCAACAGGTAAGTGCAAGTATAAAGTAATTTCATGACTATAAAGGTCTAATATTCATATAACTAAATATAAGACATTTTAAGACTTTTTCAGGAATTGCACAATTGTATTAATGATCATGATCAAATTTGCTCCATGGCCTGTATTTGCATTAACTATTTATGACATAAGCATAAAATTTCAAGTACAAAAACAAGATAAACAAAAATTTATGAATGAATAAGGAAATAACATTGTTTTTCATTTTTCTATTGAATATGAGTAGAATAAATGATACATGACGTGTTGACCAACATAACGGTGTGTATGCTGGTGTAAAATGTGAGCATGGTGCACCAAAGTCAGAGATTCACCAGAGCCACTTGGACCCATTGTGTAATGAGAACAAAGTCATTTTTACCAACAGAGGAAATTGTCAAACACTTGGTGCATTCGCACATTATAAAACAAAGCTGATTCATGACATACATATTCTACCATCCAGATTACAGTGGGTCTGGATTCAGTCTGAATCTCTCTCTCCCTCTTCCTCTCTGTTGTGCAGTGCTTACAACTGTCTCGCTAACTTAGCGTGCAGCAGTACACCCAACCAAAACACAGTGGTTTACCCAGTGGTGCGTGTGTGTGTGCATGTGTGTGTGAATTACGTCCAGCTCAATGGTCAGCGAAGCCACAACCAACCCCTCAAGGACAATTCCTCTGTGTCTGTATATATCATTATGTGTGTGTACGAATGCGTATGGGTGTGTGTTTGTGAAACTAGTGTTGGCTCAGACCGAGCAACATTTCCAGTAAAGTGTCAGAGTGTTGCATGCTGGGACAGAATCTAAAGATGGAGGGAGAAAGACTGTAATTTAACTGGGAGGAGCACCACCATCTCGGTCCTGTTTATCTATGCGTCCTCCCGTCACTCCGTCCATCTCTATATCTGTCCACCGCTCTCTATCCCAGCATCCCTCAATTTACTCTCACCCTCTATCTTTTTACCTCATTTCTCCTTCACTTTCCTCAACTCTCTTTGCTTACATTCCTTCATTTCCTTCCTTTCTCCCACTGGTCTTTCCCAGTGTTTGATCTAGATAATGAAGGAAAAGGAAGAGGACAAAAAAGGGGGAGAAATCTGATACATTCAGTCGCTCTGGTGCTTCTGGTTGCCTTCACTTTAGTTCAATCACTCATCTTGGTGCCGGCTAATTCCTGGCATACAGTTCTGCTGAGTTGGTAGCATCCAGGTAAACATTAGCAGGACCGGACAGCGTGTCGGTCAGCAGTCAAAGAGTTCCAGCTCATAGACTAAGCCCATTCTTAGTATTTCGGTCAACAACTATGCATGTAGCACTTGTCCTCTGTTCCTGCAGGCTTTAAGTGTTATGGATTCTCGAACTTTAGACATCTCAGCTCCCATCTCCATTTCTGTATTTGTTAAAATTAGCACTCTTAAAAAAAATCTGAATCATCATCTGGTTAAAATATCCACTGTTAATTTTTAAAACATGGAGTAATTACAACACCTTTTTAAAAAATCTCTTTTGGTGGCTCCTTTGCCCCAGAACAAAAAAAAAACATCCTGTGGGCTCTGGATTTTTGCTGGATCACAGTAAACACAGTGATAATAAAACAGCAGAGACCAATGATTTCCAGCATTCTTAGAGACCATCTATAGTGTTGTGATGTCCATGTCTAAATCCTTAAAAAAAGCAATCAGTGATTGAGCTCAAATCTATATCCCATCCTCTTCAGAGAGATTCAGCTTGAGATGAAAAATGCCAAAAGGAAATTAACTCTATAGATCCAGTATTTAAGATGTGATGTGATTGTTTGTGTTAAGCTTCCTGATAGACTGTTTTAATCAGCTGTATTGGCAGGTGACGTGTATGGTATCAGGTTTGGTTACTTGTCTAAAAAAAGTTTGTTCCCGAAAAGACAAACTGAACTCTTTCATGTAAAGATTTGTTTAAAATGTGGCTTTGCTTTTCAGGATTTAGTCTTGTTTCCAGTTGATGTTGTGTATGAGCAAAGCTTAACCGTACACTTCAAGAGTCATAACATTTATCCACAGTACAAACAGCACAGTCCAGAGACTGATTACTTGTGTCTGAGGGTTTGGACTCAGCCCGTAAAGCTCCAGTATTCCCGTCTTTAGTCACAGCCACACCCATAGACGTTCATTAGTGTCAGTGTTTAGACACAGCCGTACTCATACCACACAGTCTGAGGGTCGTTGTTGGGGTCAGGGGAAGCAGGAGTGCTTTTTGGGCGTTCCACAGAGCCACACCTCGCTCTGTCACTTTCTTTCTTTAAGTGGGAGGAGTCACCTGACCGCCCCTCCCTTAACACTTCCCCATGCTCTGAGGCTTCATCAGGTCGTGGGGCAGGCACGGCCCTGACAGGGGTTACCATGGCGACCTCTCCACGGTGGTGGTAGGAGGAGGAAGCAGTGGGGCCGTTCCGAGAGACGGGAGTCCTCCCTCTGTCTCTTTCTCTCTCTGCGTATCTCTCCGTTTGCAGATTGAGAGAGGACGAATGGTGAATAGGCGGATTTAGAAAGCTGCTATCTCCATGCTGATTGGTCGGACCCGCCAGCCGAGCTGACAGCGGCCGTTCTCTCCCACTGGCCCCTCCTCCTTGTCTCCTAACGACTGTGTCTGACTGGCCTTCATTTCCACGGAAACTGTCTGGTCCGTTGGAGCGTAGCAAATCAGCTGAGGCTAGGCTGAAAGCTCTGCTCAGTGACTGGCTGCTTCTCTGGGTGACAGGCTGACCTGAGGCTGGGGACTGACCTACAGGCTGGCGAGGTGATGGCTTGACGCTCTGGCCCGGCCTCTGGTTGGATGACTGTACAGTTGGTGTGACATAGCTGGTGGGAGTCACCTGATCTCTGCCAGCTGGAGCTGAGGGGGCGGGACTTCTGGTAAAATAGTCGGTCATCAAGTCCTCCCTGCTTCCTGTGGACACCTAGAGAGAAGAAAAACAAACAAACAAAAACAGAATAAATAGGGAAAATTTTATTTTTCAGGGGTTTAGCTAAGAATGATTTTCCAATTGATTCTGAGCCTGAAAAGTGGCTGATAGAGTAACACTGCTGTTTTAGTGGTACGTGGCACACACGTTACTCCCCACTAGCATATACTGAGTGATCTGACTGATTCACATACATATGGTATGCTACTTATGTTCCACTGACATGTACCACTAGCAAGTACCGCTGAACACCATGACTGAATCAACTTGTTTGAGGGTCTTGGGTCAAACATTTGCTGTTGGGCCCCATTTGAACCAATTCCTATCCTTTGTGAAGTGTGTATATCCTGTCACCTGCAGGTTCCCAGAGACTGTTACATGTTTGCTGGATAACACTACCTTGCCCCTGGTTTCCTGTGTGTAAAACGGTTTGTGTTTACTTTATTATAGTAAACTTAAAGGGATACTTAATTGATTTTCCACCAGCTTTGTATCACAACAATGTGGGTAGGTAATGTTGTGTAGATGAACTGTTGTAAACTCACTGCTATCTAACCAGTGTCTAGATCTACTTGCTACCTGGAGTTTTGCTGGCTCTTGGGCTGTTGCTCCAACTACAGGTTGTAAATCCACATTTTGGTATTGCCCGCCACCCATACCTTCCCACAGACACAAAAAGTATAGAGGTGGATGAAGAGATGGTCTCGTCTCCCTCTCTCTCTCAAACTTAGACCAAACTTAGATGAAATGGTAAAACGAGGCAGTGCTCATCTATTATAAACCAAGATTCTGTTACCACAATGCCTACTTCAGAAATGTATTTCAGTGCTCTGTTCTGCTGTAAAAGTGGGACTTTCTGAACAGGAAGTGGGTGCCATACTGCTTCCTGCATATTGAAAAAGTAGGCCGAAAAACTGAGATCAAACGCTGATCAAATATAAACCAAGATGCTGTTACTGCGTTGCCTATTTATCACCTAAAATGTATCAGGAACATATTTTAGCTTACTGTGTTTGTTAGCAGCCGGCCGCCATTGTGTGAAATGGACCAGTTTGCATTATGTCACCCACCAGTGTTTATTGGTCTGGAGCGGCGCTGTGCATTCTGGTAGTTGTATGTTCTTTACCTCCTGAGCAAATGCAAGTGCTACAGCCCTTTTTCTCAGTTTTCTCTGATGCTATAGCAAAAATGTCAAAATTATTTGCATCTTTCTACTGCATAAACAGCCTAGTGTTGTGAAAAGACCATCTTTCCAGCAGTGAAATACTTCTTTGAGTTAGGCATATGGAGCATGTAAACATGACATGAAATACTGTGGGCCCACAGTATTATATATGAATTATTTTTACAATGTTAAATATGCAACATGCGCCAATGATTTGACCATTGATGTTAACTTGAAGCCAGTGGCCATTATGTAAAATGTCATGGAATTTATTTAAATTTTCATTATTCTTCAAGCCAGTAAGAAGTGGCATCTGTTAGTGTAACAGCACTGTATGTTAGGCTATACACCATAATGTCACCACAACAGTGGCATATGCCAGTGAGACATAAGCCCCGTTTCCACCTAACACTTGTAATCCAGTCAAAATTAATGTATATTTTTAAAGACTTGAAGATCCACTCATTACTAAAAGTGTACTAATATATGTAAAACTTGACCAAAAATGGGTTCCATTGGAACAATTCCACAACTTTTCACTGTAGAAACAGAAAAAATGTGTACTGAACTGAACTGCTTGGTGGAAATGGGGCTTTAGCATATGCCTATGGGGAGTGGTATCTGCCGATTAAACACAAGCAACATGGTGTTTATTAGTGCCATATGCCAGTAGAACAGCAGCAGTGTACAATTAGTCAACAGTAGCAAAACACTAAGAATTGCAATATGCTACTATAGCCAGAGTGGAATACAATTCTCTCTTTCCATGGACTTTTTGCTGTAAAAACAATCATTTCTGATAAAAAAGAATGAACTTGCATGTGGCCAGCCTAGATTAATATGTCTGATGTTGGTTGAATATTGTGAAAACTTTGATGTAGGGGTGAGAATCGATGTTTATCATATTCATTTATAATAATGATTTAAACTTGGTGTCATTATTGGAGTCATCCTGGATTTAATATTGTTTTGTCATAGGAATGTGTGTTGTTTAGAGGCAGCTGTGAAGCCTGTTCCCTCTCTGTAGGATCATCAGTAAGAATTATTATGGGTGTTGCAGTTCTTTTTGTGAAACAGGAAATCTGTTTGTACTGAACAGATGGATTACAAATGAGATGTTCACTGACTTACAGTAATATTCTCACACCGATCTCACGTCTGCTGAGTCTGTGCATATGCAGATGACAGACTGAAATGAAACATCTGATTTGTAGGCAGGAGTCTGCCTCAAAACACTTAGATTAGAGGTGAAAAAAGTACTTTCATTAATTTGAACAATGACTAATAATGACTCTTGCTCAGTCAGATACATCACTTCATGAGCCAGCTGTGTGATCATTGGCAGATGAAACTGCATTTATAAATAATGACCAATGGCCGGCATACCTCTATGATGAGATAAGATACACTCTCTAACAGAATATGTGTCATGGTTTCTTTGTTTTACTACATGTAGGTTGCAAAAGTTTTCGGAGAACGTAACATCATTTCCTTGAAATCAGAGGCAGCATTGTAACAGAATTTGGGTGCTTTTCAGACTTAAATTAACCACACGGGACACCTATATTTTGTTGGGCAGTCCAAACAGGCCCCTCTCAGTCAGAAAACTCAGTCACACTATAGCATTCTAACTCAGATTACACACTGTATTAAATTAAAAACTGATAACAGACATTAACACTGAAGGACCAATATCAAAACATTTTCCAATGTCCATCACTTGTGATTGTTACAGAACATTTTTAAATACATGCATTGAAGTTTATGGAGTAAATACATAGCTCCTGATTTTCAATCAGTTTGTCCTACACAGTCTCAAGCTGTGAAGTATAAGCCCCCAGGAACACCGCTCAGCCTTGTTACCAATTTTTCCCAGTGGCCAAAAAGCCATTTCCCTATAGACCACCACTGTAAAGAGAGGTCTGTAAAACTGTTGACGGCACATCTCAAACTGCAAACAATGTAAGTTATGGCTCTTTCCATTATGAATTTTTGATCCATGGAGGTTTCATATTTGTAAAACTTAGCTTGAGCCGAAAAAGTCATCATAATGTAAACTCTATAAGCAAAGCCGGAACTTGCAGGCAGGGTCAGCACAAGAAGCACTACTGTCACAGTGTCTCCTGGATTATGGCTGTCAGCCAGGTTGTTTGTGCCTACCCACTCTGCACTCTGCCCTCTGCCAGCCCAGCAATCATCTACACCTGTTCCTGCCTCTGCTGCCTCACATACCTGAGCCTCATCTCATCATCACCCAGCCACTACAAGAGCTGAGTCTGACCTGCAGTCCCTGCCAGATTGTCTTCAACACACAGTTTGTGTATTGTGACACCAGCCAGCTTTAAGCAAAGATTTTTGCTCCTTCAGAGTTTTTTGAAACTTGTTTTGACTTTTTCTTCTGTCTGCTAGAAAGCTAACCTGCCAGCCCTGCCGGACATTCGAACCACAAGCCCGCCAGCAGCCCTCCTATCCGGAACCATTCATCTGCTTCACCCGGCTTCCACACCATTCCCTCCATTTGTTCAGATGAACTTCTGTAATAAAGACAGTTAACCTGCCATTGTCTGCCTCTGGGTTCTTCTGCACTAGATGTGACAACTACTGCACATATTCAGTGAGCCACATAACCTGAAAGTAAACCCAAATGCTAGAAACTTTTTTTGGCATATGTGGCAGGCAAGCAATTCCATTGGACTGAATAGACGCCATCTTGGGGTCCAGTTTCTAGTTATTATCATACATCTATGGTGAACTAACACGATTAAAACTTCACTGTCTCTTTTTATTATCCATATTGACAATAGTCATATAGTCTGTCCTTGAAAGGTCTCCACAGCCAGACCTGCAGAAATATGCTGCAATGTCTAGCCTCAAGAAAAAATGCTTCACTGACTCTTGTGAGCAAATAAAGAAAAATGGCTGTCTCTGCCATCTGTCTTGAGATTAACTTTATGATTTGCACAATGCTGTCATTTCAGTTTTCATTACTGTTAACACATGAACATACAGAACAAAGGTTAATCAAAGGAAATTGCATTAATTTCAGGTTTGTTGTTTTGGTTGTACAGGTAGTCTTTACATTTGATGAATGCCCTGCAGAACCAAACAGCAGTGGATCTCAGGGGCTTGAGGCTCCAATGAGAAGTAAACAAAAGCTTGTACCCATCATATTTATGAAGTTACTGCCTTCAGTCTGCAGGCCAAATGATCAATCAAAAAACTCACATTTACTCCAACTGCTTGACAGAGAAGAGTTTCAGAGCAGTAAGCTAAATGACCAACAGCAGCTGGTTTCATCATCTGTGTTGAATATGAACATTAAATCCATCAGCCATTAACTTCATGAAAATAATTTAAGACTAATAATTTTTGATGGCATGAAAGAAACCTTGATAACATTTTCAGATACATGCAGTTTTTTATGTAGATATTATTCAAAGAATGTTATTACTGTATGAGTTTCTACCAGCTGATTTAAATGTCGATGTGTTTAAGGCTGATTCAGAATGATTCCTTGATCTAAAAATTAAATCTCTTCGGGTTTTGTTTTTTCTCTTTCTTAGTGGATGTCTGGTCCAAAATTGATTTCAGCTGGACTAAAAACCACCATCAAAAGCAATTAATCTGTGATTCATATAAAAAACACACACATTCTATTTTCTTTTAAAGTGACTCAGCTGTATTTTTTTTTAAATATTTCCTCAGACTCTCCGAGATCATTTATTATATTCCCCCACATGACCTTTACAGATACTTTTCTGTTGAAATTCAATGAGACATAGGAACTCTGTAATAGTGACTTCTCTTGTCTCACTGATGAGGGTTTGTTACTTACTGTGAGGCAGTTGTCTTTATCACCTTTTGCTCAGTTAAACCCATCAGATTAACGTCTCCAAAAAGCCACAACAGAACAGGACTCTGTCTGTATTTTATGTTTTATTTGTCTCAAGGGATTAGATGTGTAAACAGGGGGGTGTTTAAGCAATATCACATGAGAGGGAGTGATTTTGTACTGTATATCGTCACAGCTATAATTGTCTTTGGCACTCGGCCTGCGGTCTTCTGCCTATGACCGAATCACAGCCGTGACAATATACAGTACAAAATCACTCCCTCTCATGTGATATTGCTTTTATACAACAGTTCAACAACAGCTTAAACAGCAATGCTGAGTAAGGAAATGTTAACAAAAGGTGATGAAATAAATTATTTAAGTATGCTATGTAGCTCCGCAAAAAACAAAAAAACAGTTCCCCCGGTCTGTTGCCAGGCAACGCAGCACACACGCCAGGAACTCACAAGCTAGCCTACTTTGTATTTACTTTGATCTGCAACCGTGTAACTTTGTCCAGTTCGGCTGATGAAACGTTGGCATACCTGGATGATGGCACGGCTGGATTCAGCTTCCACTCTCCCTCATCCTCATCAGTACCTCATCAGATGATCATTGATAATTCCTGACTGTGTTCGCTTAATTTTTGCTCCTCTCCGGTTTGTTGAGGTTGGCTGATGTTACACAAACACACCTGGAGGTCTGCACAGAAGAGTCCTGGCTTTCCTTTTCCTCGTCCTCTTCTGACGACCACTCATAATTTAATTCAAATGTAATTTTGGGGAAAATATCCATCTTCTTGGTGTAACGCTATAGTGTCAGTTTGCGTCAATGTAACGAGTGTGACAGTTGGTTAATTAACGGTTGTATTTATATTTATAACACCTGTGAGCGGAGTGATTTTACTGTTACATGTCCCAGTGATGTTATACTATATATCAGCACTCACGGAATGCCTCTCGTCCAATCAAATTACTCGGTCGGAACTAACTGTTATATTAACATATTTAAGTGGATACCAAGTGTTATTTCAGTACAAGTATATTTCCATGTGACTACTGGGTGGGTGTGCCTTGTCAGATGGGGCTATGCTGAGCACAGGCCAAAAGACTGACATGGAAGCGCCGCCCTGTGGGCCAACCACTTGCAGTTACTGGCATTGGTTTTGGGTGCATTGAGCTGGATGGCAAGAAGTGGCAGGGACCTAGTGCTGAACACTGACATAACAGACTGGCTGTAGGGACGCAGAATGTCACCTCTCGGTTGGAAGGAACTGGAGATTGTTTGGGCGGTGGAGTGCTACCAACTAGATATAGTTGGGCTCACGGTATAGCACCAGTTTGGAGACCAAACTCCTGGAGAGAGGCTGGACTTTTGTTTTTTGCTGAGTTGATCAGAGTGAAAGGCGCAGGGCTGGTGTGGAGATACTCATGCCACTGTATAAGGGTTATCCCTGGGGAATAAGAGGGTCGCCTCTGTGCGACTGAAACTTACTGAAAGGAAGCCTCTGACTGTTTGTGCTTATGCACCTAACAGCAGCTCAGAGTACTCAGCCTTCTTGGAATCTCTAGGTGGTGTCCTGGAAAGGATACCATCTGGAGACTGGCACTATACGTGCTTGGGGACTTCAATGCTCACCTGGGTAACAATGAAGAAACCTGGAGTGGGATGCCTGTGTGAAACAGCCTGCCTGATCTGTACCAGAGCGATGTTTTGTTATTGGACTTTGGATTTGGATTGGCTATTACACACACCATGAGCACAGGGTGATTTAGACGGTACTTGGCCTTAAGGAAGATGTGGCAAACTGTTCAACAACTCAGGAAGGGAATACAAAACTTGTGACCTGGAATGGGAATATTGTCGAGTGATGGAAAGAGGATTTTAAGGAGCACCTGCATCTGATCATCATGTTCTATGGAGAAGACACAGTTTGAAGACCTAGGGGAAGCCTCACCCATATACTTGGCAGAGGTTGCTGAGGTAGTCAAAAAGCTCCTCAGTAGTGTGGATGAGATTTAGCTGAGATGCTGAAGACTCTGGACAATGTTGGGCTGTCTTGGCTAATACACCTCTTCAGTGTCTTGTGAAAGTCACAGTGCCTATGGAGGGGAGACTGGGGTAATGGTTTTCATTTTTAATAAACTGGACCGGAGGGTTTCCTCAAATTTTTGGGATATCACACTGCTGCGTCTCCCTGGGAAAGTTTATTCAAGGGTGCTAAAAAGGAGGCTTCAACTGACTGTTGAACCTAACATCCTTGAGGAGAAATTGTGGGGATCATCAGACTGAACCCAGCAAGTCCATACATGTTTTATGGACTTGGAGAAGGCATACATTACATGCATGTCCTCTGAGGAGTCCTGTGAGTCCTGTGGAAGTATGGGGTACCATTACTTTTGCTATGAGCCATCACATCTTTATATAACCAAAGTGAAAGCTGCTATGTTTGTATTCTCAGCACAAAGTCAAACGTGTTTTCATCGGGTGTTGTTCTCTGTCAGGGTTGTCCCTTGGAACAGATTCTGGACAGGATCTCAAGGCATAGCTGGGAGCAGAAGAGTGTCTGCTTTGGGGTCCTCAGAACTGCACCTATGCTCTTTGCAGACGATGCGGTTCTGTGGCCCTCTTCAGATCATGATCTTCGGCATGCACTGGAATGATTTGCATCTGAGTGTGAATCAGGCAGGATGAGAGTCAGCACATCCAAGTCTGGGACCATGGTTCTCTGCCAGAAAATAGTGCATTGCTCTCTCTGGTTTGGGAGTGAGTAATTGCCTTAAGTAACTTGAGCTCATATTCATGAATGAGGTTGACATGGAATGTGAGATGGGCAGGTGGATTGTTCAAGCTTAAGCAGTGATGGGGGCTTTGTACCAGATCATTGTGGTACAGAGAAACTGAACAAGAAAGCAAAGCTTTCAATTTACCAGTTGATCTATTTTCCAACCCTCACCTACGGTTGTGAGCTTTAAGTGATGACCGAAAGAATGAGATCAAGGATACAAGAGGCTGAAATTGTGTTTCTGCCGCAAGGTGGCTCGGCTCAGCCTTAGAGATACCATGAGGATCTCAGACATTCAGAGTTTGCTCGGAGTAGAGTCAAGATTCCTCCTGGATGCTTCCCTTTAGAGGTTTTATGGGCATGTCCAACTGGAATGAAACTCCAGGGTAGACCCAGAAGACGCTTAAGGGTTTATTTATCTCATCTGGCCTGGGGAAAACCTTGGGGTCCTCGTGACCCAGCCCCAGGAAAGCAGAAGAAAATGGATATATGGATGGATGTTTCTATTCTATTTGGATGTTTCTTATTATTTATTTATTACCACATCAGCTGACTTTATTTCTTATGTGTGTACATATACAGTACAGGCCAAAAGTTTAGACACACCTTCTCATTCAATGCGTTTTCTTTATTTTCATGACTATTTACATTGCAGATTCTCACTGAAGGCATCAAAACTATGAATGAACACATGTGGAGTTATGTACTTAACAAAAAAAGGTGAAATAACTGAAAACATGTTTTATATTCTAGTTTCTTCAAAATAGCCACCCTTTGCTCTGATTACTGCTTTGCACACTCTTGGCATTCTCTCCATGAGCTTCAAGAGGTAGTCACCTGAAATGGTTTTCCAACAGTCTTGAAGGAGTTCCCAGAGGTGTTTAGCACTTGTTGGCCCCTTTGCCTTCACTCTGCGGTCCAGCTCACCCCAAACCATCTCCATTGGGTTCAGGTCTGGTGACTGTGGAGGCCAGGTCATCTGCCGCAGCACTCCATCACTCTCCTTCTTGGTCAAATAGCCCTTACACAGCCTGGAGGTGTGTTTGGGGTCATTGTCCTGTTGAAAAATAAATGGTCGTCCAACTAAACGCAAACCGGATGGGATGGCATGTCGCTGCAGGATGCTGTGGTAGCCATGCTGGTTCAGTGTGCCTTCAATTTTGAATAAATCCCCAACAGTGTCACCAGCAAAACACCCCCACACCATCACACCTCCTCCTCCATGCTTCACAGTGGGAACCAGGCATGTGGAATCCATCCGTTCACCTTTTCTGCGTCTCACAAAGACACGGCGGCTGGAACCAAAGATCTCAAATTTGGACTCATCAGACCAAAGCACAGATTTCCACTGGTCTAATGTCCATTCCTTGTGTTTCTTGGCCCAAACAAATCTCTTCTGCTTGTTGCCTCTCCTTAGCAGTGGTTTCCTAGCAGCTATTTGACCATGAAGGCCTGATTCGCGCAGTCTCCTCTTAACAGTTGTTCTAGAGATGGGTCTGCTGCTAGAACTCTGTGTGGCATTCATCTGGTCTCTGATCTGAGCTGCTGTTAACTTGCGATTTCTGAGGCTGGTGACTCGGATGAACTTATCCTCAGAAGCAGAGGTGACTCTTGGTCTTCCTTTCCCATGTGTGCCAGTTTCGTTGTAGCGCTTGATGGTTTTTGCGACTCCACTTGGGGACACATTTAAAGTTTTTGCAATTTTCCGGACTGACTGACCTTCATTTCTTAAAGTAATGATGGCCACTCGTTTTTCTTTAGTTAGCTGATTGGTTCTTGCCATAATATGAATTTTAACAGTTGTTCAATAGGGCTGTCGGCTGTGTATTAACCTGACTTCTGCACAACACAACTGATGGTCCCAACCCCATTGATAAAGCAAGAAATTCCACTAATTAACCCTGATAAGGCACACCTGTGAAGTGGAAACCATTTCAGGTGACTACCTCTTGAAGCTCATGGAGAGAATGCCAAGAGTGTGCAAAGCAGTAATCAGAGCAAAGGGTGGCTATTTTGAAGAAACTAGAATATAAAACATGTTTTCAGTTATTTCACCTTTTTTTGTTAAGTACATAACTCCACGTGTTCATTCATAGTTTTGATGCCTTCAGTGAGAATCTACAATGTAAATAGTCATGAAAATAAAGAAAACGCATTGAATGAGAAGGTGTGTCCAAACTTTTGGCCTGTACTGTATATTACCATTGAAGTACACTCTTTTACAATATATGCATATTTCTTACCATAGGCGGTGACTGTAGGTTGCTCTCGTGTAGAAACTCTTCCAGTGTCACCATCTCACTTCCGGGAGAAGATGGACGGGTCTTAGTCCTAACCGCACCTCCACGCTGTGGTTGGGCTCTTTGGGGTGTGTGGTCGTATGGAAGGGTGGAACTACGTGACAGAGTCTGTTGTGATTGGCTGAGACCCATGACGTCATCACTGGAGAGGCTGGCTGAGCGAATTTGACGTTCTGACGTGTCTAAGATGGTCAGAAATATTAACAATAATAAATATGTTTTGTGACACAATACTGTGTGTAAAATCTGTATGAACTGTATTTAGATTTGCTCATTTCAGTCTATTATCTAACTTATATCTACTATCAGTAACAGGTAATAGCAAAATTTGTACCTATTTCTACAAAATATTCTGCTAAATATTGCTTCAAGCAGAATTAATAGTTGTAATGTGCGTGTACCTCTGCAGTTGACAGGTGAGTTGGAGCTGGAAGTGTTGTGGCTGAAGTCTGCCGACCCCGGGCGACCTCCCGTGTTGCCATGTTGACCAAAAACAGAGTCAGAGGTGTTGTGGCGGGAGTCTTCATCAAATAACGGACCTGAAATGTTTTACGCACCATTATAAACACACTCATGCTCCCGCTGTATTTGAAATAAGATGTTTTATGTTAATTACCAAACATACCTCTTTGCCTGCGGCCAGGGTCTTGTCCCATTCTGGAGCTGGAGTTGTTAATTAGGCCCAAAGAGGATGACGGATGGATTGGAGTGGAACTCAGAGCTTTATGGCTCTGACCTGGGGGCAGGAAACTCAAAGAGGTTAGTCTGCTAAGAGCAAACCAAAGTCTTATCGCAGAATAATTCATTTATATACTGAACAGGCTACCTTTCACCTTTCATAATATAATACATCTTTGCTTTCTTGATCAAGGAAGGAAGTGGAACAGGACAAGGGAAACTGGTCTTTACTTTGACAAAATACACATTGCTTAATTTTCTTCCTTTTCCTTTCTGGTGCCTCAATGTAGGTTTTCAAGCAACAAATGTAAGACCAAACAGCCACTATCAACACCAAATTTGAACAAGGCCTGATTAAGTAACAGATTGAAATTTGTGGACTAAATAAAATTCCAGTTGCTGATGTCTGTAAAAATGATAACACCCTAAACCTCAATTTAACTTGCATCTTTATCAAGTTGCTCAGGTTTCCTGGTGGATTCACAACATTTTCATTGAATGTTCTGGTCATTAACTATTAACAGGTTCATTACCTTGTCCATGGCCATCCTCTCCATTGACACTCTCATTGCTGCCTCCTGGAGTACTGCTACGATAAACCCCTCGGCCCCTGTCAGTCATACCTGCAGACCAATCAGAATGTTGTAAGAAACCATTCTAGACCTGTATGCCAAATATGACCATAAGACGTGCGGTGTGTGTGTAACATAAAGTAGCAAGAAAGCCAAGCAAGACATCAGGAATCCATTCATTGATTCAGGTGCATGGTAAGCTTACAAATCACTGTGGGCTGTTATTATTCAGTGAATGTATCATTCTATTATGACTTGATATTTCTCATCAATGTCAAGGGACCGGGGTCAATGACTTCTCTGTACATCACAGTGAGTCATCCAAATACCAAGCCAATAAAAGTGTGAACATGGATGCACCCAATAAAATGCAGCTTTGCTAATGCAAAGTCCTGCCATGTGCCATCATGAAGATAGAGTTTTTAAATCCCAGTGACTGTCCAAATTTTTATCCAGAGAACCCAGGAAAAAAAACATCTGAGCCAAACACTTAATCTCTGTAAATCTCTTTTGGCATTAAAGGTTCAAAGTAAGAGCTAAACTATCCAATTTTACCACAAATTGCCGCAAACGGCAACAAAAGCTACAAAAGATTAATTTTTCAGACTTCTATTGAGCAGTATTTATGACCTAAGACACTACTAATAATAACAATACAATCGATAACAATCGACAATTCCTCTGGAGTCCAAATGTCGCTGGATATAACAAATATAACTCTCTGTTAAGAGACAGTCTGGCATTTTGATGCAATAGTTATTTTGGTCGATCTTTGGTTCTTTGACAGTAACAACATCAAAATGGTAATTTTGGGAAGGTGGGGAAACTCTTTTCTGGTAGATTAAAGTGAGACTATATAACTTTTGCTGAACAACCATCACTGCGGCCCCAGGTCGAAATGACAGCATTTAAAATACCTTTTTTTTTTTTTTTACCACATGTTGTGAGGCAATCTATCAGAGATCTAATGGGATGAGAGCACAAGCAGGTGATGACAAACATGCCTCAATATGTTGACTTCTTGTTTTACATTTGAGATAAAGTTGATGAAATGTTTATCTGGGACATGCTGAAATGTAGAGTAACAAGTCATAAAGTCAGTGAACTGACTTGAGTAATGTCAGTGACACTGCTAAATTTAAGCGAAAAACAACAGCTAGTGTTAGCCACTGTATGCTACTGGTCATACCTGACCAAGTGTCTGTAGAGACAAACCCCCTGTGTAATGTATTAATTTTTGCCTGAGTGTGCTTTTTAATGGTTATGAATTAAACTTTTCATTTGTAGAAGAAAGACATTGTAATTTCTTCTTTTTAAAGTGATAAATTCTCTCTAAGTTGATGCGGTGTCTTAATTTTTATCTTAGCTAGCGTAGCTTTAAAGATGCTGACATTAGCGTAAAACACTTATGGTTAAAAACCCATACAGGCTTTGGCGATTAAAAAGCTAATTTCAGACAGAGGATGGATAGACAGAGGGTTAGAGTAAGTACACAGACAGGAGAAGCTGAAAGAGAGGTGCTAGGGTTGCTGTAGTGACCTGTCACTGTCGAGTGAATTGAAGGCACAGTTCACCCCAAAATCAAAATATTTATCTTCCCCCTTACCTCTAATGCTATTTATCTGTTAAGATTGTTTTGGTGTGAGTTGCCGAGTGCTGGAGATATTGGCCATAGAGATGTCTGCCATTTCTTCATATGATGGAACTACATGGCACTCGGCTTACGGTGCTCAAAGTGCCAAAAAAAAAATACATTTAAAACAAAACAAAAACAGTAATGTCTCCATCCAGAAATCATGACACAGTTACTGACCTTGTTGTGAGCAGTTTGATGTAGAGACTACTTTCTTTCTACTAAACAACACCCTCAAACCATATCACTGCACAGAGGGAAGGGTACATCTACTGCTAGCTCACTTAGCATCACTGAGCTAGCTAACTTTACAGCTCAGCCAAAGAGGACACCATAAATGTTCACATCTCGTGCTGTAACGAGCACAAGGGTCTCATCCATAAGTAGATGCGTGTTTCCTTCTACGCAGCGATCAACTGGCGGGTGTAGTTTGGTAGAAAGAAAATGATTTCCTACATGAAACTACTCACAACAAGGTCTGAGGATTATCTTAAGTAACCGAGTCATGATTTCTGGAAAAAGGCATTGCTGTCAAATCTTTTTTTTTTTTTTGGCCATTTGGCACTGAACGTCATCTAGTTTCATTATATTGGAGAGATGGCTGGTATCTCTAGACCAATACATCCAACACTCTGCAACTCACACCAAAACAGTCTAGATTGATAAACAGCACTACAGGTAAGAGGAATGTATTTCTGATTTTGGAATGAACCGTCCCTTTAAGTGAAAACTCTGCAGCAAAGTTTTGTGAAGCAACAGATCTATCTTCAAGCAACTCAGCTCAGAACAGACTGAGATTTGCTCTTAACACAGAGATCAAACCGCACCGAGACACTCGCCAGATTAAAGACATTAGGTGAGGTGACAGCACACAAACACACAATTATTATTTATACAGACAGCAATCAAAAATAAACAACTGTTAAAGGACACGCAGATATATGCAGGCATGACTGGCTTGCTTGGAAACAGCTGCATTTGCGCACACATTCTCACACACACACACACACACACACACACACACACACAAACCGTTTCTACACACACTACTTACTAGTATTACTGGCTGGCTCTCAACTGCTACATGCACCTGTTTGTGTGTGTTCATCTGTACGCTGGAGGAGTGTGCAACTTGCATTAGTGTTTATGAAGTGCATGCATGCATGATATGTGCGTTTCTGTGTGAAGTACTTAGAGTCACAATGAGGAGTGTTGTTGGACAGTCTGATGTGGAGGTGGCAGTGAAGAAGATGATGATGATGTGTGTGGCTAAAAAGGGTGATGAGGAGGATTTTAGAATACTCCGTTGGCTGAGATTGGCTGGCTACTGAGGACGTCAGCTGTGATGTCAGTGGAAGACCAAAATCGCAGTCTTCTGGTGAGAGAGAGGGAGGGACGGGAGGAGGAGGAGGATGAAGAGGAGGATGAGGAGGAGGAGGAGAGGAGTTTGTCTTGACTTTTACTGCGGAGGAAAGTGAAGCGTTTTGGGGTGGGGGGAGCTGAGATGGAGAGAATGGAGAGAGATAGGAGGGAGATGTGGAGAAATGTAAAAGAAAATGATGAAATAATGACAGTGAGTAGAATAAAGAAAACAGATGATTAAGTATTAAGTTTGTGATTGACAGAATGCAAAATAACAGATATCATGCAAGAAAATCCATTAAAATAGAACCAGAATACAGAAATCCATTGTCGAAAAGAGTCATGCATTAGAGAAAAGACTGAGCTCAACTCACTCTGAATACAATCCAAGTGTGACTACTGGTGCAAAAGTTAACAGGAAATGAAAGACATTGTAGGCAAAACTCTCTCCACTGCTGGGGAGTCATTTATGCCTGACCAGCAAGACAGAATAGTAGAGCAACTGGCAAGATTTATTGTTTATTGTTCAACTTATCTTCAATAAGCTAAATATTATAACTTCCACATGCCAGTGGAATTCAATTTAAAACCCACTTTGTGAATTGAGCTCAGCCATGAGTAGAATTCCATTTAAGAGTAGGGCACTAAAAAGAAAACCCATGGACATAAAACCATAAACACAGTTTGGACCATGCATCAGAACCCAGTTCTATTGTTAGGGCAGAATGATGAAAAGTATGCATCAGGTAGCTGCAGAGTAAAGTGTTTCTGTGTCTTCTTTGTATGTCTAAGGCAAGGCATGTCTCCTTGTGACCCTTGTCACAACCTGGATTAAAGATGTGGTGATAAACCTGTTTTCCTATTTACAAACCAAAAACTTCTTTTCCTGTCATGAGTATGACGACAGTCATTTCAGTGGGCTTTCGGGGGTTTCCTGTTGTAATTACCAGCCACAATGTCATGACAGGTAGTATTGTTTTCACCTTGTGACTGTGTGTGTGAGTGTGTGCGTCATCATGTGTCCCGGTGGCACCTATTGTAATGAGAGGCTGTTTTGAGTATTAAGCCAGGTGTTTATATGTCTGTCTGTGGACAATGTGATAGCATTGCTGCTGTGCAAGATGCAGTCACGAACCCTTACAAGTGTGTAGTTAAGATTAAAACGAAGGCCGAATTTGAGGATGTGTGAGGTCCAAGCAAGGGCGCCGGAATTAGAGGGGTAGAAAGTAGGGAAGGGGTCATTGCATTCTTTTCACATTGTCTGCTTACAGTCGGGCACCAAGTCACTACCGTATCATTAAGTCCAGCCATCATCTGAGCTCTGTGGGGGTACACACCCATAGAAGCCCCACACACAGAAAAATAAGAAGAACATTGGAAAATGCAGCCAGAGGGCACAGTCTCTGCAGATAAATACACCTCCACACACTGAGAGTGCGTCATAAGCAGGCCCATACAGAATCAGCACCCACAGAACACCGTGTATTTTCTGCAGATTTTAGGAATACAGATGGTGCTTGTAATTCTCAGAATGCTGTCACTGTCTCACCCACCTCCTTGTGGGTGTGTGTGACAATCGTGTGTTGTGTTCAGTTAGCATTCAAATTAAAGTTAGTGGTGTAGTGACAAGAAATGTCAAAAATAAGATTTACTGTTAATAGATTAAATTAATTATTGTTCTCTCTCCATATTGAACCTTCTATTTTAATGGCCATGTGTCCCACATTTTGCTGATTTTCATTTCATTTTGGATCACCGTTTAAAACAATTAAAAAATCTGTGGATTCCATCCGGGTCTGGTTATGAGTGAAGATTGCGAGGGATTGCTTCTGTATGAGTCTATACGCTGTTTTTGTTGGAATTTTTGTTCGGAATATCCTGCCTAGCATATTTTTAAATAAGTGCTGCGTGGATCTAATTTATGACAATATTAAGATTGGTTCAAGTGGATTTCAAAAAGTAGCTGATGAACATTAAGAAAAGACGGCTAAATATTTAAGTAGGATTTGGTTTGAAAAAGCAGTCAACACACTGATTTAAACTTACTGTGTCACACATTTAAAATTGTCCTTTACTTTTAATTTTGTCTCTCTTTTTTGAGTTGGATTTTACAAAATGAGATTTGAAAACTGTGTCATTTACAAAGTGTCAGGAAACACCTCAAAGTGTAAAATATAACCGTAGATTGCGCACATTCCACATGCAGTACAAACCTACTTTAAATCATTCACTAATACCTCAATGTACTTTCAGTATTTCATGTGCAGGAGCAGAGTCTTGTTAATATGGAAACAGTGGAGAACAGATGCAGTGGAGGTTATTAGATGTAAGAAACTGAGGTGTAAAGTCAGTTATGTGGTGGTCAACATCGCCCTCTATAGGACTGGATAGGGCGGTGCGCCTGATCAGAAGTCCCCATGTTCCATCAGCTTTGTGGTTTTGGAACCAAAATATTAGCAAAAAATATACTTGATTCATGCTGTATGTGCATTTTATAATGAATGACTTGATACAGTTTCCCTCTCTATCATATTCCATAAACAGGATAATATAGACATTAATTCCTCCTATGTCAAATACAAGTAAAGCAAACTTGTCAACGTGTGAAATTCTCAGCATCCTGAGATGAATATGACTCATCAGCAGACGCTCCTGGTAATTAATGCTGTATAAAGAGGGGTTTCGTTATTTTTAGATGTGTGTAACAGTGTGTTTACCTCGGCTGACGGGTGTCAGGGCTGGACTCTGGGGTCCCAGGCTGGTGCTGGTGGTGTGGTTGTTATGGTTACTGTGGCTAAGGCCACTATCCTGTGTGTCACTTCCTGTGCGCTGGGGAAGCGGTGGTGGGGTTTCAGGGGGGAGGAGGGGAGGTGGGGAAGGCAGTGGGATGTCTGGGGCACTCTTTGCTCGTTCCCTGTCTTTGGCTCCTTCCTTGTCTCGGTCCGCTCCTCTCTCCCTGCTGCTCTCCTTTCGGGGTTTGATCAGTTTGGCTAAAGCTTTGGCTCCAGACCACTGACTCCTCCTGACGGGACACCATGATAGCAACCAGTTATATGGGGCTGATACTGTAAACAATAGCAGCACTACACACAGTTATTCCATATTTTCTGTAAAAAGAAAACGATATGTGTTGATAAAAAGATTACTTTTTCGGTGTGGGGTCATAGAACTTGTACTGGTCCATGATCTTCTCCTCTAGTTTCTCTTTCTGACGACGAAGAGCGTTCAGCTTATCACTAGATGAGGAAAGACACAGACGGAAAGAAACACAGAAACACATTGGAAGTTACTTATCATCAGAGTTTAACATATCAGTATATGTGTCATTTTTTAGAAGCAGATCTGGATAAGGATATAATGGTGGTGTCTGCTCTATAGTTACACGTACAGTTTCTGTTACTCTTCAGGTTCAGTTCAGTTCAGTATTAGCCGATATTGTCCTTGTTGACTGCCACTGGCCTTACGGCAAATAAGATGACATTCACAGATGGCAGTGGCCGACGTTTTCCTATTGTCTTACGTCAATTTTACGCAGGCTTAAAAAGTAGGGCTTGAGACTAATGGCATCCCGTCGTCGCACGGACAATAGAAAACGTGTCTGGGACAAACAGAGTTCTTCTCCGGAACACCTTTAGGTGGAAAGGACGCAGTAAATTCACCATCAACACGTCAGAGGATGCACCCTTTTGTTTCTCTGATAATAAAGCCCATACAGAATCTGCGCCTGCAGATTTTCCGCAGCTATTACAATCAGTTCATCCCTACTCAATAATCTTGTACACTACATAAGTCCTGGTGTTATATGATGTACAGTTTGTTGTCTGTGTTGCAGGTGTTGTGTGCAGTTACATGTAGAGTTTCTGCTCCTGGTGATACAGCTCTTTGCTCTCCATGCTCCTCTCTAGCAGTGTGTGGTTCTGCTGACTCAGCAGGTTGATCTGACTCAGGAGGTGGTGGTTCTCCTCTTCCAGGTTCCCTTTCAGTCGACTCAACAGCTAAACACACACATGCGCACACACGCATGAGTAAGTTCAGGAAAGGAACAAAGAAAAGGTGAGCAAGACTTGTGTTAGATAAGGAAAGTTGAAGAGTTTTAAAGTCAAACACTACCTCATGGTAAAACAAAAGGCCCGGTTTACCTCGCAGTGGTTGTCTAGTTTGGTCATAGTTAGATCCAGGCCCTGGTGTTGCTCCATTAGCGAATCGTATCGTGCCATCCATCGGCTCTGTTCCAACTGGGCCGTGCTTAATGAGCTCTTGAGTTCATTCAAGCGCTGCTGCAGCCCCTCACTCTGCTCTGACTGCTGTGATTGGTTCTCTGTTAATCTAAAGGGGGAGACAGAAGAGGTAAGACAGGATAGAGAAAGCACCGACGTGAGGAAAGTCAAGTCATCAACTCAGGTAGTTTTCAAATCTGGAGCTGACTGTGCCTCCAGGTTCTGCCCCTGACCTTAACCACACTGTGGCTCCACTGTACCTGATCTTAACCATTCCAAAATTTACCAGATACGGAAATAATATTCTTATGTCATACCTGTTCTAACAAGCAGTAACACAGACATCAGACTGGATGATATCTGTCTAACATGCCATCTGCCATGTCTCTCTGGGATGTCAGTTTATCATTTTTCCAGAGCAAAACTATCTACCACAAACTTTTTGTCAATGTCTGACGGTGTGACTGTGAGTACAGATACAGTACCTGTCCACTTCTGTTTTCAGTTGTAGATTCTCTTGCTGTAGTAGCCGATTCTTCTGGATCTCCTGGTTTAGTTGCTCCTTCTCTTTTCGACCATGCCCCTCCTGCTCCTCCCATTTCTCCTTCTGCTGCAGCAAATTACAATACCTGCAGACAGACAGACAAACATAGCCAAGGGATTACTACTACTACTTGATAGTGTCTGTAATTACAACTTGAGCGAGCCTCATAGTCATGTTTATTTACACTGTTTACAAACACACTTGATGCCATGTAGCAGAGTATGGTGCCTACAGTTTTGCTTTAATACAAATACAGAATAAAAGTATGAAAAGGTGAGCAGGGATGCATAAATATTATGTTTCTTGGAATAAGAACATCAGATGAATTCCCTAAACTGTGATGTAACACATGAGTCAGGCTGGCAGTATGAGGATGATGGTTAAAGATCAGTTACTGAGGACGTGCCAGCCAAGACTGAGTCAGCCTGAGGAGATCACCAGACTAAAAAACACAGAATTTCCATTTCTGTGACTGGTTAAACATTGGCAGTCATGTTTCCATTGTGGGGCCTTGGGGAGTAAACAAGTTCAGAGTCGACTCATGTTAACACATAGTGTAGTCAAGGAAGTGTAACAGCAAATAATAGATATCTACAAACACATCTAGATGGTTAACAAAATTAAAATGGAAGGTTCATTCTGAGTAAAAGCTCTGACTTCTGTACTTGTTCCATACTGTTTGATGTGGAGATGTCCCGAGCTGATCCTAAGTATCAATATCAGGGCTAATCCAGCATACTGTAATGGATTAGTATTGCAGAAAATAAAGCTGATCAAAATCTGATCCTTTCTTTCCTGTACTCTACCATGTTTTGTCCAACTTAGCCTGCTAATATTTTTGCAGTCCCAACAACTCCAACAGAGTTAGACATCTTGAACTAGGGCCTTCAGTATGACCAAGTCATTGTCTTGCAAGTCACAAGAAAGTCTCAAGTCCTTAATGTTGAGTATCGAGTCCTTAACCAGTCATAATACGCTCTTCATCAAATGTTATACCATTTTAACAACAGAGTAATAATATATGAAATTCAAATACAACTTTGATGTTCTTTAAAATTTGTATTCATTTGTTTGAACAATGTTTTTTTTTTTTAAATGATTTAGCCATTAGCTGCTAATGTTAGCTAAGCATTAGCTCCCTAACTACGTTAATATTCGCCTTGACTTCCCATCCTATGTGTAACTTTATACGTTAAAGGTTGGAAGTTTTTGCATTTCCATCTGTAATTTTCGCCCCACATGTCTTGCATACTGTAATTCTTTTTTTTTTTTCAGATTCAGGTTCAGAATACTTTATTAATCCCGGGGGGAAATTGTTTTTGTTCCAATGCTCCGTGCAAAGTAGAAATAGAAATACAGCATGAATGGAAACAAGAGATAAAGATGAAGATATAAATAAGATACTAAAATAGACAATGAAATAAATAAAATAAAATATTAAAGTAGACAATAAAATAAAATAATAAAATAGTAAAGTAGACAATCTGAAATATATACAATATACAATGAAATGGTTGTAGCGTTATAAATGAAATAAGAATGAGTAGTTATATTGTGTGTTTTGTTTTATAAATAGCCAAATGAGTCCGATCATCAGAGGGAGGAGTTGTACAGTTTAATGGCCACAGGTAAGAATGACTTCCTGTGGCGCTCAGTGGTGCATTTAGGAGCAATCAGTCTCTGGCTGAAGGTGCTCCTCTGTTCGACCAGAGCGTGGTGGAGAGGGTGAGAGCCATGCTGAAGTATCGCCCACACCTTCGACAGCATCCTCCTGTCTGACACTGCTGTCAAAGGGTCCAGCTCCACCCCCACAACGTCACTGGCCTTTCTGATCAGCTTGTTGAGTCTGTTGGCATCGGCTACTCTCAGTCTGCTGCCCCAGCACACCACAGCAAACAGAATAGCACTGGCCACCACAGACTCATAAAACATCCTCAGCATAGTCCGGCAGATGTTAAAGGAGCAGAGCCTCCTTAGAAAATAGAGGCGGCTCTGTCCCTTCTTGTAAAGGACTTCAGTGTTCTTAGTCCAGTCCAGTTTATTGTCAATGAACACACCCAGGTACTTGTAGTGTTCTACGATGTCCATGTTATGCCCCAGGATGGAAACTGGGGTCACTGGTGTCCTTGTTCTCCTCAGATCCACCACCAGCTCTTTTGTCTTTGTTGTGTTGAGCTGCAGGTGGTTCAGCTCACACCATTAGACAAAGTTATTCACCACAGCCCTGTATTCAGCCTCCTCGCCCTTGCTGATACATCCAACTATAGCATGGATGTATATAGAGTCATCAGAAAACTTCTGAAGATGACAAGACTCTATCTGGTAGCTGAAGTCCGTGGTGTAAAGGGTGAAGAGGAAAGGAGAGAGGACAGTACCTTGTGGGGCCCCGGTATTGCTGACCACTGTGTCTGACACACAGTGCCACAAGCGCACGTACTGTGGTTGGCCAGTGAGGTAATCCACAATCCAGGACACAAGGGGGGGGTTCACCAGCATCGCCGTCAGCTTGTCACCCAGTAGAGCAGGCCTGATGGTATTGAAAGCACTGGAGAAGTCAAAGAACGTGACCCTCACAGTGCTCCCCGGCTTGTCCAGGTGGGCGTAGACGCGGTTCAGCAGGTAAATGAGGGCATCCTCAACTCCAATCCGGGGCTGGTAGGCGCACTGGAGGGGATCCAGGTGCAGCCTGACCATAGGCCTGAGCTGCTCCAGGACAAGTCTCTCCAGGGTCTTCATGATATGTGACATCAGTGCCACTGGTCGGTAGTCCGAGAGACCGCTGGGCTGCGGCGTCTTTGGCACTGGAATGAGGCAGGATGTCTTCCATATCACAGGGACCCTCTGGAGGCACAGGCTCATGTTGAAGAGACGATGAAGCACTCAGAGCTGTTCGGCGCGTTCAGAAGTGGTGGTGGCTGGAGACAGTCAGCAGGAGAGCCAACAGGGGCCGGGGCAGCAGTGTCAAACCTATTGAAGAACAGATTTAACTCACTGGCCCTAGCCACACTACCATCAAAAACACGATTTGAAAATCGTGGCAAATATTCGACAATTTTTCGAATAATCGCACCCCCCCGATCCACGCACACAGAGATCCATTCATCTTTAAAGGCGGCAAATAGTAATAGTCGCATTAAAAAATTGATTTTTCAAAAATAAAACGACTATTTGAAATTCGAAAATCGTGACCCATCCCTAGTCTGTAACCGGTGATGGTCCTCATACCACTCCTGACCTCCCTCATGTTATTCTGCTGGAGTTTCCTCTCCAGCTTCCTCCTGTAGCCGTCCTTAGCCTCTTTGATCTTTGCACTCAGCTCCCTCTGAATGTCCCTCAGCTCCTCCCTGTTGCCACCTCTGAAAGCCCTCTTCTTCAGGTTGAGTACGGCTTTGATGTCCTTTGTTACCCAAGGCTTGTTGTTTGGGTAACAACGCACAGTCCTTGCTGGGACAATGCCGTCCACACAGAAATTAATGTAGTCTGTAATGCACTCAGTAAGCCCATCAATGTCCTCTCCATGTGGCTCACAGAGTACATTCCAGTCAGTCTCCTCAAAACAGCCCTGCGGTGCCTCATAGCAGTCCTCTGACCATGTCCTCACTGTCTTTGTGGTCACAGGCAGCCTCTTCACTAGAGGCACATAGCAGGGGGTGAGAAGCACCAAGTTGTGATCTGATCTACCCAGCGGGGGAAGGGACGTGGAGGTGTATGCGTCCTTTACATTAGCATACAGCAGGTCCAGGCTCTTCTCCTCTCTGGTTTTATAGGTCACATACTGGGTGAATTTCGGGAGTGTCTTTTTAATAGAGACATGGTTGAAGTCACCTGAGATTATAATGAGAGCACTCGGGTGTGCAGTCTGTAGTCCGGCTATTGTGGAGTGGATGATGTCACATGCCGACGTCGGTTTTGTCGATCATCATGTAGTTTTTGTATGCAAAATTACAAAATTATCTTTGGTATTATTTTTTCCCAAGTAGTTCCACCATCAGTTCTTCATGGTTCTCTCCTGCATCTTGATTGGATGCTGTAGTTCAAACAAAGTGGATCATCTGTGGAATTAAGTGTGGACTTGTTGGGAAAGAATAGTGTTAACATTAATTGATTCACAAAATGAAGGGAAATGAATTAATTTGTGGTACACTTACTAAATAACACACATTTAAATCTTTGGGCTTGGGGGAAGGTATCAAGTATTTTAATGACAAAAGGCTCAAGTCCAAGTGAAGTCACATCTCACTGGTGTTGAAATCCAAGATAGGTTACAAGTCTTCTTTGATTTTCTCAAATTGAGTTTAAGGGTGCTTTCACTATTTATCCCGTCTCTGTTAGTCATTATTCATAACATGCCATTGATTTGCAGTCTAATATTAGCCTACTAATAATGTTTACAATCAGTTATTTCTCTATGAGCTCTTTGTGAAACCAAAGACCATAAATATAAACACTTCAGAAGCATTACAGTGCTCCTGCAGAAACTTCTGTCAGTCACCAGAATCTGGTTTCCCCACATGGGTCCTGATGATGCACTGATGACGCAGGATGACAAACACCAAAACTATCCAATCAACAAGTTACCTACGAGCCAGTAGAACTTCATGTTTACTCCATGTGAATGGGAACCGAACCAAAACTACAATGCAACAGTGTATCATTTTTTCTCTGGTGCGGACCATATGAACAAAACTACAGGTGTGAAAGCACCCTTAAGTCCATGAAGCTGTGACTAGAGTCTGACTCTACTTCAAGTCATGTGACCTGAGTCCACACCTCTGGTATTTGAATCATGTAGCTTAAGAAATTTCGGGCGAGTTAGGGATCTGATCTGGTGTTTAAGATATGCAATATTAAAGGACTCAGGAACGTTAATCAAGGCCAAAAAACCCAATTGGGTTACCGATGATTGTGCAGAAAAAGAAAGGGGAAAAAAAACCTTGGAGCAAAATGGAACTAACAACTAGAGCAAATGTAGGACATGAGGAGGGTTGAGCTGTGTTTATTCATAGTCACAATGTGTTGGTTGATGTCTCCGTCACTGATCAATAATACTATGACCTACAGCCACTGGTGGTGGTAAAACACAATATGCACAGGCGGCCAATAATCAACAAACTAAGCTTGACTGAGAACACTGGATGTGTGTGTCCATATGTACGATTCATGTGACTCTATGCATCTGTTTACATACTGTATATAGAGTTCAAGTAAAGTTCTACTGTGCAGTATAACATTGCAATGCATTTTTGTTACTTGTTTCTGTAATTAGAAACTTTAGTTATGACCTAAATATAGATTCAAATCTACTCCACCATCTTCAGGCTATGTTGTTTGGAACTACTAAGAAACAATGGTACATACTGGTTAATGTACTTAACATTTTTCTGCAAGCTTATATACCTCCTTCTTTTTTAAACATGTTTAACTAGTGTCACAGCATCATCTTTAAAGATAGTCAAACGAAATATTTTGCAAGCTCTATTCCCTCATCAACTGTTCATTTATCTCCTGTTGCATGCTAAATATGTGTTAAAGAAAACATTTTGGAGCAAGATTTATCTCAAAACCCCTCTCTTTCCTCTTCCTGTCAAATGTAAAATTATTTCTGAAGACTCATCAGCTCATCCCTTTTATATCACAGCAGGAAGTGTGTGTTTAGATTTCAGCTGGCAGAAACTTGGTTTACATTTCCAAAGAATGTGGTGCACATCTAATTTAATCAGTTAACCTTTATCCTCCTTGTCCTGATCTAACACTCCAGAAGGGGGAGGAGAACAGTGCTACAGCTTCATATCTTTCTACAGCTCTGTATATTGTGCTGTAATTTGCTCAGCGTATTCACGAAGCCCCTTTTTTACAATCCAATCCAATTTTAAGGATTTGATTTAAATCCCTCTTGTAACTAAACCCCACCCACTTATTCTAATTCACTACATCACATTAGAGAAGTTTAAAGGGATTGTGTACCCACAAATGAAAATTCAGCCATTATCTACTCACCCATATGCCGATGGAGGCCCTGGTGAAGTTTTAGAGTCCTCACATCCCTTGCGGAGATCGGCGGGTGGAGCGGCTAGCACACCTAATGGTAGACGGCACCCCAGACTAACATCCAAGAACACAAAATTGAATCCACAGAGTACCTCCATACTGCTCATCCACAGTGATCCAAGTGTGCTGCAGCCGCGACATTAAAAGTTGTTTTGAAAAACGTCATATGAACTCTGTTTTTAGCCTCACTGTAGCCTGTAGCTCTGACTGCTTCTCTGTGCTCCGCACTCACGTGTGTGCGCCTACGCGAGACCAGCGAAAGCATGAGCTTTGCTCACCTATGTTTACATCACGTGACACGTGCACCGCAGGGAGAGACAATGTAACCACAGAGCTAAAAGATAATTTGCACTACGGTCTTTTAGCAAAGGACAGCCCAACATGTCTGAAGACTTTGAAATTGAGGAGGAACAGCATTTCTTTGTTGAGCCGTATTTGTTTGAGCCCGAGTATACGCACGGAACTCAGGCTACTGGACAAAGTAGCCGCCGCAGCTCATGAGCCTAACCCTCAGCCAGCCGCAGAATACCGGAGTCGAGCACTGGAAACCTGGTGGTGTAGTTGTTTCAAATGCAAAGCAATGCCAACGGATGAGGAAAGTCTTTGCTTCTCAGACTGGGAATTGGCGATGCCTGCACTTGAGAATCTGGACATCTGTACTGACGAGACTGCTGCTCTTCAGAGATCACCGATCACCCTGAGCACGCGCACACGTGAACGCAGAGCACAGAGAAGCAGTCAGAGCTACAGGCTACAGTGAGGCTAAAAACAGAGTTCATATGACGTTTTTCAAAACAACTTTTTATGTCGCGGCTGCAGCACACTTGGATCACTACGGATGAGCAGTATAGAGGTACTCTGTGTATTCAATTTTGTGTTCTTGGACGTTAGTCTGGGGTGCCGTCTACCATTAGGCATGCTAACCGCTCCACCCACTGATCTCCGCAAGGGATGTGAGGACTCTAAAACTTCACCAGGACCTCCGTCGGCATATGGGTGAGTAGATAATGGCTGAATTTTCATTTTTGGGTGCACTATCCCTTTAAGATGCTCTAATTGCCATTTCACTGTGACTTTAATGCAGGACTAAAATCACCTGAGCTTCTTCCATTAAATTCATGAGCTTATTATCTACAAAACTGTCCTCAGTGATAGTTTTCCGGTCATGGGTTCACCTCACAGTGTTCTTTCTGCAAACTAAAGATTACCAAAGATCTTCTATCTCTATATTGTTAGTAAGATTTGTATGTTATTCACTTACTTGCTGTGCAGCGTCCTGTGTTCGCTCTCTAGCGTTCTCTGTTTGCCTTTCAGTGCGGCGTGCTGACTGATCAGCTGCTCGTACTCATGTGCTTGCCTCTCATGAACGCTCAGCAGGCGTTCATGGTCACTGAGCACGCTTTCTCTGCCCCGCCATGCCTCCTCGCGCTGCCTCTGCCACGACTCTACCTCCGACTCCAAAGCGGTGACTTGGCCCTGCAGCACGGCATTCTGGGCCATGAGAGATGCACTTTGGGAAGACAGCGTGGAGTTCTCCACCTAAGACACAGTAGAAGCCATTAAAATTCAGTGCTAAAAAATTATCTGGAGAAATATAGTACAGAAAATGTTACTTATTAGCTCAGTTTTACAGAAATACTGTGTGACTAAACTGGATGTTGTTCACCTGTATTTTTGCTGTTTGTGTGTGCAAGCCTGAATTCTGTTCCTGCAGAGTGGTGACGTGTCGCTGCAATGCCAGCATCTGGTTGTTAAGAGATGAGTTCTGGTTCTCCAGCTGTTTGAGCTGCCCCTTCAACAGACTGCTCTCTGTCTGCAGGGAGGCATTCTAGAGAAAACAATGACACCAAAACAATTAATAACTCAACAAAAAAAATTCCAAGTGGTAAATAAGAACACATCAATGAAATCCTCTGACAATAATGGTCAATTAATAGAATTACTCGCCCCCATGTTACATTGAATTTATAATGAAAACTGTTTTTTTCACATGCCTCCACAGTGAACAAAGAATCCCAAAACTGAGAAAAGTCTTGATGAAATTAAGTCATAGGGTTTGTGTTTAACAACAGCAAAACTATATCAAAACATACTCTCACAAAACTTGTTGAGTGTAATCCAAGTCTCATTTATCCAGTCGCATGCTCAGTACTTCCCAAACAGACAGCCCTCTCTGATAGCGAACTGAACAGAAAGTGAAACTTCTCTATGTTCTTGATTAAACAAGAGGGAGGGGGAGGATTCCTTTGATATACAAAATACATATGAACATGTAGTGTACATTGTGTGAAAAATGTGAATTATAAAAAATAAATAATAGGAAAATAAACACAAATGAACATTAAATATGCAAACAGAATGATAACATGTACTGTGAGGTTTTTATTCAGGAATTAAACAACAAAAATCTTACATTCTTTTCCACGTCAATGAGATGATCTTTCATTCGTAGAAGCTCAGCAGTAGCTGACCCTTGACCCCTGTCACTTCCTGAGTGATGCTGGGAGTTGTGGTTTTCTTCCCCCTGGAAAAAAAACATATATTGTCACACACTACAATACAACATCTCATAATGGGGAAGGATTTTTGGTAAGAATTTGTATGCATGTCCGTACAGTGGCTAGCTCAGCACGTAGTTTAGTGTTGAGTGTCTTGCTCTCCTCGAGTTTCTTTTCTAGACAGGAGATTTTCTCCTCTTTAATCTTCATTGTCTGTTGGACAGTTTCCTCAAGCCGAGACTCCAGCAGCCTGTACCTGCTGACATGACATGCACACCAAAGAAATCAATCAGTCAATCAATTATTCATCTGAGCTTCATCTCTACTAAGGCTGTTGGCGTCAACACATATGTCGTGATGCGACTAAGGTCAGATCATGACGTTATTTTTTTTTAATCGCATATATTGTGTGCTGCTATTTTTGTCTCTTCAGGGCACTCTCATCAAACCGCCACAGTGGCTCTCTGTCTCCTGCTGCTGCAGTGATGGAAAATAGGCAGTGTTGGGAAAGTTACTTTTAAAAAGTAGTGTTTGCTCGTTACTCGTTACTTCTTAAAAAAAAGTAATCCCTTACTTTACTTAGTTACCCTCTGTGAAAAGTAACTTTTTATGTTACTCGTTACTTTTATGGTGCTTGACTTTGGGTAGAACCCCATCTCATTTCATAAATGTGAAAAAATCTGAGTTTCCCACTGGTATTTACCACTTTGGTGATAAAATAAAGATTAAAGAGTGAGAGTTCATTTGTGTTAACTACGCTACATGAATTTGTGACATGACAGATTACTACTACTAACAGCCTATTTGCCAGACCTGCTGCATCACTGAATGAGGAAAATATTAATATTCACAGACACTATCTTTGAACAAATAGTGTCATATTCATGAATAAATCATTTTCTGTTCTGTTATTACGTGTGTAACTATGACGCCGGATTTCCACTAGATGCGTTTCCGTTGCGGAACGGCAGCGCTGGTTATCCGCTGCGTGCTCCGCCGTCCGTCAATACCCACCGGCTGCGTTGGCTGTGAGGTGCGGTGCACCGCCGGAAGACATCTCGGTGCACTGCCATGATTAATATCTCCTCATCCATGGTGTTCACGGGGTGAAATGACGTCTGAAAACCTCTGACCTGTTGACTTCAGGCCTGCCTCTGCCCATTATGACATTTTCAAGGTGTAGTGCAGGGAAATATGATCTGCTGTGAACACTACGTATTTTATTTTGAAAATTAACCGGATGTTTTAATGTGTTTCTGTGCACGACTTCCTGCCCCGCATGATCTGCTCTGTGCTTAATTGCTGCGTTGTGCTCCGGCGTCCGGCAAAAATATAAGTCCTGCGTATCTGTTGCGGAGGGCTCCAGAGTGCCGGAGCTGAGACGGAGCCGGAACGCATCACAGCCGCAGCTTGTGGAAACGCACACATTGACTAGAATGGAATCCTATCAGCTCCGCTGCCGTGCCGGAGCACAGACGCAACCAACACGCATCTGGTGGAAATTGGCCTTGAGAATGTGTTTGTGTAATAGACTCATACTTTGCAGTAAGCTACAGACCTGCACGAATAAATTAATTCATTTTCTCTTCTGGTATGGTATGGTAGGTACTTTATTAACCCCTCGGGGGGAAATTTCAATGTTACAGCAGCAATTTAAAATACACAAAATAGGAGCTGCTGCAACAGGCTGCTGTTCACACAGCGCCAGGAAGGTAGGCAGGTTATGATTGTTCTGTTTCTGTTAACACAATGCTGCATTTTATTGATGTTTTGGGGGTCGTTTTGATTTCCTTTGAGGTTCCAGGGTCGTATGTTGCCCATGTCTGAGGTCTGACTAGTGAGGTTAACGTTACATTAAACAACACTTACCCAGCCATACAAGTGCAGTTCGCTGTCAGTATATAGTTGGTTGACTTGTTCAGAATCGCCCAGGTCTTGTACATTAGTTAACGTTACTGTTTTGTGTCCTTGTCACTGGCTTGGCAGTACTTCGGTCCGTAGAGCACAAAAACCACCAGATAAATCCCGGTATTCAATATCTTGGACATGACCGCAAAGTACAAAATTATACACATCAAGGGATTTATATGCCTTGAGTTTTTCATGCGTATAAACGCTGGGTTTCTCCACAAGATATAAAAAAATGTCCGGCCACTGTAGCTTAGGCCATTTCGTTGGGTCGGAAACCTCCAAAGATATATATACATAGATGCTGCACCCTGGCTTGTGGGATGCGTCAATACTGCCACCATCTTGCCTAGGTGCTCTGACCGGTTCAGACCCATGTCAGACTCGGCAAAAATGCCACATTTTTGCTCTGCATTTGGGTGTACGAACGAAAGAAGTGTTAAAACCAAGCAGAAGGGAATAACATTACACAGATAAGAAGTTGTTTTACAATATTTTACTGTTACGAACATGTTTAATGAGATATATATCTCAAAAAGTGATCCTTCTTTTAAGCTAATCAAGTAAAGTAACTGTCCTGATCTGGTCCTAATGCCAAATTAAGCTAACGCTATGTCACACAACTTAAAGAAAAAAGGTTAACATTTATATAATATTACTTATAAAATTATGATGCTTTGTCAAACAGCTATGTCGGTGTATGTGTTATTCCAAATTGTCAACTATCTGTTTTATGGCACCAACGTGACACAACTTGTGGCCTGAATTGTAACTACAAATTATGTGGAACTGCGTTTTTCTGACACACTTATTTTGTGTGTAGTTTACCAAAAAACACTTTGTCCCGAGTGACTCCTCAGTCATCTGCAGCTGTCACTTCAGACCTGAGGACTTCGACAGGACTGGGCAGACTCCTAAAAATAATACTAGCTACTGTACACTGTGTATATTTTTTTGTAAATATGACCTAATAATGTAAACAGTTCTGTGTCCAGGCTCCCATGAGCACTGTGGTGTTATACATATGAGATTAAAGCAAAATTTTGTGTAAACATGCAGCTCTAAGTCATTTATTTTCACTTGTTCAAAACCAACATTTGTTAATCAGAATGTGTAACTACACTGCAGCTCGGCACAACCCTGCTGATACACTATTTTTTGCACACTGTGTGAAATGTGAATAAACATTTATAGTCAAAATTAATAATTAAATGACATCATGGTGGACACTGTACATCTAGTAAGAAAAAAGAATATTTATTACATGGGGAACGTTTAGTTTAAATGTGTTGTGGAACTATTACAGTTACTTTATCTACATAAGATCAAATATTTTGGTATGAAAAGCTGCATTTTTTATTTAACCAAGTATCCTGTTTCATAACTACGTCTGACGATTGTAACAAACCAAACCGCATGAAAATCGGTTGAGAATTCAGCGAGTAATGATGATTTTAATCATAAATATTCTCCTGCCTCAATAGACATACATGCATTAGGCAGCGCGGCTCCACCTGGGCAAGATGGTGGCCGCGTTGACGTATCGCTCCAATGAGGAGCACCGTTGAATGCGGCATCTACGTATATATATCTATGGGAAACCTCACTCCGTTGCTAATTGTTAGCTTATTACAATAAGCTAACCTGTCTTCGGTTGACAAACCGTTAAAATAATCCGAGGAGGCGTGTGTATCTTCTATATTCCTCATACGATTCTTGATTTTGGCGCTCCTGTCTGTACTGTTGACATGGCAACTGTCACAGTTCCTGCCTAGTGCGCAGCAGAGGCAGACAGGCAGTGTCACCGTCAAATCTGTCCCCGGGAAAAGTAACGTTGTTGTGCCCGTTGTGTTACTTTGTAACGCGTTACACACAACACTGAAAATAGGACACCACTGCGCTTTTAAATGTCTCATTTGGACAAACTACCAGACAGTTGACAAGGGAACAGTAATATGCACCTGCAGAGACAAAAACATTATTGTCTCTTGTTTTGTGGGGATCCATAGTAAAACCCAGAGTTGTATTGACTTTTGAGCTGTATTTCTTTTTGTGGTTAAAAGCTGGACTGGGACTGAACTGTGAAGGGTTGTCAGGAAACAACCCTGGCCTGTGGTTTGGCATAACTATTTTCTATTTTATAATAATTTCTCAGATGTGACACTGATGAGTACCCCACTTCATTTAAAAAGCAACAAACCTTGCATTAATTTGATTTCTAATCAAGACACTCTAGTAAGAATGGCTTTACGTTGTTTATATAGAATTCCCCGAAACTGTTTCGAAATGCAAAAAAATTGAATTTTAAACATTAAATTTAAAAAAGCAATTAATCATTAATAAAATTCATTGTTTGACAGCCCTGATTTCTACACATATCATTTCAATCTGATTAGTCACCCCAGAATGAGACCCAAAAAAGCACCATATCAAAACTACCTGTCCTCCAGTGTGTGTTCTTGCTGTAGTAGTTTTTCTCTGTTCAGTCCGATCTTCTCCAGTTCTTCATTGAGTCTCTCTAACTCAACACTCTGCTGCTGAACACTCAGCTTCTCTGACACCAGCTCCTGCACACATAAAGATACATGACACACAGCCATGAAGCTCATATACATCAACATTTCCACGCAGATGATGTAATGCATGTCAGGGTTAAGATCAATGCCAATCATGGAACCCATCAGCTACTGATCTAATGAAGATAAGCCTCTTGAGGGAACGGCTGATATTTTGGGAGTTCCAGTGTTTTGAGCTGATATCCAGGCCAAGACTTCTTCTTCTGTGCAGCAAACATTTTGGCTACTCTGGGGCTGTACCTGACTCAGATATCTGCCCTAAGAATCAGATTACGCTGTTTAAAACAAATATTTGACTATTCATTCCACTTTTTTCCCATACAGAGTTTGCAAGTTTGAACGAGTTTCACGTAATACAAACAAGCCATGTTAACCCTCCAAGTGAATTCATGCTAAATACACTAATAAGGAATCAGAAATAAGCAAAAAATAAATAAAATTCCGACACTAGAAAGCAAAGAAAAGCCAGAGACTGTATCATATTAAGTTGCTGTGAGTTGCATATGAATGCAGATTAAGTCTTAAAAAAGCTATAAAAAAAAATAATCAAAATTGTCATCAGACAATAGCCAATGGGTTCCTAGATTGCATTTCGGCCAATGCATTCCACCTCTCCACACAGACTGTTACCTGTAGGGTTGCAGCAATATACCTAAACAGACAGTTATCATACCTTGTATATTTATTATCTAGGATATTTAAAAAAAATAAATAAATAAATAAAAAAAATACAACCGGATGGAGAATCCCCCTTTATTTTAGTTATTTTCAAAAGGGAGACTTTTTATACATACTTCTATAAAAATGATTTCAAGTGTCACTTATAGTTATAAACCTTTATTCGACCATAAATGACACTTCCTTTTCTGTCCTTTAAGGATCATTCTAATTGATGATAATAATAATAATAATTCTGTAATACTGTGAGGCCACTAAATTTTCTGAGACGGTTATTGTACTGTGAAAATCTTTACCGCTGCAACCCTAGTTACCTGCAGCTCAAATGTGTTTGGTCAGTAATGCTAATTCTGATAACAAATCTTGTCACGTTGCCTACGGATGCAAAACTTGTTAATAAAGATATGAACAATGCAAACTGTAGGTGTTGGGCCAATATTAGTCTTGTATTGAAAACCTGACATAGGGCATATGGATCAGTACTATTTAATTTTGATTGTTAGCTCATTCTGGACTTTTTCACTGTCCTGGAGGTATGCATCCTCATGAGATGGAATTTGCTAAGTTCAAATTCAAACATCATTTTTCCTCTCACCTCTCTCAGAGTGGCCAGAGTCCTCTTGTCAATCGTTGCCTGTTTCTGCAGCTCCTTGTTCTCCCTCTCCAACTCCTTGGCTTTGACTGACACTTCCTTCAGTCTATCAACTTCCTTACTCAGAGCCACGCCCTCTTTCTGCTTTGTAGCCAATCGCCTGGCTTTCTCCTCCAATTCTGTCTCTTTACCCTCGAGCTGGGTTCTGATCCTCCAGCTCTCCTTCTCCAGGTGTTTCCTACCCTTCTCTGACTGCTCCAAGTCCAGCTGGAGCTTCCTCCTCTCCTCCTCAACTTCCTCTCTCCTTTTCCGCTCCTCCTTCAGTTCTTCCACTTCTCTTCTCAGCTCCTCCTCTCTGGCCTGAGTCTCCTGCTTCTGTCTCTCTTCCTCCTCCCTCTCCTCTTTGCTCTTCTGTATTTCCTCCTCTAAGCGATGTTTCTCCTGGTTCAAAGCTGCCAGGTTCAGCTCCAGCCTCTCTACCTTCTTCCTCTCTCCTTGTGCCTCCTCCCTGGCCTCTTCCAGCATCCTCTGCAGATCCTGTGTCTCTCTCTGTGCCTCTTTGTGCTCCTCCTGGAGGGTGGCCAGGCGGGCGGATGAGGAGCGCAGGTTTTCCAGGGAGCAGCGCAGGTCCAGGTTCTCCTTTGACATTAGGCTGTTTTCTGCCTCATACTTTTCCAGTCGCTGCTGCTCCCGCTGGGCCTCCTCTGCCTCCCGTTTCAGCCTGTGCACCTCCTGCTCCAGGGAGGACACCTGCTTTTCTAGAGTCTCTGACCGCTCGCTGCATGCACGCAGAGAAGCCACCTGGAAGCAAAATACAGATGTTGGTCCCATGATTTCTGTATCAATTCATTTAGCTTTTAAGAATACATTCTACATAAGATGTATATTTAATATACTGTTATTATTATTATTACCTCTCTGTTCAGAGCATCCCTGCTCCTCTCCAGCCTCGCCACCTCTCGCTCCACCTCTTCACACCGCCCTGCCCTTTCCCTCAGCCTCTCTGCATCCTCACTGGCTAGTTTGAGTTGTGTCTCTAAGCTGGCCAATCGGGAGCTGGTGTCAGTGATGTTCTGGTGCAGCAGACGGTTCTCTGTTTCCACCTCACGGACCCTTGCCTCGCTGTTTGACTGAGCGCGCTCTTGTAGGGACGCCACAGCATCAGAGAGGTGCTGCTTCTCACTCTCCAGCTCTGAGATCTGTTAGACAGGATGAGCCGGATACAGTGTGAACAAAGGATGCATTTTTCTTTGTCTTATAATAAACAACTTTTTCAGTAAAGAGCTGATAGACTACTTTATCAATGTTCAGCAAGTGGATAGCATTCTTTCAATCTGCTCTCTCCACAGTCTCTCATTCACCGCTGTTTTTATTCTGCTTCTGCAATACTGATGTTCCTTGGTCAGATATCCAACAATTTTTTTTTTTTTTTTTTTTTTTTTAAATTTCAAATGTGAAACGATAAACATTGCTACTTTTACTATGTCAATTTACATTTGTTAAAAATTTGTCATTACAAAAAGCTAAAAAAATTTTTTTTTTAAATTGTCAGTGGGTTGCTTGCTGCTGAAAATGTCTGGCCAAACAACATTTTCTGGTTTTAAAATCTGGCCTACTTGAGATTATAGTTGAATAGCCCTGCTATACACTTTTAAGGTTTTGGTCATTTTTTAACTATATGTTTTACTGAGTGAAGTATTTTAGTCTTAGACATCTGGATCCTAAGTTAGCAGAGAAATATGCTGAGCTAATGTTAGCAGTAGCTTGGCTCCAACCCCTGCTGTGCTGAAAAGCATTGGAGAAACACTGATTTTTTTTTTTTTTTTTTTTACTGCTTTACAAGTGCTTTATTGAGTGTTTTAACTAGCCGAAGTCACTGGGTGTGTTTGCTTTGGAGAGGAGAAGTTACCCGAGAAAAAATGTGAGCACACATTAGCAGGTGCTGGGCAAGAAGCTCCACCGAAAAACTGCTTTAAAAAACTGCTATGAGACTGCTTTATTGGGGTTTTTTTTTACTGCCATTAATCACCATGATTGTTGAAAAACTTTTATCTGGATCAAAATGATCCAGACTTGGAAATTCCACCTTTTGCTGTCCAGGATCATACAATCCATCTTACCTTTGTGCTGAGTGGATTGGATGAACCTGATCCAGGTGCAAATGTTTTAAATCTGCAAATCTCGGCAAATCTGGATAACCAGTGCTCTAAATGGGACTACATATGACAATGTAGGCATGTTTTGTTTGATATTGACATTTTATGAGGACATCATCCTTTTTTTTAACTTTACTGTACTGAGAAGCTTAATAGGTAGCCTGATATCTACTTCATCCATTTTATCACAGTAACTGTCGAACAAATCAAGTGCAAAGTATAGATAGATGCATATATATTTGAGCAATTTAAAAGTTTTATTCCAATTTGTTCCTGAAATTCACCCTGAATCCATCTTTCAGCTGGGATCAGGATAATCCTGATTTTTTGGATCAAAGGTATTCCAATTATACCAAAAGGTTTTGAACAACACAAACTGAAAACTTGATCTGGATCCAAACCAAGATTGAATTACATGATCGAATACAATTTCAGAATCCTTTTTTCCTTTTTAACAACCCATATTCAAGATTTGATCCAATCTGATAGCTGAAATGTGATCAGATTATTTCTAAACAACTGGGCCCAGGAGAGGAGGAGACCTTTGAAGATAATTCAGCTCCTGGTAGAAACCTCCTATATATGAACACTGAAGGAATCCTAACCGTCTTATTGTTCTTACTGTTTTGATTGAGAGATACCTCATGGCAGAAAATAACTAACCTGTCGGTCTTTCTCAGCCTTAAGAGTGTGCAGTTCTCTCTCCAGACTCTGCTTTTCCTTCAATATTTCTTCTCCCAGCGACTCCATGTCCTGATTGGTCAGTCTCTCCTGGTCCAATAAACCCTGGAGCCGGTCCAACTAACAAACAAACAAGTTATTAGTACCATACAAATGAGTAACAAGTTATGGAACATGATCAGTTCTTCCCTGTTATACTCAGGCCTCCTACCTTCTTGCTGAGGCTTTGGTTCTCCCTGTCCAGCTCCTGGGTGTGGAGCTGCTGCTCCTGCATGAGGTGGTTCTCCTCTTTCAGTCTTTCTATAGAGGCCTGAAGCTCCCGGTTCTCCTTTTCCAGCTTCAACACCCGACTGGAAACACACTCGTTCAGCTCATGGACTAACGACTTACGAGCTGCAGCACAGAAAAATACTTCAGCTTGGACAAATATAGAGACCAACATTTCTGGACTCAGACATAGAACAGGGTATAACAGAAGAGAAAACAAAGTGGATGTCTTACTCTCTGTGTTAGTGTTGTCATGGTTCTTGGTCAGCTGTTCCAGCTCCCAGCCCAGATGAGCTGACTCGTTCATACTCTGTTTCTGTCCAATCTCCAGCAGCATGTTCTCTTCCACCAGCTCTTCCAACCTCCGACGCTCATTGTCCCTCTCCTGCACAACACACACACGATTAGTAAACCAGCAAACCTAACCTAAAATATCTGATGCATGGCATTTAGACTGATAAACTCTTGATAATGCTGTAGTGTAATACCATTTCCAGGTCGTGTATTTTAGCTCGAAGTAATAAGTTGTCTTTCTCCAACGTGTGTAGTTTATCACAACGCCCCCTGGAGGCTGAGAGCTGCTCTTCTAACAGCACCTTTGTCTCCATGAGAGTCAGGTTGTCCTCACGAAGCTCCTGAATGACCCCACACACACAAACACACACACACACACACAGTGAGAGGGCTGCCAGTGCCAGCTGCTGAGTAAGTGTGGCTGCATTGTGTGTTCATGTCTTCTCTGTCTGCTGAAAGGTTTATGCATTTCAATAACACTAATCACATCCATGCAAATTAGAGATTAGGATTCTGTATGAAGTGTCCATGTACATCATACAGTTTTAAGTCAACCTGGTATATCAACTAGCAGTAAATGAGTATTAAACAGAACACTTAACAGAAGAACATATTAGGTCAAAATATTTATAACAAGACATTAAGTACAGCATGAAGTAGAACATATCATCACTGACAATTATGACAGTGTATGACTTTATGAAAATATACTAAAACTATGAAAAGCAGTGCAACATGAAAATAAATATGTATCAGTGAACCTTCACAGATCCAATATAGGGCCATAATGTCTCATAGTATCTACAGACAGAGGAGGTGAATCTGATGGTGTACTGATGTGTCGAGTGAAGCTGTGTCGGTACCTCCACTCTGGTCTTGTAGAAGTGAACATCATTGAGTTTTTCTTTGCATCTGGTCAGTTCAGTCTCCAGTCGGTCGACCCGCGCTGCTTTTTCCCTCAGTGAGTCCACCTCGTCCCGGTACACTCTGACTGAACGAGCCTCACAAGATAGCGACTGGTTCTGAACCACACAAATTAATATGAATTTAGATTAACTTAATTTGTTTAAATAATTTTGTGTAACCATTACACATGTCTCACACATAGGCAAGACAGGGATTTGGCTGATTTACACAGTAAATACTATAATGACAATATAGTTGAATTGAATTTCTACAAAACAATTTCAGCATTTTAGCTTAGATAAAAAAAAGACCTGTGTTAACACTTGTTTATTCTACCGACCAATAAAGCTATTATTACTACACTTCCTTTAGTAAAAGGTAACAGGCCACTGTGGTGCAATAAGAACCAAACTGTTTGAAGCAAATCAACAGGATTGTAACAGGTATGATAAAGTCATATAAATAGATCAGCATTAATTGTTTTAACTACATTCTATTTCTGATGTTTGTGTGCTGTTACTTGCTGTGCTGAGGCCTGTCGCCTGTCAAGGCTGTACTGACAAAAAAATAAACAGCAGCCAGCTGTTTGACTTGGAGATAATCACATTGGCAGTGTAATTCAGCAAGTGAGGTAAGCAGATATGCTTTGCCTTAAATGGAAACAAAGGCTGTTTAAAAAAAAAATATTATTCTGGAAGCGATATGAAACAGAAAAAATACTGCAACCTGCTCATACACAACAGAGTGTATAAAATAGTGGACGTCACATGTATTAGCAACTGTGACGTCATGGTCATCAATGGATGATGTCAACCACTGGTTTGTTAACTCCCGTTTTGAAGCCTCAAGTTTGGCATTTTAGATGTCGCCATGTTGGATTTTTGGAGCCAGAATTGTCCATATTTGGATGAGAGGGTCGAGCTAACCCTAACATTAGCTGCTAGCTTGGTTAGCATATTGCATTAAAGGCTATGGTTAAGAGTGATAATGCTAATGCTAATTTTCGCTTACAAATAATAGGCTTAAAACCATTAAAACAAAATTTACTGACTGGAAAAATTGAATATCCAACTCCTTAGAGGGTTTTTTAGTACAACCAAATGCTGAACAAGGCTTGTTTAAGCAAACAAAATGTCACAACAGTGTTCATTGTTATTCAAATTGAATTTAACTTGTATTTAAATTGCAAATTTTGTTGTCATTCTATACCCAATTCATATCACTACTGGCAGGCAGTTACTGTTTACTGTGATGACACTACCACCAAGTGGTTTCATGTACATGAGCAGGTTGCAGTATTTTTTTTCCATGATGTTATAAAGCCTCCAGAATAATACAGATACATTTTCATTACTGAAGTTGTTCACCTTCAAAAAACAAAAACAACCCTTAAATCCTGTGGTTACATAAAAACTGCATTTGAACTTGTGTAGTTTGTTTCAGGTGGGGACCTGGTACAAACTTCCATATAGGTCTAATTTAGGTTAAATGTGTTATGTAGGCAAGTAAAAACATCTTATCAGACACTGAATCAGTATAAAAAACTCATCTAACTTCACTGTACCATTCCTAATACAATTAACTCACTTATCAATGCTGGTATCGAATCTATATAAAATTTGTGTGGTGCATCCCCCACCTGAGACATAAACCATTCAGTCCAAATTGCTTTTCATCTGTCTGTTTTTCTGACCCCACAATTTTCCTCTAGTCATACAGATGTGACACTACTGATTACAAACAGGTCCTGACCTCTTGTTTCTGTTTCTGTAACTCCTGATCCAGTCGCTCTACTTCATGTTTAGAATCCATCAGCTGCTCTGTCTTCTCTTCTCTGCAAAGACACACACACACGCATGCAAAAATAAAAATTTAGCGTCCATGACATTTTTTTTTTTTTTTTTTTTAACAATCCATCAAGTTGTATAATCAGCCCCACACCCTGGTAATGTCTGGACAGTTGATAGTAATTAAAGAGTTTGACAGCTGACAGTAACGCCTCTTGAGAAACACACAGCAGACTTGTCTCACTGTAAGTCTTTAATATAGGCCAGTAAAAGAATCCAGATAGTATATTCTGCAGAACAACTTCAGTTGCTGTGTGTAAAGTGGGAGTGTATAGTTTATCTGTAAATAGATGGATTCTGTATGTGATTACATTGTATATCTATCCGAACTAGACAGCATAATAAGCTCTGTTGGATATATAATGACTTCCAGCTGCTGCTTGTATCACCACAGTTTAGCATAAAACCAGTGATACCCACAGAAACCATTTGGACTCTGGTGTCTAACAGTGTGCAATGAGCTGCTGCTTTAGCCACATTAAGATTTGTTTCTGTGGCTTGTCACTCTGAGTGACACCTTTCACATTACAAGCAGTCATGTGATCCAGTGTTAATGTAAAATTGTTACAGCGGCTTGAAATGATTTAAGAGTTTGTGTTTAGGTTATCAATATGTAGTAATTGACTTTCTTGTGTGACTGAGACCCACAGTTCCTGTCTGTATCTGCGGAGCTTAGCCTTGGTATCAGCGAGCTCCACAGACAGATGCTGCTTCTCCTCTTTGGTCAGTCCAGACACCGTCACAGCCGATCCACCGTCATTCACTCCCCCACCTCCAGCACTCTGCCCACGCTCAGGGCTGCTCAGGCCCAGGTTCCTGCACCCCTCCTGCGGCTGTTGACTGGACAGGTAGTCCCTCTCCTGGGTCAGATCAACAATCACCTGGAAGACAGAAGTGTTTTTGCTAAATTCCCACTGAAATAGCGCTACTAGCAGACTTCTGCCCACTGTCGTCTTTAAATGTGACCCATTTCCCAACATAAAAGTATTCAACAGTGTGTCCAAGTGGAAAATCCTCTAAAACAGTGGTTCCCAAACAAGGTCACGGTCCAAAGGTGGGTCGCGAGTGACTCACAAATGTGTCAAGATTGTAAAAAGCACATTTTATTTTGGTATGGTGACTTTCTGGAACAAAGCTCTTATTTTGAAGTGTTGTTTCCTGCTATAAAATGAGTGAGAGAACAGACAGCTACTTGTCAGAGACAGCAAACTAGCTTGACGACATGGCCAAATGCAAGTATGATTCTGAATATGTTTAACTGTGTGGACCTTGAACCAGTGACTAAGATAGAATCTGGACCCTGTGACTGGACCAGTAAGGAACCACTGCGCTACAACAGCATTACACCATTTCACACTGCAAAGTGGACTTAAATCACAATAACCAAACTAACTGCATTATATCCATCTCAAAAGAAGTAGACGACAATGACTGGTCTTTGATATTAAAACCTCTGAGAGCCGTGAGAGCGCTGGCGATCCCAGCCAACATCACTGTCTTGAAGAGGCTACACGAAGGTAGTGATCATGTAAAATTGAGACAACCTAAGGTACCCATTGGTATCAACAATGTCATGCTATCTTGTTGGGAAAGGGGCTATATAAAGCTCTAATTTTGGGCAAAAGCTTGGCAAGGAAAAAAACGGAATGGCCATTTTCAAAGGGGTCCCTTGAATTCTCACCTCAAGATAAATGAAAATGGGTTCTATGGGTACTACTGAGTCTCCCCTCTTCAGAAATGCCCTCTTTTTGCTAGCTCCATGCAGTTTTTGGCAAAAACCAAGCAGCTTTTTGCATGCAGTATAAATCTGTTATTTTTGCCTGTTCTAAACCTCTGGTTGACCTCTAGGATAATCACAGCCTCATGAAACTTCACAAGCACAAAACTAGAGACCTCGGGCATTCAGAGATGTTTGGCTTTCATAGGTACACTGACAATAATGATGTTTCTCAGCAGTTTCCAGAACAGAGGAGCTTGCCATCCAATCGGCAAAAAATGCAATTCTTACAGAAATCTCTTCATGTCAGAAGTTGTGGATACCAAATCAGATCATGGATTTTTCTATGGAGTTCCGGGGGTATTTTTGAGGGATTTTTGGCCGTTTTTTTTTTTTCTCAATTCCGCAATGTTCAAAAATGCTTAAATTTAGACCCAAATCTGTGTAACAAATGGTATGCTGCAGCAACTTAAGAGACATAATTGAGCATGGTATGGCAATCAAATACTTCCGTCATAATGTTCTAAGCCCCTATACACTCTAAACTTTAAAGTTTGAATAGGTGCCTAACCAAAACACAGTGTTTATTACAGATTTATGACTTGACAACCCTGACACACAGTGCTGAGCTGCACCTCAAAATAGTCTTCAGGTTCTCAGCTTTCACATGCACTTACACTTACCACTCCTACATGGCATATACTGTTGACCTGCTATCTCCCCCTAAAGATCCTTATAATATCAGCCTGGCAGTGGTTTGTGTGTGTGTGTGTGTGTGTGTGTGCGCGTGTGCTTGTGTGTCTCAGTACCTCACTGGCTTTGTCTCTCTGGTCAATCAGTTGCTGTAGCGATGCAGCCATGTTGCGGGACAGCGGTTCCAGATCTTCGTGTGGGAGCTCTGATCCTTCCTCCATCCAGGACAGGTCAAGAACATTCAGCTGGTTATGGGTCACCTGCAACACACAAAATAATGTTACAAAATGCAGCATAAGTTAGGCTGGATACAGTAGTACAGTGTAAAGTGGCTTCCTCCTCGCACATAAAAACATTGAGCGTTCATTCTAGCGCTTTATTATATCTACTGTTAAGAATTTTTATATAAAACTTGACAATTTTTTACACTTCTTACTGCTATAATTTGGCTTCCCTCTTCAACCTCAGGATTTCAACAGGACTTTAAAACAACCTGAACAATGCTTGTCCACACAGCAAGTAATGACACACTCTCCAAAGTGTCCCTTGGGCTGGAGAGGTTAACTAGCATGGTAACATCATTAGCATGACCTCATCATACAAGTAATCAAACAAATAACAGCCTGTCTCAGAAGTAAAGGGCCGACCTGATATGGATATATAAAGTAACTGAGCAAACTGTCTGAAAATAGAACAGAGCTATAATGAACATCACACTGATAAAATGAATGACAAATGAGTCTTTAAATTGATTACTGCTGATCTAGCAGTTGTTGTTCTGTGATGTCAGCTGATGTTGGACATGTTTCATGCTGCATGGAGATAATACAATGCTCACCATTTTAGGGCAACAGCTAACAATTATTTTAATTTTCATTTAATCTCTCTATTTTCTTAAATAATTGATTATTATTAATTATTTAGTCCATAAAATGTCAAAAAATACTTAAAATGCTTGTCACAATTTCCATGAGTCCAAGTTTCTCTCTTCAAAGCTACCAGACTCCACATACCAGAACAGAAATTTTAGCTTGCTGAGCACAGACGCTGCTGGTCTACCACTGCCTCCGTCATTTAGTTTGTTTGTGTTGTCGTGTGACTTTAGTGAATCGAAAGTAACCCTTTAAAACACTACACTCACACAGTGACACAAACAAACCGATCAAGGCAGTGGCAGACCTTCTGTGCTCTGCGAGATAAAATTACTGTTTTTGTGAATGTACTAGTGTTGCACGGTATACTGGTACCAACGGTAGACCGCAGTACTAAAACACCACGGTACATATGATACCATAATGTTGGAGTACCATAGTACTGCGGTACCTCACGGAACCACTACTGTGGGATAAGTTCAAAGTCCAATCACAAGAGAGTGAGTGTCCATGCACTGTCCAATAACGGCGCGCGCTGGCCACCTGGCACTCAATATGCTGCTGTAGTGGTAGTGCAGTGTAGGCTAGATTTGTTGATATATGCTACAGTGATTTGTTTTCCAGAGCTCTATGGTGTGAGCACTTTACTCGCATTTGCGACTAAAAATAGTTTTGTGCGAGCAAAAGAAATCATTCAGGAGCATGCTGTGCGAGTACAGATTTCAACCAGCAGCAGGAACTAAAGGCAAATCCTGCCAGTTGTGGGTTGAACGGGGGTCACAGACACAGACAGGAATACATGTTTTGCTGTTTTTGAAGTATGAATAAGTCAATAAGCAATTTATTCCATTGAAATATCATTGATGTATTATAGAAAAGTGATTTATCTTTTTATAAATAACAAAAGGCACATCTGCCTCATTTTGCTGTGGTATCGTGATACTACTCAGAACCATGATACTTTCACTGGTATTGTACTGTGGGTCCCAATTTGGTACCGTGACAACACTAGAATGTACTCTGGCTTTGAAAAGAGTGAAATAACAACTTCAGTTCCTCGTTGGAAACTGCTGTCTGACAGCAAGGTCAAGTGGCAAAAACAATTCAAATATAGCATACACTTGAACCAATACTGATGTTTTTAGGTGGCTAACATTTGTTTTGCCTAGCTTCCGTGGCAGTGCTCCTGCCTGCTTCTCCAAGCATATATATATGGATAACACTGATTATGGATAGGTACCTCATAAAACCCCACTCCAAAACATCTGAACCATTCCTTTAACATAAGTGGAGCAGGCACAAGTATTGATATGGACAAGATGATTAAAGGGTGTGTCTACATCACTTACAGCTCCCTGTTGAAGTAGAAATAAGGCTTGTGCAAGTGTGCACAGCTCCACAATGACTGAGATTTATAAAACAGATACATGCGTGCACAATGCTTCATATTTCTGATGAAAAAAATGCATATGCATACTTCGGTCTTTGTGTATACACAGTTTGAGTCATGATTCTACAGTTTTATGCTCCTGCCTCCCTCGTCAGTAAATGTTTAGAAAAAGCTAAAAAAGGGACACCACAGACCATCTCTGAACAGATACACAGGTCTCCCCAATACATAACCACCTCTTATCATGTGACTACTTACAAGTATTGTGGGTATTTATGTCAAATATTGACAACTGAGCCAACTTCATATAGTAATGAAGACTGAAATGTGGTCAAAAGCCCCAGAGGAAGTCATGTGGACCTTGAGTTGAGACTATAGCTGTTCAATTTTCTGCTAGTCATCATGATTCATGTTTAGCAATGATTTCAGTTAGGTTCGGAGAACACCACGACAAATTTCTGAACTTGTGATCTATGTTTATCACTGTCATGTTCCAATCATAGAACTGAGCTCTACTGACCTCCTGAATGTGAGAGACGATGGCAGCTTGGGTCTCAATGTCCAGCAGCTTGATCTTCTCTATCATCTCCTCTTTACGCTCACACTGAGACACACACACACACACACACACAGATTTGAATAAAATTGTGGTTGTTAATGTTTCTCCATAGCCCCCTTTACACCCCCTGTTTCAAGGCGGGAATACGGCGCCATTATGCTGCCTCTGTGTTCTGTGTAAAAGACACAATCCCAGAGTAGAGGGACAGAGTTGTCTTGCCTTTAAGCTGGCAGGAAAGTTGTAACACTACGGAAACAATGACTGTGTAAAAGGGACAGCCGGCAGGACGGGATCATCAGCGGGGCAGTTGTGACATGATACTGTGGGTGCGACCCAAAGTGAAACATTTAAAAAGCAGCTAGAAGCAGTTACTAGCTAACTCAAAGAGGAAAAAAAGCAGCCGAAAATGTCTGGAAACTGGGAAAGCAAGGAGGTTCAGGAGCACCTTAACTTCTGAGCAGAGGATGAGATCAGTAAATAATTGTTATTGCCATTTTAATACCATTGTTATTGTTTATAAAGCGCTGCTGATATGTATTTCATATGTCACACTAGGGGCTGACGCTATCTAAATCACACACTGAGGCGGCGTGATGTCCCCACGGTTTGGTTCTGTGAAAAAATGCAAAGGCAGCATAAAGACAAGACTCTGTAGCGGCCCTAACAATCTCTGTGTAAGAAGGGCCAATGCTGCTGTTATACTGGTGTCAAGCAGAAGAGAACCATGGGAAATGTAGTATGATGAAGAATGCAAGTTCTTCTGGCAAATGTTTATTTGAACCCTGCTGGTTGGAAGAGTGTTTTTCATGTGGCTTTATCCACCCCTCCCTCCCTCCCTCTGTCTCTCCATTCATTGCTCCCTCCTGGGCCTTTCCAGGAACCAGTAGAACCAGTGAAAGGAAGGGAGGGAAATTAGGAAGAAGGGAGTGATGAAGGGAGAAACAAAACAGCCACGTGCAAAAATAAGAAAATGAGAAAAAGGCCTAAAGAAAAAAAAAGAGCTGTGGGGTTCAGAGCCACGGGGAGAGGTAGAAACGAGAGACAACAAAGAGCTGAACAAACAAACACACAGACAGAGAAAGCACCTGCGCCCCCACCTCCCACATGAATAGCCCCTCCTCTTTAATCACAGGTAACCCAATTAACTCTTTCCTTGCCATATCTGGCTGATTCTTAAATTGAATGAATTTGAAAAGAATAGATCTTAAAACAGATTCTTTACACTTCCAAACTTGTTCACTTAATAACTTATACAAATATTTACTCATGCATACAAAAACATCTGTATAATTACAGTGCCCTCAATCAAGGCTCTTAAACCTTCAAACTGTGCTGACTAATACCTAACATGTTCATTATATAGAACCATAATGGTTATTACTGTATACAAAGCACTGATGTAACTCCACGTGCATTTGGATCCTGCAGTCCCACCCTGCAGCTTATCAGCAAGCACAATGAACGGCTGTGCTCAGACATGCAAAACTAAACAGACACAAATACACTTCCTGCTGAGAGACTGGGTGGTACAGTAGAGCTGGTCTGTTTGGGCGCGGGTGTGTGTGTGTTGTTACCTGGACAGCACAGCCTAATATCAGCAACAAAAGTCTTTTCAGCTCCTCCATGCTCTTTGCTGAAAAAACAACAACACAGAGACACACCGGATGTCAGAATACATACTAACATTAAATACATTGTGGAGAAGAGTACAGAGCACAAAGTACTCCAAATCAAAGCAACTATCATACATATCAAAGGTTACTTTAAGAGAAAAGTTAAGTAAAAGTCACACAGCATGTCTCTGAATGCTGTTCTTTACCTCAGGCAGTGTTACAGTTTACTATGCTACAGCCAAGCTCACACTGCTCACTACACACACTCTGTTGTTATTCAATATAACACCAACAGCGTAGGGCTGGGTGATATGGACAAAAATTTATATCACTGTATTTTCTACGAAATGGGCCACATGTTCATTTGCAAGTCAAAGCCACATTTGTTTATTAAAACAGACTGTGATCAAAATAAATGCAAAGACAGGGATTTTTTTTCCCTGTTTGTAATCCAGTTGGCCTAAATCCATTGTAGTTTGAAACAATTCAAAACCTTTGTAGGGGGAGTTGAAAAGTTGTTTTCCATGGCCTGTCAAATGAAACTAGTGCTGGAAAATGATTTAAATATTCTTTTTTCTTTAGGCTATTATTCTTATTTATGTACATAGCATCAACAGAGAGGCTGAAGGAGCGAGGGACACTGTCCGTGTTATGTAGGACTTATATATGAAATGTCTGTTGATGGCTGCATTTTTTTTTAAAACCCACCTGTTACCTGCATCCAGTCACTGTCTCAATGTTACACATTAGACTACAGCTACCAAGAAGAACAGCGATGCGCTATAATCCAACTCACATACAAACTAGCAAACAAACACTCACCTGACACAATCAAGCAGCTCTGTCGCCCACACATGCAGCACAGCGCTGTATTGCATGTGTGCTACTGTGGTCATTACATTCATCTCACAGACTGCGTAGCATGTGTAACATATAGACCGATGTGACACTGTAGACTCACTAACAGACAGATTAAACACAAAAGCAGCTCTATGTGTCTCTGAGTGTTGCTGGAGAACTTGTAAGTGAGTGGAGTGGAGCTGTGCAGGGAGTGTGAGAGAGCAGAGATGCACACTGGCACCCGTTACTTAACGCAAGTTGACCTTCTATCGATATAAACGGTATTGTCTACATCTATATCTTGCTTGAAATTATATCGATATATTGTGCATAGTCGTTATATCGCCCAGCCCTACAACAGCACAGTTTGGAACTCAGCAAAGATGCAGTCAATATCAACAGGATCTGTGCACTACTACTACTGACCTGGCTTTTAAAGACAAGAGGAGAGAACACTGATTGGTTGAATTCATGTTACGCCCCAAAACACATATAATTAATTAAGGAACGAAAATACAACTACCTTGCACCTTAGTTTGCATCGTTTAACAGAGCAGATTGCTCACTCAGATTATCATGTTTCTGTTGCTGCCAACAGCCTATATCACACATTTCTTTTTTTCACCTTTATTTAAACAGGAAAACCTCACTGATGTTAAAATGTATGCTTTGCAGATGAGTTAGGGCTGCAATAAATCGAATATAAAATATAATAAAAGCTTATAGTTAGGGCTGGCTCAGGCTTGTCCTGTACCAGCCCTTAGTTAGGCTGACTTAGGCCTAGTCTGCTGGAGGACCCCTCTATAATACACCGGGCCCCTTCTCTCCTTCTCTCTCTCTCTCGTATCCTATTACTGCATCTAGCTAACCCGGCCATTCTGGATGTCACTAACTCGGCTTCTTCTCCGGAGCCTTTGTGCTCCACTGTCTCTCAGATTAACTCATATCACAGCGGTGCCTGGACAGCGTGACGTGTGTGGTTGTGCTGCTGCCGTGGTCCCGCCAGATGCCTCCTGCTGCTGCTGCCATCATTAGTCATTAGTCATACTTCTTCTGTTATTATACACATATGATTATTGTCACACATGTATACTGCCAGGTATTAATACATACTTTCAACATATTGTACCGCAGTAACCAGAACTATAACTATAATATTATTACTTTCATTAATGTTGTTGTAAGATACTGTCATTACCTGCATCTCTCTCTCTCTCTCTCTCTCTCTCTCTCTCTCTCTCTGTCATATGGATTACTGTTAATTTATCATGTTGATCTGTTCTGTACGACATCTATTGCACGTCTGTCCGTCCTGGAAGAGGGATCCCTCCTCAGTTGCTCTTCCTGAGGTTTCTACCGTTTTTTTTCCCCGTTAAAGGGGTTTTTTGAGGAGTTTTTCCTTATCCGCTGTGAGGGTCTTAAGGACAGAGGGATGTCATATGCTGTAAAGCCCTGTGAGGCAAATTGTGATTTGTGATATTGGGCTTTATAAATAAAATTGATTGATTGATTGATATTAACCATGTCCACGATTTTGGCTTCCCACAATTTAATATCAGCTGCGATACAGACTTATAAAATGCATGCTCCACTTATAGAAAACTCCACTGCATATAAAATCAAGTGTTCCCTAAACTAATAGCCAGCCTCCACTTTTGAAGAGCTGTCATGCTGCTGTGCGTGCAGTGCACCCTGCAGCAGCAGCCTCTGAAAACTTTTACTGAAAGTTGCAACTACAGACGGGCAAAACAAAAATTATCCTTTCATCAACCACCACCATTCAACGTTTGGACTTTTTGGGATTTAGGAGAGAACAGATCATGTGCAAGGAGTACATGAGACTTGTGTCTGCACAGCAAAGCAACACAACTAACCACCTGAAAAGCAGCACAATAAGCAGGATGATGAATGCATGAAGGTCACGAAGAACAACAATGCTAACGTTACCTCACTGAATCCCTGTCCTTGACCGTCATCAACACATACATCCATAACAGTCCCACTGTACTGTTACTATACTGCACTGTCATGATACCATAACTGGAAAAAAAGTGGTGGACATATATCCATCCACTTCCAAAGACAGACTGAAATAATCAATGCAATCGTATGCCATTTGGCCAAAAATATGCACCCAACTAATACTTTCATTCAGTTGTATACTGTAATGGCCTATTTATTTTAGTTAAACTATACTCAGGCACAAGTTTTATTTTGATGCAAAGATTTGTTAATTATCAGGAATACAGCATGACACAAAAGTAAAAATAGTGCACTGTTGATTTGATTTTGGGTGAAAGATTTTGTCTAATGTCTAATTTTATTTTGGCTTATCTGCTTTTAGGAGTGTGTTATTTTGATACTTTGTACATTAGAAGGAATGCAGCACAACACAGAAGTGACAGCAGTACTCTGTTAATTTAAAAGTGAAGGTGCAATAAAAATAGTTGTCTCTAAAAACAATGAATAATCACGATAAATAATCGTGATTGCGGTATTGATCAAAATAATCATAATTATCACATTGACCATAGTCATGCAGCCCTCAGATGAGTATATAAAGTACATGCAGTGAGATCAATTAAAAAATATCATCATAAATGGTCTTCATCAATATTCATTAATCACTACATTATTAAATTCAGAACTGAACAAAAATCAATAAAGCATCTAATCACCCAGTCATGTGCCCCGGGCAGATACATGTGTGTAAATACATTTCTATGAAAGCACACACAAGGAGGCGGTGCAAATATGCAGGACTTGATGAGTGACAGGGTGTAGGATGTGTGGGAGTGTGTGTTACCTGACAGCGGATCCTTGGCGATGCAGAGGATGTTAGGAAGAGGCATGACTATCAACTGCTGTAAGCTCTCCTGTAGCAGAGAAGATGGGGTTGGTGGGGAGGAGTGGGGTATAGAGAAAAAGATCAAATACATTTTCAATTTTATGGTCATAATGATAACTGTGCAAAAGGCTGTGTTACTGACAAGCACTAAAAACTGTCCATTAGAAACCAAAAGGGGGCAACAAAAGCATGGAGGTGGGTTCTCCAGTCGCCTGAATGACACTAGATTTTTGGCTCTGAAAATCTGAAATCTATATTTGAGAATGACAAAAATCCAACAATTTCTGAGCCACTTTGTCACTGGTATTTCTGTATTGCGATGTTCATGCAGCTTGTAGGCAAATGTATATGCCTAAACATCAGTGATAAACTAAAATCACAAATAGTACTGGTCAGTTTTTGTTTTTGTTTTACAAAAAGGTAAATATTATATGAAAGCAGGACTAAAAAGTGTCCCAGATATTTGTATATAACAATTTCTATATTATTTTAAGCATCAACTTGAAGGAAGGTAGATCATTCACAGGACGTTCCCAACTGTTTGCCTGATAAGTGACATGTGGACAGCACAGTGTCAAATCATCCCCAGCAAACTAATGAGCACATAAGAAGACATATATATATGTAATGTTGAGTATGTTAACTAGTAGTTGCTCCTCTAACAGCAGCTTCTTTACTGTGCTGTATGCTGACATAAACAGTGTGGGTGTGGGAGCAGAGCTGCCCGCTGCTGTTGTTGTTACAAGAGCTGCTCAGCTCTGATCTGAACACATTTTGTAGAAATGAATCAAAGTCCACCACCAACTGACCCAGACTTATGCACCTACATGTTTGTGTGTGTGTATGTGTGCATAGGCGAGCAGCCAACAGGAAACACCCTGCTGTCGATAAAGAGACTGTGTATGTGTGTGCGTGTGAGTCAGGAAAGAAACAGCCCACTAGGAGGGAATGCTTTCCATTCCAGCATATCCTCTACTGTCTCCCACAGCACACCTGGTTGTCCAGACAGGCAGAGAAAATTCGAGACAAATAAAAACACTTTTAATATTTTCTTATCAACTCTAATTACAGTTTTTTTCATCGCTACTTTCTAAAAACTCTTCATACAGTCTGTAATAACAACATACATTTCTGCCAAACAGTTAATCTCACCTTCAGAACTCACTCAAACCACCAAAACACTTGATACATGTCTCAAAATAAGCTCACTCCACCATAACACTAGCAACAATTCTCCCTCAGAGAACACACATTGTCATACATAAAAAAACAAACAATGAGGAGCATTACATAAATGATGCACGTTACCTTTGAAGTTTGAATGTTTTTTTTTCATAAATCAGTATTTCATTATAGAATACATATAATATCTTTTCACTTAATTGAATGTAGTGAAGTATATGTAACAAGCGCCAGTTACAGAGTTCAAATTTTGTATTGGTGCTAAACTTTGGTGCCACTTCTACTGGAGTCAACAAAGTGGGTGTGGCAAATCACAGTGTTACCATTCATATCTGTGTTGTTTCACCTCTGACTGAAAAGTTCTTCCACCAATATAAAAAACACACATTACGTCATGTTGACTGGTGTGGTTTTTTTTTATCTTAACGGATGTGTTTGTTTTCCTTGTTATTGGTCTACAAGCAGGTCATGGCTCTGCCCAGCAGCTGCATCTCAAGCCCCTGTTAGGTCCAAAATAGCTGACACTATTAGCTGGTACATGTTTTTGATTATCAAAAACTAACAAAACTTCAAACTGTTAATGATATTTAATTATATTCAGGAGGTCTTAATCAGAGCCAATAACAACTGATCTGAGTGCAGTCTGCTCAGAATAACAAGTCAGACCTTGCCCTGTTTGGTCATGTATCATGATGTAATGTTAGCTATCCTGGACCAAGCAGGGGCTTGAGTCAGATCTGTGATCTGTTTGGAGACCAGTAACAAGGACAACAAACACCCACATTTAGATAAAAAAGGTCAGTCAACATCCCATAATGTGATTTTTAATCTGATGGAAAGACTTTTCATTTAAAGTTGAAACAACAAAGATATGAAGCGTTACGTTGTGTTCTGCCATGCCCACCCTATTCACTTTAGAAGTGGCACCAAACTCTGGCTCCTAAATTCAAATGTTGTCACTGACGTCATGTCCTTTCCTTAAATTATTATTTCCTTGTATTTGTTTCTCTTTCTTTGCATATGGCTATTTATCGGCCAAATAACTGGGAGAAGTTTTTGTGATTTCAGTTTTGACCAGTGTATGTTAGCTATCTAAAAAAACTGTGATTAAATACAATCACAGAAACCAGTGATAGGGGGAGGCAGAGGTGCAGTGTCTTCATCAAAACATGTCATTTGACTGCCAAAGCAAGCTGTTTGGAGATGAGGAAACATGACAGAGGAATAAGGTCACATAGGAAGACATTAGGTTAACAGAAAGGACACATGGGAGGAGACATGCGTATAACCTCTGGCTAAGGAGAAGGGAAATGTACACACAGCTGCAACTCAAATTAAAACAATCTAAATTGATAAACAGCACTACAGGTAGGAGGAAAAATATGTATTTGTGATTTGGGGGTGAACTATAACTTTAATGTGCTAGTGTACATTTGACCACTGTCAACACAACTTGATGAGATATAGGGCTTGGGAGTAGAGTGTCATCTGCTAACCAGGCAATTAAATGCACTATCAGCTTACTCCACTGTTACAGCTGAGCTGCAGGGACAGGTAGGGAGCGTAGAGGTACTGCTATACCCACAGATACTGTTACACTTGCCTATTCACTGGGAGGTAATGAGAGACCCAACCAGTCTCTCTCTGTTTTACACACACACACACACACACACACACACACACACTGCACCGTGTGAATAAAACATGTAAGCTGGCTACCAGATGTCTTTAAGTCACAGCAGGAATTCAGTTAAAACACACCGTCAGTCTGGAAGCTTTGCCAACAAGTTTTTGTTTGTTTCACGGAGCACTGCAGATTAAGTCAACAACATCCATTACACTAAATATACTCTAAAAACAAGTAAGACTGGATTTTGCATGAGATGTGTTTGGTTTTCCAGTCCATCCCTGACTGACTGATACTTTAGGTTGGCTTATAAAATACTTTCTGAACCAGAAAACAAAATTGAATGAAAAATAGAAATACAGCTTTGCTCTTTTTAGATCCTTAACACGAATGGGACAAAATCTAATGTGTGGCCCGAATAACACACTGGTGATACCAGAGGAAAAGCCATGCTGTTATTTAAAGAATCAAAGGGTTTATTCATTATAGGCCATTTTTAGACTTGGCAGAACTTAAGATACACTAAATACAACATTACCTGCTTAGGCTCAGCTGTGCTTTGTCTGACCTCAAAGAATTGAAAAGTCATAAATAAATTGAGTACAAGTTCAAGGAGTTGACAGTGTGGCGGATGTCCTCGTCCTCTCACAACTATAAACACTCAAAAGAAATCAGAACATGTGTCAAAGCATGAATGAGTGCATAGAGTCAAGGAGGAACAGACACTGTGTTGCATTTGAAGTAAGGATGTCAGCTTTAGTAAATTTTGCTTTTGGTAGTCCGACACATATTAACTGGAAACAAATGCATAATGACATGACTTCATCAACTCAATAAGCTTTTGCGCTGCATTTTAAAGCACTTTCCATTTACAGGTGAGAAAATGTCAGTGTTTTGTGATGTAAATGTTTTGCCTTTTTATTCTGTTTTCTGTTGGCTTTGCTGATAGACAGCCGGCTAGCAGCGTTAACATGCACAAACATAGTGCCCCCTGCCCACCCTCCACTCTCCACTGTTTAGCTAACATTACCCTCGGCTGCTCTGCACTGTGCGCCACCCGGGTCTAGTGGGAGCTAGACAGCATCACACACAGGGACGGCTTTACCAGTGATATCCGCTGTTAAAGTCGTCCTGATGGCGGGAAGTATCTTAAGCCCCTTTTTCACTGCCAGATTTTCCGCGAATGTTGAGACATTTTGCCAGCAAGCTGCGAGCGTTTAGACACACAGAGCTGGATTAGCGAGTTGATCCGAGGTGCCCAATTTTCCGCCTCGTAGGGTAGTCGTATTGGCGGAACCCTTTTAGTTTAAACAGACCAAGGCGGCCTTCCGTAACAGTTTTGTTACTTGCTCACGCCCCCCATTGCCCCAAAAAATGTGCATTCTGTATAAACAAAATTAGGTAGGCGGCATTTTACCGCACTCCCCGATTTTGTTTTTTTACTGCCAGTGCTGAAAAAAGACTGATTGAGCTTTCCTGCAAATTTGCACAATTCCTATCTAAAAAGGGTTTTACTTCGGAAACATGGTGGCCACCCTCCAGTCTCCCTCCAGGTAACCCCAGTGAATAAGCAGCTTCTGACCTGTCAAGAATATATGCCTTTAAGTTAAAAAAAAAAACAACTTAAAGGCAGCTTTGTTGATGGCGTTTTAGTAGATCTGATATAGCAGATTCCAGCAAAGCTGTAATATACAGTTCCCTGTTTAGTCTATTAGGTTTGGATAACTAAAGATATTTTTTGGGGCTTTTTAGCCTTTTAATGGACAGGACAGACAAGTGTGAAAGGGAGAGAGAGAGAGGGAGCGACATGCAGCAAAGGGCCACAGGCTGGAGTCGAACCAGGGCCGCTGCGGCAACAGCCTTGTACATGGGGCGCCTGCTCCACCACTAAGCCACCGCCGCCCGATAGTAGTACTTTAGGATGGTTTGATGATTGTTTCTCTGTCCACAATAATCGTAGCATGAAGATTTGATACCAGGAGGAAAGAGAGAGTAATTCTAGTGGTTTCAGGCTCTGTGATTTGTTAAAGTCGGTGTTTCCTTTCGGAAAAAAGATTATGGCATTAATGCTAAGACTAAGGTCAGCGCTAACTACCTGGCTGTTTATTATAAATGGTGGAGTCGGTGTCTGTTCAAAACGCACTCTGTTTGACTTGTGTGTGTGGACTGTGTGAGCGTGTGTGTGGTAATAGCTCTGATCTATAGTTATTCTCCTGCAGCAACATCACCAGCAGGATCTCACACTTAAAACTGACAAGGGATCAATACAGCCTGCTACATGACCCATTTAGATGCACGCATACACGCAAGGCCTAAACCCATGGCCCACTAACACACTGGGCTCACATTTCTAATCCCAGATCAATAAAATGGTGGCAGCTAACCCCAGATCTGACTTTAAGCTACCAGCTTCTGTGTTTCACAACTTTCTCACCACTTTAAAATCCAAATCAAAACCCATTCGTCACCTCCTGACAGGCTCTGATCCATAGTGATGCTGAAAAAAATGAAAAAAATGCTGAATTTTCAGAGAATATTGTATTTGTGTCCAATTTATGACCATTTCCATTGGGAAAAAAACTTAATCATAAGATCAAGGACAAATATGTTCCTCACCAAATCTGGACACTAAGAAAAAATATGCGTCTTTGCCTGACAGTTTATGAGTTATGAGGAAAAATATAACCTATTCTACAAATGGTCCTATAAATAGTCCCTCAGTGGCCTAATCTGCAAGGCTGCAACAAAAACTAGTCCTCTATTTCATAACCATGGCCTTATGTTCCATCTAATTTAAGTGAAATCTTCCATGTAGGTCTTAAGGTATTCTATTGACTGGAGGACAAAAGGGACCAAAAATATTAAATCCTTGGCAGCAGTCAAAATACTAACATTTAGGCTTAATGTCACTGCACAATAGATTACAAGTAGCACTGGACAAGACTCTCCTGTAATATGTTACATGACGTCCCACTGTCTGAAAAACAAAAACTTGCAATAATTTGCTCTTAAATTGCTCTGGTTTTTTTTAATGTTTATTCAGAAACTAGTTAATTTGCTTTTCAGCTCAGTTGACGTAAACAGTATTCCAAAAGTTTGCCTAATATGTAGGGGAACACAGCTGGCAGCATTTGCTTAAATGCTGATATAGACAGTTGCTAGAGAATCATGGAGTTACAGTGTATAGTTCTGCTGGTAAACAACAAACTGTTTAGAGGGCGGACAGAGTTGGAGTTTGCAAAGACCAGATGACAGAAACAAGTGAAGGCTCATTCCTTCCTCCATAGTAACTCCTCTTCTTTCCTTTCTTCTTTGTTGACAAAGGGAACGTTAGCACTCTGTCTCTGAGCCCCCACTTGTTCCCCTCCAGTAAAAAGGTCTGGAGCTGACCACATAAACACACTCTCACACAGGATACATTAAGGTCCCTGTTTCAAAGACTGTAAAATTACTCTGCTTTAAGTAATATTTTGAGGAACATGGTTTTCCAACATAAAAAGTAAGGAAAAAAATCTCCAAAGGTGCAGGAAGCAGATCTAGTCTTCCTCGCTCTCATTGAGAATAAGGATAGACCGATACATCAGCCGGCCGATACATCAGCCGGCCGATATATCGGGCCGATATTTGAGTTTTTTACTTGTATCGGCATCGGCCGATACACACGTGGGTTCACGGATTTATTTTTCCCTGGCACGTTTTTTCATTTGAAAGTATGTGGTTAAGTTGAACAAAGCTGTTGAATCCTACTGTGTACAGTAGTTGTTGTTTTATTTATGCTTCAGCTTAAATATTTGTTTATTTTATAAAGACATTACTGGAAGATTTAAGAGCACTGAACTCTTTTTTTTATTTGAATGTATAATAATAATAATAATAATAATAATAATATTCCACCTGTTCTACCTCAACTTTCCATCTTTTTTTTAGTATTTTTTACTGTTCAATAAATGTTTCTTATTTTAAACTTGAGACCTGCGATATTTGTTATCATTGTGTCATTTTTTTGATGTAAATTGAGGGAGCAAAAGCAGTATCGGCCCCAGATATCAGCTCAAGAAAATCAGCAGTCCATAATCGGTCATCGGCTAAGGGTGATGGAATCGGTATCGGCATCGGCCCTAAAAAATCCATATCGGTCTATCCCTAATTGAGAAATTCCGAATCCGGCCTCTGCCCCACCCAGCACCGCTGCCTGCCACTGCTGTATCTATTCCGCCTTCTCCAGCACTGATATAGCACTATAACGAAGTATGGAGATAGCTCTGGCTATGCGGGACTAGCGCTAGGCTGACCAGTGCAAGAGCAGTGCGCATTAAGATTGCATTAGCGTTAGAAGATACATTGGTGAGACTCAGATATAGTACATGTTTGAGCCTCAGTGAGACCCAGACTGGGGTGACCTGTCTGTTGTGCACCAAAATTGGCAACTAGTAGACATATCAGATTGATTTATGACCATTTCAATTGGAAAAATGGAAAATTAAAATCTGCTCATATGATCAAGGACAAATATGTTACTCACCAAATCTGGAGTCAAACTCTTTCAGAAAGTGTAGTTAGCATCCCTTATTGGTTTATGCTGTTTGTTAGCTTGTTAGCATGTGTGCTTACTGGCAGCGGCTGGTACAGCTTTAGTTGTTGTGAAACATACAAGTACATCTGCTATGATGCTTAAAAAAAATATCGCAATATTATCGTTTACTGTGATAGACTGTTCCCATGTCAGTATGTGTTTCTCATAAAAGACAGCAATGCTTTCGTATTAGTGACGTACTTAATCCAGCTTGCCCAGCGTACATTTGGATCTAAGATTTAAGGAAAGTGCAAACATAGACCGCTTCAGTGGAAGAATGTGAAAACTCTAGTGACAAACTCTGCACAGATACAAGTCAGTTACGTCAGGTCAGGTCAGACATTGTAGGGGACCTAAACAGAAGAAAACTTTTTTTTTGAGTGGAAGGGGTCTTTGAGTTAGTCCAAAATCAAAAAGGCAACACTACTCTCTAGAAACGTCATGGTGCAGCCTCACCCCTCCAACACACACACACACACACACACACACACACACACACACACACACACACAAAACAGCAGTCATTCCTGACAGTGGCTGGCAGTTAGGTGGGGCAATAAAACACTGCTGATGAGTTTGACCAGGGTCAGTACACACACACACACACACGCACGCACGCACGCATGCACGCATGTATGTGTGTGTGAGTGTGTACAAAGTAGGCCAGAGGATATGGAGTTCAAAACATCCCATGTAGGCTCAGGGCTTTGTTCTGCAGTTCCCACGGTAACCAAGGAAGAGTAAAGTAAAGGGGAAGAGGGGGGTGAGAAAGAAAGCAGGAGAGAGTTCTGCTTAAGTTACTACACAACAATAAAATCTTTCTCACAGGAGCCAGAGTTTCACAATTCTAAATGCAGGAGCTGTCACACTCAGACACTGTCAAACTATTACACACACCCTGTGTGTGGAGAAAAAGTGAATAAAAGTTTGGAACCCAACAATGTCCTTTCTGGCTTGCCTTATCAGCTAGTCACTGACATAGTGATGTCTGCATTGTGATGTTCTTCTTTTTACACCCACAACAGAGCTACTTGTGTCAGATCTACAACAGATACGATCTCAAAAATTCCTCATGCTCATTCAAGTTTCATTCTGTGATATAAGAGGTTGCTTGTATTGCTTGTCACTGACAGCCTGCAAATAATTGTAATCCGACTAAGCTATGGATAAACTAGCATCTGTTTTTATCCAACAATTCATTTCTTTGTGATTTGGTCCTGTCACTGTAGCACTGTCTGTTTCAGTTTCTGTTGCACCCTATCCTCATCATGAGAACTCTGGCTGTTTTACTGTCAATGAAGTGTGTTGTCACTGGTTAACATGTTGCGAGTTGTCCTCTTGTGTCAAATAACAAATAAAGTCTACATCTGAACTAATAATATGACCAAATGTATCCACTGCTTATTATCATTCTATTGAAACTGCCATGTGTATCCCACAGGGTTTCCCACACATTTGTTTGTGGCAACCCGCCACAATATCGGCACTGCCACCACTAGGCGGTGGGCCGAAGGTCGCTATCTGCTTTTGTTTTTGAAATGATCGATCCTCAGCGATAGAGTAGCTGCTTTTTTAACATTAACTTAATATATTTTTTCTGAACACGTTTCCGTTTGTTGGCAGTCTCAATTTGATCATATTTTTATGAAAACTAAACTTACGTTTGACAAACTAATCAGGCAAACGCTATGGTGTACTATACCGCAAACCAATCAACAACAAGTTCCAGCGTCACCTGACTTGAAGTGTGCCAATGATATTTGCCCAAATAGGAAGTAAACACGGCTCAGAGGAGTTGAACGGAATTGACCGGAGTTAACCCTAAAAAGTATGTAGTCTGTGTCTTTATGCTATCTAACCGACAGTATTCACCTGGACATTTTCTGCATATCTTCCGTGAGAAGCTGAAGACGTTTCTAACGTTAACTTAGTTGAAGTGTTTTGAACAGTTATTCACGTTGTGTATTAGCTCATTCGCCACCGATGTGTTGTTAGCATTCATCACTAGCAAAGTGAACGGACTTTTAGCCGCAGTACAGCCTCCATGAGTGCAGCTAACTCAGCTTACTAATGAGGATGCAGTTCATAGTTTCTGATGAAGAGAACCTGTGCTGTGAGTAACCCAGCTAACACTCAGAGTATCCTGACTGCTCTGCTCGGGCCCCGCTGTCATGGACGACATCGACGGACTGTCTTCATCTTCGCCACTGACTGAATGAATGACTGAAAGGCTGTTACACATCGTCTGGACAAGTGTGACATCTTGATCCTCGCCTGCTGGTTCGAGAGACCATGGAGTTGACAGGAAATCAGACGTAAACTATCTAACTATCAAACTATGAGATGACTATGGTATTAGTACTTTTACTGAACAAAAGGATCTGAATACTTCACCACTGTATGATACATGAATAACAAAAAGATCTGAATACTTCACCACTGTATGATACATGAATAACAAAAGGATCTGAATACTTCACCACTGTATGATATATGAATATTTATGAAAATTGAAATTGAATGTACTGTCCAAAGTCAAAACCACAATGTTGTACAAACCAATCTGCTGTATTGCCCTCTCTTTACTCTTGCGAGCTCTCTCAATGTTTCTTCTGTTGGCATATTGCATATAACATTCTCGGTGGTAGCCAACATTAGCTGGCACACAAAGACATTTTCCTTTAACTCATATTTTTCTACAGCTATTGCTGCAACTTGGCTTTCTTTAGTATCAAAACTGACCCACTCCAGAGAACTTCTTACAAACACTGTCCAACTTTCGTCTGAAAACCGTATGATATTAGGAGTTGTGCTGCCTGCTACGTGCATACAACACTCCATATTTTCCAGGATGCATCCTTAGCTGCAGATGTGCTAGCTAAGGTAAACATGTGTTTGGGTTGATGCAAAAAAAAATCAAATCAAGTGGAGAAAACGACTCAGACTCATCACTTGTTGTATATTGTAGTTTATTAGGTCATTCTTTAGACTCTAGAAGCTTATAAACTAGTCAGTTTAGGGCCTATTATTAAGAAATATATACATATCTATTAAAATTACTCTTTTGTATAGTATTAGAACAATATGAGAAGCAGATGTAACATATGCTTCTTGCATGTTACATTAAATACATCAGTTGAGCTTTAAATGGTCACTATGTCGAATAGCAAAATCTTGTAATATAGAATGTAATTTTGCCAGTAATTTTACCTTTATTTAATAGTTGTAATGTGTACATATTTGTGTTATTTTCATATTTTTATGCTGTTATCTTATATTTCAAATTTAATACTTGGCTACACAGTATCCAAGTAGGGATGCACCGAATATTCGGTAACCGAATATATTCAGCCAAATATTGCAAAAAAACACACATTCGGTATTCGGTGGAATAAGTTAAAAGCAAGGCTGAATAATAGTGGCATTTTGATAACGCAATCAAACGGTGTGCCGTGACGGGTGGAATAAAATGTCGGTAGTGTGGCGATCTGTCCGTCACGGCACTCGCATTTGCAACTAAAAATAGTTTGAGCGAGCAAAATAGGCTTAAATCATTCAGCACGCTGTGCGAGCAGCCTACAGATTTCAACCACCAGCAGAAACGAAAGGCGAATCCCACCGATTGTGGGTTGAACGGGGGTCACAGACACAGACAGTAACGTTAATGTATTCCTGTCAAATATGGCGGCCATCGGCTTACTGGGCGACGGAGAAGTCGGTTCCAATAATATCCTCTTCTTAGTGTCATGACTGCCCAGAAGTACCTGAACAGCCGAGCCAGCCTAACACAGGTATGTGACGTGTCAGAGGAGAAACGAGCCTTTCACATTTCTCTCTGTGGCAGGTAACGGCCCACAAACCTCACCGCACTTTAGGGAATGTTCATTACTTATGAAGGGACTGTTCTTTACTTGTCAGGGGAGGAGGGTGGCTGGTTGATTCTTATTTTATTTATTTATTTTATTTTGATCCCCCCTATGTTAATCACATAATGATGCTGTTTTTGAAGTATGAATAAGTCAGTAAGAAATTTATTCCATTGAAATATCATTGATGTATTATAGAAAAGTGATTTATCTTTTCATAAATGACAAAAGGCACATCTGCCTCATTTCTGCTGTGGTATCGTGATACTACTCAGAACCATGATACTTTCATTGGTATCACACAGTGGGTCCCAATTTTGGTACCGTGACAACACTAATCTGGAGGGGGTTCATCTGCAAAAACTAATGAAAAACTAAACAATTAGCGTTTAATAATATTCGGCTTCGGCCACAAATTTTCATTTCGGTGCATCCCTATATCCTAGGCAACGATTCAGCTATAAAGCCCATCACTGGGGGAACAAGTCAGACCGGGCTTGTATCCCCCAGGTGAGTGTGTGACTGTTAAATGGAAACCTGTAAATATTAATGTATAGCTGATCTGAGAGAGACTTTATTACTAATTATAACTATACTGACATTCAGAGTGAATATCAATGTGTAGGCCTACTGGTTCATCTGTATCAATAGTGTCTTTTATGTAATTTGTAATATAGTAAGTCTTTGACATAGCTGTCAAGTCTCCGGTTTTGGCCAGGAAACTAGCATATTTTACCCCTCTTTCCCGCCGTCCTCCCGTATTAGTATTTTCCCGTAAATCTCCTGTATTATAATAACATAATAACCCTGTATTATAACGTAGGAATGTTCACAGCATTTCAATGTCAACAAAGGTAGGCCTATCAGATTCTGATCACCTAACTGTAGTTAGTAAGTGGTTGACAAGTGGTTATTTTAGATTTCCTGTACACCTGTCTTAAAATGTAAGGGATACTGGAGCTTGGTTGGGGTGGTGGGATCCAAAACTTGACAGGTACGGTCTTTGATCCTGGTCAAGGTTAGACCATTGACCATGTAATTTGTTATTTAACGGTTATTAAGCTTCGTCATGTTGACATCATCTATTAGTATTGTAAGTTTCCTTTGATTATGATTTTATTTATATTAAATAGTTTTACTGAGACCGGGCTTGTATCCCCCAGACCCCGAAGTGCTTGTAAGCAATAAACAGTCATCATTAAATCGACATCGGAGCATCTGTGTGTCTTTGTTGGAGTCAACTGACGTTACTAACTGTTAGCCGTTAGTCCACCATCATTATCACAACACAACGCAGAGACTGTAGGCTGCCGCTATTATCAGCAATATAAAAGAAACTTAACGGGGGCATACATAGAAAAATAAATCACAACACTGGCCATTTTTAGCACCTGCAAAGGGATTTGTGTAGACCCTAAGATTATACAATCATGTTACATACGTATATTAATGATGATGGTGATTATATACCATATATTTACATTAAATTGTTCATTTTGACACAATAAGAAGTCAAAAAAAGACAGAGCTGTCAGTTTTCCCTATTTACATTTTTGGGTCCTAAGGCCGTCTGCCATTGGTTGATATTCTCTAAACTACAATCTGATTGGTTCATCAGCTAGAGTTATCCCGCAAGTTGCCTGAGCAGAGTGACAATTAAAATACAAGTTTGTGAAAATATATGATCAAACCAGAGCTGCCAACAAATTTTCCCAGACTCTATACAATTGTTTAATATCACACACAAAAAACTGTGTACTCTATCGATGGAGATCGATCAACAACACGAAAAACGCGTTCGGCCCACCGTCTACACATATTAGGGGTGGGAATCACCAAAGGCCCCAGGATACATCAAGATACTTAAGTCATGATACAATATTATTGGGATTTTTAATGTTTTGCGATATGTCGAGTACTGCTTTAACATATATTGCAATACATTGTGATTTATTACCGTTGTTTAACTACAAATTACGTAGCATAGAGTTTGAAAACAGTAAATAGCTTAGTATTCTGAGCCTGTGATATCAGGTTACTGTGTTTTCTACAATAGTGAGAGAAGAGAAAGGAGGTGACAGACACCCCCTCCTCACACTCACACTTACACACACTAACGTTTCATGCTTTGTCACTAGGGAGAGTGGGAGGAGTCAGTGGACCAGCCTGTGTGTCTGCTGAGACATCATCTAATTAGCAGAGAGCCAACGCCTAACCCCTTATGAACAGCTGGACATATATGTGTGTGTGTATTTTGTTCTTGCAGCTTATCCAATTGGAGGCTCATAACTTACTGACTTGAGGTTATACTGTGAGGTGTGTGCATGAGCATGTGTGTGGCTCAGTGTGTGTTAAGGCCAGAGTATTTCACTGTGGTTAGAGATTAACCATCATGGACAGATTAACCCCATACTACCCAGAATGACCCACTTCACCGAGTGTATGCGCGTGCACACACACACACACACACACACACACACACACACACACACACACACACACACACACTTAGCAGCAGATGTGGTCTTTGTTGTGTCTGATCTGCATGACCTTCACATGATCTGTGTTATGCTGAAGTATTCTGTATTATCTGAGACACTGACACTGACACACTGCATTTGGTTACACAGTGTATCAGATAAGGAGCATCTTTGTTTTGGTTGGGCTGAAGGATTATGATTAAATGGGATGTTTCTGACTAATATTATGAAAGCAGGTTAGATTGTAATTGTTTTCCATAAATCAGTCTGTAGGTCTGTATCAGTGGACAACACACTGTCCAACATCTATCAAGCGCAACTACAAACTTATCTCAATTTCTACATGAACAGATAAAAATCCCCTACAGTGCTATGATGTGCAGCTTAATATTTACAATATTAACTTCCTCAAACATGAGTAACACACACACACACACACACACACACACACACAGTGTACAGGGACACACTATCAAATTATCTTTCTAGATATCAAAACACCAACAACTAAATGTTGTTCCAGACTCTAGGCTTAAGTTTATATAATCCAGAAAAGCTTTCCATATTGTATCAAAGGTTTCTAGAAAGCTTTATATTAGTATGTAGTCTTCCTAAGCTTATCATAACTCAGTACTCCCTAAATCCATCTTTTAAATTTAAACGGTAAAGCATGTTTCCATTTAAAGATAAGGTGCCATGCCAGTAAACTCACAAACGCAAAGATCCTCTTAAGTGTGAAAGGACAATTAGTATTACACTTTAATGATTATTCTATTAAAGGTAGATCTGTGTTAAAAGATAGATTATAGGTGGTGTAACACTTGGCTAGCTGTGTGCAGTTACTTTCCATAACTGGATTACTTCTAGATTGTGTACTGACAGTTGTATTGTACTGTCGTACATAGGGTTGCAGCGATGTACTGGTTGAGATGGTTATTGTACTGTGAAAATCTCATGCCACTGCAACCCTAGTCATGCACTTTAGATGGGTAAGAAATTAGAGCAGCCAGATGTAATAAAACAATACTGTGTACTCCACATGTCGTATTACAGAGATTGCAATGAAATTGTCTTCATAAAAGACAAGTGTTGGCAGGGACAGATGGCAATATTTTTAAGCGCTGGCCCCACAGGCCACCAAGCCCCTAAATTTGGTGACCAAAGTACATTTCTGATGGCCCAAATGTTAAAAGTAAAAAGGAAAGTCAATTTAACACAACTTAACAAAGCCTTCCTTGACTGTGACATGTTATTACATGACAAGGCATCAACAGAATTATAATACATACTGTAACTACTTATTTAAACTGAAGACTCAAGTTCTTCGCAAACATTTGGTTTATTTGTATTTTCTTGCAGTCTCTTAGTTCACACTATCTTTTTTTTACATAAATACCTACTTTCAAATGTTTCAATGCAGATTTGTTTTTTTAAAGTCCACCTTCTGTGTCTCTTGTTCTTCTGTAAAGATCACAGTGACAGTTGGATTAGGCATCATGAACGCATACTTCAGTTGTCCAAACATATTGGGAGCTAGCAGGTGTTTCAGTTTAACAACGGACAGTGTTAACTGTTGAACTTCAGCCAAATTCCTCTGTTGTTTCTTGTAGCAGCATTAATGGTTGGTGTAGATACTAGCGCAGAAGAGTGTTATGTAAAATTGATAAAAGAAAAATTTAAGGCTTTTACAAGGACACCTGCATGTTCTGTTTCCAACAGCTGCCATCACTACGAGCAACCATAATGCATTTGTCTGATAGTCACCACTTAACACAGTCAATTGTTAAACCGAAACACTGGCTACAAGTGCTGTTTGTTGTTTTTGTAGAACGTTGAAGTACAAAGTTTGAATGAATCAAGCTGTTTGTGGATGTTTTTTTCAGTTTATTTAACCTTTACTTAGGCAGACAATTGAGACACACGGTCTTATTCTCAAGAGAGGCCTGATAAAACTTGGTGGCCACAGGGGGCCACTAACAGGGATGTTTGGTGGACACATAGTAACTTTTTGTGGCCACGGGTTATTGAGCCATGGTTAATGTTGAACCCTGGTTGGCAAATGGGGTGTGTGTGTGTGTGTGTGTGTGTACTGTCTTTATGTCTGTGCCATGTGTACTGATGCCAGGCGCATGATGTAATGTGACCCTTCTCTCAAAGCTAATCACAGCTCTTTGGTTAGAGGCATAAATCTTCGGTGCATGTGTGTGTGCACAAACACAGTGTGTCTTTTTATAAATCAGATATAAGGAGCTCAGATGCAGTTGATTTGGCTGAGGTGCAGTCATATCCTGCTGACACACACATACACACTTCCTCTGAGCTCTAACCCCACACAGTGATGTGAGTGTATTGCTTGCATGTAGTAAGCTACTTTAATACTGAAACCCTTTCTGGATTAAATATACTTTTGCTGCCATCTAGGAAATCCCTCATTCTTTTCTGGTCTGCTAATATTACACAGCCAAAAAGCTATTTGATTTTTCCTCCAGAATGATGCTGATTTTTCTGAGCTTTCATACCACGAATAAAGGCATTAACCAATCATGCTGGTTACAAAAGAAATTAAGCTGCTGCTGCTGCTAGGTGTGAGCTTCACTTCAGGGAAAGTTGTGAGAGTACACCCAACCACATACACACTGTGATGGGGCTAACTGTTAGCATCACATAGGTTTAACAACAGAGTCGTCGTCAGTGTGAGTTTGTTGGGACAGTTCAACATCTCAGTGTTGGACGTTAACTGCGCTGTTGCGGCAGTGTAGTTTGTGCTTAATGGACAGACACTGAACTGACCGTTCACCGGGATGATAGCAGCTCTGGAGGTGGCTGTAACAGAAAGTCTGCTAGTCTGACAGGGAAATGGTACAGTATGAGATCAGACCGCGGGCGCAAAAAGGATCAATGCAGGTATCATTTGACTGGAGATGTGTAGATACTACTTGGTACAGAGTTATTTCAGGTATTGAGTACCGATACTCTGCCCTAGCTGTAGCTGCAAAATGTTTGGCCAAAATGTGACTCAGACATTATGCTTATCATTATGCTGCTGGATGTTTCTGAGGATACTTTTTCCCACTGTAAAAACATGCAGTATCAGCATTCACTGTAGTGTAACTGTTGTGAATCTAAGCATTCCTTTATAAAAGGAGCAAGCCACAAACTTATAGGAAACAAAAATATGTGATGTGTAACTCAAAAATACTGGGAATCAGTTAGTGTTTCACAGAAAATCCAACTAAAAACTGAAAAAAAAACTGGTTTGAAATGACTCAAACATCAAAGAAAAAAGAAAAGAAAAAACAACATCTTCTACCAAAGTAACTAAATGCCTCACACTGAGCATGACACTTGTTCTCAATGATCTCATCATACTGTGTAACTTCCTGCTAGTATTGATTGCTGCAGATTACTGGTTGCCGTGCAAGAAAACTACAGAATGATCGTCTAGCAAGTTCAAAGTTGATCTACACTGTTGGAAACTATCATCAGTACGGCACATAAGTGACACACACGTGTGTTGTTTGTGTCTGCAGGGCCTGTTCCTATTCTTAACACCCAAGCTGAAATGCACACACCAGAAGACACATACATGACAATCAAATGGCCGAAAGACAAGATGAACACACAGTGAACACATATACAGTACACTTGCAGCCCCCAGGCAAAGTAAATCAACTGAGGATACAGTAATGGCTGTACCTCCAAACAGAAAAACAGAGACTCAAACTGAGCAGTAGTTCAGTAATATCAGTTCAATTAAAACAAACAATACATCAAACCACACATAATACATCATCTACAAATGGCAGAATATGGAGCTATTGATTAGCAGATAATATGTTAATTCCACTTTAAGATTTTTTTTGCATGGGTGAAAAGAAAAGACAATGTGGAGTGCTGCTTGTCTGCTGTACTGCAGTTTGAGCCAGGCATGTTGCCCTAGCACACCACCAGCAGCATGAGTGTTAATTACCTGGTAGTACGTCCTGATGTGTCTGGTGAGAACGTTCAGGTTGTGAAGACGAAGTGACACATCATTGTTCACATTCTTGTTCAGCCTTTGATTGGTTGGGCTGGGGTCACTATGGAGACACACACACAGCAAAGGAGCGCTTAGATTGACGTTACTTGTTGGTACTTAAGACAAAGATCTTATTACACCCAGAGACTCACACACACATCCCAAGTGTAGGGTCACTATTGTGCTGGAGAGAAATTTATGCTCACATCAACACACTGCAGCCTGTGCCAGACTGATCTGCATGTGAACAGAGGGTGTGTAACGCTGTCTGGCTGACCTACTATGGCTGTCATGACGTCAGTTTGATGCCTAATGGAAACTATTCTCAACATACAGAGGCTAGAAAACAGACTGTCACTTTGCTTGACCTAGCACTGAGATGGAGTCTTTACCATCAAAGCCCCTGATTAACAAGTTAATTATAGATGTACAAATGAAATCTCAATATTACAACAAATTTTGGCCCCTGCTAAGCCTTTATGTTGAGACAGGTCTGAAGAATAACAGACTGAGACTGCACTTGATTTCCTCTCTTCCTCTTTAATTTGGCTGTACCAAATGTCAAAGCGTCCACTGAGATTTTCAAATGAAGCTTCAAATGTCTGACATCATATTTTATGATGTCATCAACCTAAAAAATGTGTAAATCCTTGGACAAATTCCTAAATTTGAATTAAGTGATTCATTGCACTTTAGGCTTACAGCTACATTCTCCTATAACAGATATGGCAACAAAATAAATCAGAACATTTCAAACTAAAGTGTCTGCATTTTTATTTTATTCAAAATCTGAACAGTCTGGTGCAGACGTTCACTGACACTCAAACGAGTTAAGAACTGGGCTGTAACCTGCTAAACTGCCCTACGTGTCATACTTAGTTTGAGGCAAGCAGGAGGGCCATTTTTGATGGCAGTGAAAATGTTTTTGAAAGGCCACCACCCACAAATATTTCAGAATATTTCATTAGATTAAAAACCTGTTGTGAACTTTGGAAATGATTTTAATAAATTTTGACTTTTGGACTCTGCAACACTCTGGAGTTATTGGCAAGGTTGGATCAGGACTTGGAAATGTATACATCCGGAACGGATACAGAATCTAATTCTACAAGTAGTACAACATAAACAACACTAGAAAAAGCAATTTCTGAAGAAAATGCTGTGTGAATGCTGGATGTTGAAAAGCTGTTACACAATTAAGCCACCTTGTGGTTCTGGATAAAAGGTACGATCACAGCATGGGGAGACAGAGATGTCTGAGCCACAAACAGAGGTCATAACAGCACTGAAAGGGCCTCTAAATAAACGGGACAGCCAGCAGAACAGGATCCCAGGTGGCATGGGTGTGATGTTTTGACAATGTGTTATGCCTGCGACCCATTGAGGGAGATTTAAAAAGTAGCTAATAGCAGTTAACAGCTAATTCAAAGAAGAAGAACAGCAGCCAAAAATGTCTGCAAGTTGGAAAGCAACAAGGTCTTTACCCTCCGAGCTGAGGATGAGATCAGCCGCCATGTGTCAGAGACTGAAAATGATTGGTATTGCCATGTTATGCAATTGTTTATGTTTATAAAACCCTGGAGCGGCATGACCCCACCGTTGTTTGGTTCTATGTAAAAATGCAAAGGCATCACAAAAAAGGGACTTCATAGCAGCTCTGTCGCGCAATCTTTGTATGAAAAGAACTAATATGGATGTCATTGAAAAGTTGAATAATACTTATAATGCATGAAAGATGAGGGATAGTTTACGTTTTTTGGAAAAGCTGACACCAAACTGAAATGCTGAAACTTCAGCGATTACAACTGACATCTTCTAATTTCTTTCATCAATTAAACTTCCAATGACACTTCCGGCTCAACTAATCACTTCCAAAATTATACTCCTTTGTGCACTTGAACTTGAACTTCACTCTGAACTTACATTCAAATTGAAGTGAGAGAAAAACTCTCAACTCTTTTAACTTCCCCAGTTTTACACATACTATGATACATAATGTACTCCAATTGCTTTCAGTGCTTTCACTTCAGCCAAAACTTCGACTGACATCTTTTTTCATGATATACACTTCAAGTGGCACTGATTTCTTTTATGATTTCCTTCCATCTTAATTTATCACTTACACTTTTACAACTGTAACTCCTGTCAGCCCTTTAACTCCAAATGATAGTTCTTCCAGCACGTCCATTTTAAATGTCACTCAACTCCTCTCAGTAACTGTATTTTGACCAACTTGAGCCAATTTCAGTGTGTCAACTTTTTCTAATGTTTCAACAGCAAATAATTAGCAACAAGCTTACTAAATGTTCTTCAAGAAATGTCTATCTAGTTTAATTCCAGTCAACAAGTCAATCATCACAGCCAAATAAAGATGGCTATATTAAATGGCAATTTTATTGAAAATTTTGCCCAGATCATAATTAATTTTTCAAAGGTCAGAATAGACTGACTGATGTAACAGCTGACTGGTTCTTTGACTCACTGATTTACCAACGGTCTGCGAGTGGCTTTCCTGTAATAATCCCTATGGCTCCTCCATCCTGGCCTCCTCCTCTGTAACCCACTTTCCCATAAACCCCTACCAAGTCCTAATCACCCCCCAGTTAGCCCAGCCTACATTCAGTGTTTAGAGAACAATAGCATGATTACCATTGTTTCTGAAGACAATAACTAACATATGAACATGTGGTCTGATTGGGGACAGTGGGTCATCTGGACAGGAGAGGATTTAGATTCCACACAAGTATGTATGTTTCATTATCATCATTGTGAACAGTATTAGTGTCCTGTAGTCCACATGCTGTCTGTCCAATCCACAAAGAATTAAAGGATAAGCCTTACAATATTCTTTATCTTTCATTGTCAAGAAGTCCAATGAAAAGACCACAAACCATCGATGACAGTTCCTTTAATGGCCACTTGAGGCTGGTTCCAGTTACAGAAAGCCAATCTTCACAGACCCTTTTGATAAAACTTCAAAGCTGAAATAAACATCTTTACAGCCTGGAACAAAAATGGTTTTGGTCTCTTAACCTAATTTCCCCATTCATGAAAACTCTAGGCAATTTTATTTCCCTAGGATGGCGAAAGCATGAACCGCTGTACTTTGTCTTACTCTCTCCCCCTGACTGACTAGTACTCGTTGCCTTTGATGCTTTGGTTGTTTAGAGTTAAGCAAGAGGAGAGAGAGATTGATTAGGGTAAAAATATCAGAGTAGACCAATCAGAGGCAGAGTAAGACAGACTAGGATGGGGCAGGCCTTCCACAGCCTAGGAAAAAAAAACAGTATGGGGGTGAAATTTTATATAACTCAACGACTGAAATGTTATTAGGGCTTACACTTATGCATTATTAAGGGCATGGCCGCTTTGAGTGACAGGTGGTTGCCAATGTTGGTTTGGTAATGTAACCATGGCGTAACCACAGATTCACAGAGCAAAGGATTTGCTGTAGCTATCATTATTTCAGAATGTTTTGAGTTCATGAAAGTTAACATTTTGGTCACCTTAAAAAAAACTCTTGTTCAGCATTTGGTTGTACTGAAAGACCCTCAAAGGAGTTGGATGTTGAGTTTTTCTGGTACGTACATGTTGATTTAATGGTTTTAAGCCCATTTTTCACTAGCAAAAATTTGTATCATCACAGTTAGCCGTAGCTGTAAATGCACAGTGCTAATAGGCTGCTCAGGCAGTATCATTGTGTTACAGTATACCAGGGTGTTTTGATATCCCAACAGAATGAAACACTCCTCTTTCCCTTAAACTGATATGGGGCTGCTGTGTTGAGGTGATGTAGTACACTGCAAGTGCCACCAGAGGTCAGTCTCTTCTGGTGGAAAAGGCAGCAGATTTAGAAATATAGTGACTTCAAGTGGTGGGAATAACGTTACAGGTCTAGTAAATTAGTTCAGCTAGTGGGCATACATGAGGGGAGAGACAGAACATGGGGAGAAAATGAAGAATGAGTGATGATAAAAAAACGTTATCATGTATCAGCGTATATCAGAGCTCCGTTACATGGACAGCTACCCATTATAAATCTGTCATTGTTACATTACTTGGAAGGTTAATTTCAGGAGAATTACTCTGATAGTTTCATTACACACAGCAAGGGTCTAGAAAATATGACTGTGAAATTCCATGACTTTTTCAGGTTTTCCATGACTGTGGGAACACAGCTGCAGCTGGCGTTAGGGTTAGCTCCAATCTCTCGTCAAAATATCATCTTTTAATTACTTTGGCTCCAAACCTCCAAGATTGCGACAGTCTAAGGGTTAAACTTGAGGCTTCAAAACGGGAGTCCACAAACCAATGGGTAATGTCACACTGGCTACATCCATTACTTTCATACAGTCTATGGTGTGTATCCAAAGCCCGATATATCTTCTACCTCTGTGCTATAGAGCTCCACAGTTGTCCAAACCTGAATGCATGTCAGGGAACCACACTGTTGCAGAAGGTGACAGGTTTCTTAATTATCTTTGGTTGTGCATGTTTTGTTGGCATAAGAACGGTCATTTACAAAAACTGGATACTGTCACAACATACTCATAGTATAAGAGGTATCATTCTTAGAAAAGTCTTATCAAACCATGTTGTGTTGCATCACCTTCACAGTTGTGGCTGATTCTCTCTGTGCATTGCCAGCTTTTTTTATTCTATGAGGAGATATAGGTGGTAAATATCCATCACCTGAACCTGCTGAGAGTTATTGCTTGACAATTTTATAATTGTTCACACCTCAGTATTAAAAGGGACTGTTAATGGTCTGATTTGTGCTCACTCTCAAACTCCACTGTATGTCTTGATGCAGACTTTAGCTGCACATCTGGCTGTGACGTTTACAACATGAAACCAGCCCGTCAGGATGTGGTCGCACACAACACACTTACACAGGAAACACTGGATTAACTCACTCACCGTTCATACACCCAGTCCAGAAACACAAAAATACACACGAAAGAACTTTGTTCACTGACTCATGCAAATCAAACTCTCACTCTGTTTGGTGTCACCTACATGTGTGTCATGATCTTGTGCAGGAAGACGCCGTCCACCAGCTCCATAAACATGTTGACCCGCTCCTCTGAGCCTACGTCGTCACTTGAACCCAAAGGACCCAAGGTGCGCACCTAGAGACAGAAAGAAACATCAACCACACCTAGAAATATAAACTTAACACTCTTGATGTTTTTTTCTTTCAGTTTAATATGCTGGTTGGCATTCTGCTGAAACAAGTAGAATCAACTGGGTATCTTCCACAGTTAGGGTCTGTTCTAGTATTCCTCCTTATGCCTCCATAGATAGCGTTTCCCTGCTCAGATGCAGCAGAGGCATGATAACACAAGGACATTTAGCATTAAAATGACTGCAGCCTTAGCTTCATATTAGCTTCAGCTAAACATTAGAATGCATCTCTGCACAGAACAATAACTTTAGAATTTGCCTCCATCACTTTAAATGAAAGAGGGGGTGTCATCGTGGCCAGTGTGGGCAGCAGGAACAATTACTGTCACCAGTAACCTTTCAATGTACACAAGGGTATATCAGCTACATTTAAAGACAGATTTGGAAACAATGTAAACCTTTCTTTAAAAGTTATATCGAGCGCATTTAATATTTCTTTAACCTTTCTTTATTCAGGGGGGGTTTTGCTCTCTTTTTGAGGAACGCCCTGCTCACACAGTGACACAGCTGGAAGCTGCCCAGTATAACCACAGTCTGATCTGCTCCTGGCCACTGAGCAACTCTACTGGAGTAGTTGGGGATTAAGGGCCTTCCTAAATGTGAGCGCTACTCTTTCATTTTCTCCACCCAGACATACCCTAAAATCAGGTTTCAGATATCCTATCGGCAACATTCTGGTCACGAACCCCATTTCTCTAACCTTGGATGTGCAAATAAAGGAAAAAAAGAGAATGAGAAACAGCTTGTGACTTTCCATGCGTCAGCTTCTGCAGCGTGGCTGTGTTAAATGTGTTTGTCTGTGTCTGACATACATGAGAAAAAGTGTTGGTTGACCGGCCAGGTCAACAGGATGGGGTCACAGCCAAACAGGAAGTACCGCAGAGGTAATAACCTATTGACTGCTTTGTGGGTTGTCATAGTCTGGGCTGGAAGCCCATATTGGCCAGCAGGAAGATTAAAGTGGGTCCCAAACAAACTTTTAACACACTGCTATCTATAACAAAATCTACTGAGGAATTAAAGTATCTAATCTACATTTTTTCTATTTTTTGCTTCTGTTTCTTAATTCTGGATTTAGTTTCCATTACTTTTAACCATTTATTTGCTCAGTCTCTGCTTAAAGCTTTGCTAGATAAGTGAAATCAGCTGCAGCACTTTTTGCTCCATAGAGATAGTGACTCTTTGGGACATGCAAAACAGCTAAACCCACTCAAACAGAGAGAATGTTTGGGTTGACAAGAGGAAATTCTTTCGTACATCAGTAAATTAAAAATGGCAAAAGTCGATGAAGAGGTAAAGAAACAGCACTAACTGAGGAACAGCAGCTGCAACCAGTGAAGCAGAGGAAACTGAGAATTAACTTTTTCTCCCTGACAGTTGAAATGAGATCTAAACTTGGAAAGCCCCAGAGAGACCAGCCAGTGTCTCTCAATGAATGATTTAGGGACTGTTTGTCACTTATGTGAGGGGAGGAGGGTGGTGAAAAAAGAGGGAGGTATGTCAAATAATTTTTTAAGCTCGAGGGAGGACACGTGTTTTTTTTTATTTTGACTTAGAGGAGGATGCAACTGGAAATTGTTGTAATCTGTATTTCTGTTACCACTTATTTTTAAAGAAAACATAGTGGGTATGGAAAGCATGTTTTCTTTAAAAATTGCCAAATTACACCTTTTAAAATAGCCAGAAACTGTAAAAACAGAAATTATCATTGGATTTTTTTTCCAAATCTGAGTTTAAATTAGTGATGTATTTTATCAAAATCACTTTATTCCACATTTCTCATTCAAATTTTGCCAAAAGCAGCCCATCTGCAATTAAGTAACCAACATGCACCACAAGAGTGAATAAAATAGCTTTTTTTTTTCTCTTAACTTTTAAGCATCAATTGATAAGTTTCTAAAATCTCATAACTAATTAATGGTTGATGGAGATCATGCGATTTCCCAAGTCACTCAGGGAGACTCGAGAAAAATATTTGTAGCTTCGAAAAAATAAAAAATAAAATAAAATGAAGTCACACCCCAGGCACCCCCCTCATCTGATACATAGAGAACAGTCCCTTAACCAGGGGCTTTTACAGTGAAACTCTTAACCCTGTCGCTGTAATATAACAGTCTGAACTGTGTCAATAAATGGGTTAAAAGTGCAAGAGAGCAAAGTATTGCAGATGGTGCTTTAGAGGTCAGTGTTGTTTGTTTAGACAGTTTAAACTGGTTGGTCGGGTAGTTCTCACAAACAAATGTATCCAAAGTGAGAGAAACAGAGAAAGTCAAACAGAGGTAGGTCAGCAACTCGTGTGCATCACCGCACAGCCGTGTGCGCGCGTGCTGCTCCCACTCACCCACACCACCAGCGGTGACTCCATGAAAGTGGCCAGTAACTCGGACAGAGTCACGTCCATGGTTCCGAGTCCGTTTATCAGTCACCAACCGATCATAAATCCACCGGTCAATCAGTCGATATCCGCAGCAGGCTCGCGGTGGGTCACCACACAGGACAGAACAAAGCCCCCGCGAGGCATCGATCCCCCCCTGCACGAGCTCTCTCTCACACCACTATTGTCTCGCGCTGCCCCGTTTCCCTAAACAGTAGGTTTCCAGTGGAAAGCGTTAAATATGAATAAAACTGTTAGAAACACTTCCACAAACGCTCTCATGCAGCCCGGAGTCTGTTCCGTTAGTTTAGCGGGTAAATATCCAGTTTGTTTTCCGGCTGAAGGTGGAACACTTGATCCAAACTTCGCAGGACAGTTGTTCGCGTTGCCAAGGATACACGACTCTGACCGTAAAGCGGCAAAACCGCCGTGAAATAAGAAAGAAAAGTAAACAAAGTAGAGAAAAGTCAAGTGTACGATGGAGGGAAACTAAGAACATTAAAATAGTTGTTTCCGTTGTTTGTTACATCTCCACCACGTCGCTCTCCTCTTCTCTCCATCAACCTGACTGTGCGGCGGCCACTGAGACAGGGGGATTGACTGACAGCAGTACCGACCAATCCGCTACTGCAAGAAGCGTGCTCCCCGCCCTTTGCGATAAATCAGCCAATTACAGTGCAGTAATTTGGTAGCATTTTCTCTGAGTCTGACGTCACCATCAGACGGACTCAGCCAGCCAAAGACCAAAGACGGAACAAGATAGTGAACATCCGAGAGTTGTTTCCTAAATAATAATTTAAAAATACCTTTTTCGGTACTTCTGAATTAGTAGGGTTTTGTAAGTTAGGTACAAGTAGTGAGTGTAAGTAAGTGATGTTATAATAATAATTATTTTTGCGTAGTCTTCATAGAACGGTTTCTCAAAGCAGATTACAATAGATAACAATAACAAACCATTGCTGTATATATGATATTAGTGACAAAATATTGGATGAGAATGTACACTGACTTAATGTACTACCATACTGATAGCTGCTTATCCCTTGTTAGTTCTTTTCCTGTGTTAGCTAGGTAGCAAAATTGCAGTTTTATCTTGTAAGGGACTGTTCTTTACTTATCAGAGGAAGGGGGCGGCTGGCATGTGACTTAAATTATTTTTTTCACCCTGTCCGAAGCTACAAATATTTTTTTCTTGAGCCTCCCTGAGTGACTTAGGGAAAATGCATGAGCCTTCCTTCACCACTGATTAATTATTAGACTTTAAAAACGTGGCCTTTGATGTTTAAAAACCCTTGGTTTTTCACTCTTGTCATGCTGCTGGTTAGTCGATGCAAATAATTTATTTTGACAAAATTTTAAAGTGATGTAGAATAAGGTGATTTTGACGAAATATTACAATTTGAAGCCCAGATTTGTTTTTTGGTTTGTTTGTTTTTCCTGTAAGTGTTTAACTCACATAATGTGTTTGATGACCGTCGGAAATTTGAAAGTCAAATGAGAATTTCTGTTGTTACAGTTTCTGGCTATGATAAATGAAAACAAAACATGCCTTTTAAATTAAAAAATGAAATAAATACAAAAAACAGCCGTTGATAGTTTTATGCCCCTCCCCAAAGCCAAAATAAAAAACACAAGTTCCTTAAAAATATATGCCTCCCCCTTTTTGCACCACCCCACCCATAGATAACAAACTGTCCCTAAAGCAACTATTTTACCATCTATTGTTGCTTTTCCTTACCTCATAGACTTAAATATTTTGTATATCTTTTGTATATTTGTATATTTTTTTGTATATTCCACTTTCTTGTCTAATTTTTGAGTATATGTCAATACTGGTACATTGAGAGCAAAGTCTACCGAAGTCAGATTCCCTGTATGTGCACATGAACTTGACCGATAAAGCTGATTCTGATGGAAGTGACAAAACACAGCAACAGTTAGCTTACCTGATATGCGGTTTGTTCCATAACTAATGTGCTACTATCATATAAACGTCAACATATTTAATTAATCATACTCATTGTGCTCAGTCATGCACAACAAATCCTTTTCACAGCAGACATTTGTTTGTTATGACATTAAAATCATAGGCATAACGAAACATTAATATGTTTAAGTGTCCCAGTAAGCCAACATGCCCACATGCCCACAAGCCCACAGCAGGGCCCTAGAACTCAGACATCTAAATGGAATGCAGCCTTCATTTTACAAAACATGTTGCACCTGTGCTTTTCTTGTTGTGAAAGGTCAACATTTCTGCTGTGAAAAAGTCTGTCTGTACCATTTTAGTGGCAAGAAAGTCAAACTTAAAGAAAAGTTTTGCACAGGATAATTTAGAAAACTTTCATATTTACTTTTGTCTAACTGACGACAAAATGAATGTTTATATGTAGCTGTCAGATTTTTGTTATCCAACATCATAACTGCTTTGATAAATATCAAAATATTTGACCATATAAGTGTGAAAAAATAAAGAGATACATGACCAAACATCAAAGTATCCCCAGCTACCTGGCCCAAATACACAAACTTTGCACCCTGTCCATGGTATGGATGCCTATGGAACCCAACCCACCTGTTTTACACAGGTTGTAGACTCCCAGTAACACTGTGAGTTTTTCCTTTAAACTAACAGAGACAAAGGTTGGGGGTGAACCTCTTGCTGTGCGTTGATAATCTCTGACTACTCCTCAAACAGGTTAAAAAGGAAACCAAAGATCAGCTCAGATCAAAAGGACACAAAGGCCACATGCAAAGGAGCAGAAACCGATGACTGTAAAATTCAGTGTGACACTTGTACGTGTTACAACCCGGCTGTTAGGCTGCAACCAGTAGTGGAGCGGAGGGGTCGTCACATACTTTTTACAAAGTCATAAAGTTTTCACAAAGGCTACTAGCTGTAAAGTGAAACATGTAGTAAACATGTTCCTCAGGCCCACTCTAAGCTTACTGACCTTTACAGAGGAATTTAATGTGAAAGTGGGGTGAGATATTTAGATGCTGATCTCAGTGCAGTCTGACAGGATTACATGTGGAGGAGTGAAGGGTGGATCTCTTGAAGATTACACCCAAATCCAGAGTGCTTTTCACTTGGCATGATCAGACAGGAGAGAGGCAAGTTCACCAGCTTCATGTCCAGAACCAGACCAAACATGTAGCCAACACAAGTTTCAAAATAAAAGGCACAGCTCTGTAACAAAGCTGGAAACAAAGCTCTTTTGTAAGTGAAGTTATCATACACGGCAAGAGTAATCTGTAGAACAGCGCCCCTCTGTGGCTCCCTTATGTTACTACACATCCTGCAAGAAACCAGTCTGTCAGTATGTGTATCCTGCATGAGTGTTAAGCTTTGTAGCAGCTAGTGTTTCAAAGCTACTAGTTGTTTCACACTTGAGAAGGCGGCTGAAACCTCCAATATCCTTTATCACACTAATAGCAGAAGTTGTATTTCTGTATCCTTCAACTTTTTAAAGAAATATTTCTGACTTTACATTGACGTTTCGGTTTTCATTAAACTGTATGATGGGTTTGAAACTTAAAGGGACAGTTCACCCCCAAATCAAAAACATATTCTTCCTCTTACCTGTAGTGCTATTTATCGATCTAGATTTTTTTGGTATGAGTTGCTGAGTACCGGAGATATTGGCCATAGAAATGTCGGCATTCTCTCCAATATAATGGAACTAGATGGCACTCGGCTTGTGGCAATCAAAGATATATTTGAAACACTCAGCAACAATGTTTCTTCCCAGAAATCATGACCCGGTTACTCAAGATAATCCACCGACCTTGTTGTGAGCAGGAGGTATTTTCTTTCTACCTACACCCGTCATCCATATCAACATGCAGAAGGAAGTGTGCATCTACTCATGGACGACAGACTAATGCTTATTACAGTGTGGGATGGAAACATTAAAGGGATAGTTCCAATTTTTTGAAGTGGGGTTATATGGGGTACATATCCATTGACAGTATATTACATACAGTAGACGTCAGTCGGCACATCCCCAGTTTGGAGTAGCAGGCTGGAGTCCAACAGGGAAGCTCAGCAACCCACTGCTGCGGGGTTGGCAGAAACAAAGCATGTTAGCCCTTCAGAGAGGTCCTGAGGTGAAATCTGTTGCTGCAGGTGTCGCTTCTCTGGGATTCTTTCAGAATACTGAAATCTTATTTAGAGGATACTTTTAAGTATTAGTATGTGACTGATGAAATCACAGCGGTTTTCCTGTATACAGACTTTATTGTCTATAAATTCTTGGGCTGTATTTAAAAAAAACATGAATTTATTTTTATTTCTGAACCAACAAGAAATAAAGCATTCAGCTGGATGGCAGGTTAAATTAAAGGGTTTTGATGGGAAAGTGACAACAAAAGAAAATTTAAAATAAAGCTCGCATTCAAGGCCAGAAGATAAGAGCCATGTTTGTAGCTTAAACTAAACTTTAACTAAACTTCACAGTCCTTCATTTATACACAATAAAACGTGTGCCAATAAGTCAGTCTGCAGGAGAATAAATATTTGAAAGCGGGACAGAATGCCTGAGAGTCTTACTGCATTATATTCTATTTTTATTTTGTTTTGTCACATGCCACCTGAATTTTGTTTTCCTTTACATAAATAAATACATTTCCACCATAAATTGATGCAGAAAAATTCACTAGAACACAGGACCCCCAGATCCCCCCACTTAATATGTGTCCCTCAGAATTTTTAAACAAAATGAGTGGGTACTAAATCAAATATGGAAGTAAGCAAAATTTGTTACTGTATATAGCTTTATTATTTAAAGTTATAATTATGCTTGAGCACCTGCACCTGAAAATGACTGTGCATGGGACTGGTCAACAGTCTTACAGTCTCATATTGTGATGCAGTTCATTTCATTTCTACTGAGTGTCCACACCTTACAGGCTCACAGAAGGACAACCAATCACATACGTTAGAAGAATGTGCCAGACCTTGCAAAGGGGTCACCCACACCACCTCACTAAGGTCAAAGTTTCTGTCCCTTACTTGCTCAGATTTGCTCTGAGAACTTTTCTAAATCACTCCTAAGCTAGGACTCCTTAGTAAAAAAAAAACATTAGGATAAGTTAGGAGCTCTTGGAGAGCATACTCAGAATGTTTACGAATACGGCCCCAGGTCTGCTTTTGAAAAATTGGTACTTGAGAAAACCTTAACAGGATACTTCAACCCCAAAATGACCATTTGTCTATCAATTGCTCACCTTGTGTTGTGTTCAGTTCATGAAAGAAAACATTGTTTTTCTTACATGCCTCAACATTGAACGAAGAATCCAAAAACAGAAATTGATGACATTGACATTGACATTACTGATAAAGCCATTCACAAAAACTACGTCAATGTCCACTGGCAGAACCTGACACAACCCATGCAGTGTAATCTCATATATCCAGTTGTACACTCAGGACTTACAAAATATACCACTGTTCATATGGGAGTGTTCTAAAACAATTGTTTTTAGCAAAAATGCATGTGTTTGGGAAGTGCTGAGCAAACAACTGGATAAATGACTCTTTGATTATACTGCATAAGTTGTGTGAGCATTTGTTAACTGATGTTTTGATATAGTTTTGCTGCCCCTGTCACTCTAGGTCATCCCAAAAAAATGTTGTTTTTTTTTGATTCTTCGTTCAGGTGGAGGCACGCTAGACAAACAAAGTTTTCATCACAGACTCAACGTAACAGTGTGAGTAACTGATATACAAATTCTGGGGGTGAAGTATTCCTTTAAACAAAAAACACAAAGTCAGACATTTTCTATCAATCATCTATTTCTTTATTTATTCATTGTGAATATTCATACAAAAAGCAGATTTACTCAGGAAGAAGTGATGTCCGATAAACAACAAGTGGTGTCAATTAACTTTACATTCAATACAGTTAATTCCACTTAGCCCCACCCCCACTCCTGGACCAATGGCAGTTGAGACGAAAGGTGAAACCTGTAATCCTAATGGTGCATTCTGGACTTCATAAATCTATTTTCAATATATCAAATATATAAATGCTCTACCCAGTGATAACAGTATATTTTGTCAGGTCTACTTCAGGTCATTATAATAATACTTAACTGTCTTCAAAGACAGGCGCTCACACACACACTCGTACACATTCATTCCCACGCAACCACACACTAAATATATAATAAATTCAGCATCATGTGCCGATCAGGAACACGACTAAAAACTACAACTTATCACGTTTGTTTACCTGCTCAGCCCTCAGGGCTCAGAGGTCGATTCTACTCAAATGTGATCAGACAGGACAGAAAGGGTCGGCTGACGAGACAGTCAGAGGTCAGTCAGAAAAAAAACAGAGTGAATAAAACAGGAAGTATCAAGTGCTGTGTTCATTATTTTAGTGTTTATTGTAATAGTGTGCATTTTAACAAGAGAGCCAGTCAAAAACCAGTCAGTCAGTCAGTCAGTCAGTCAGTAGGCTGCAGCTTCAGGCCATACATCAGCAGACTTCCAGTCCAGAGGAAAGTCAGCATCTAATGCACTGCTGTGATGTGTACATACAGGACTGTGTGTGTGTGTGTGTGTGTGTGTGTGTGTGTGTGTGTGTGTGTGTGTGTGTGTGTTAGTGAGGGTTCTTCATAGCAGTAGATGCTGTGGCTCAGTGTGGATTTAAATGAGTACTTAGTGTCTGTGTGTGTGATTTTCACATTTACTCCTCACTAGGGGCCTCATCTCTACACCAAGCCTGAGTCATTTAATAAAAAACACTTAGAAGCTTGAATACCTATAAATCGAATGTTTACATGGATTCTCGGCACTGCAAAAAGTTAAGGTAATTTGACTGTCGTAACTGAAACAGTTTTAATCAGACTGGTTGAAATAATCACAGGATAAAGGCAGACGATGCTTCGCGAATGAGGCCCCGCTTTTCTGAGACAGAACAACTCTTACAATAAAACACACAAAATGAAAAAAAAAAAAAAGAAAAAAAAAGTATTTTCCAGGTCCATATTTTGGTCTCACTAAGAATTGTGATGATAAGAAAAAGACATATAAGTGTCACTGCTGGATACAAACACTTAGGACCAGTTAGGCACGATGTAAGATCACTTAGTTGAGGGTTTTCTCCCTTTAAGAACACGCAATGCACAAAAGTTTAGATTGCATGTGTGTGTCATTACCAGTGCCAACAGGTGAATACATTCTAAAAGATGCTGAGTATCTAGTTTCTGCAGTACAACAGAGTATTAGGGTCAATGTTAAGAAAAACACTAACCTGAGATTCTGAGAAAAAAGTCACAATGTTATGAGAATAAAGTTATAATTACAAGAAGTTGTAATGTTTCAACAAATAAATTGTGATTTTACTGGAAAAATCTAACAGATATAAAGTCATAATTTTTACGAAGAAAATACAGTGTTGTATATTATAATTAAAGTTGTAGAATTACAAAAAAGTCATCATTCAAAAAACCAGATTTTACAGAAAAGAGTCATAAAATGACAAGAATAAAGTTGTAAGGACAGAGTTGTGCTTTTTTGAGATATAGTCCTAATTGTACTAGAAATACAGTCATATTTTGAGAAGTAATATCAAGAGAAAAAGGTTACTTTGAGAACAAAATGTTCCATGTTATGAATAGAGTAACAGAATTAAGATAAAGATTTACAAGAAAGAGTCCTAATATTATGGGATAATACTGTAATTTTAGAACTAATTCTAATATCATTCAAACTGAAGTTGTAGAATTATAAGATCTTATTTTCATAGTCAGCCATAGCAAACAGATGAGGGCAGTCTTTTATGTGTCAAATGAGGGAATGTGATGACCTGAAGTTACAGGTTCCACCAGTAAGCACATTAATATCACATCTTGCAGGATACTGAAATGAACTGAAACCAGTTACATGAAGTGTAAGTCATAAAACTGGATGTGTTGGAGGTAGCTGCTGGAGTTGGGACTCTTCCTCCAGACAGCTACGCCGAAGTGTTCTCAGCATCAGAGAAGAATATAATCCAGTAGGCTTTGTGATGAAAGGCAGACACAATCAACTGTCAGAGTAGTGTGGTGTGTACTGAGTGAAGATTAATGTTCTGCTCATGACTAAACTCATTCTGATAGAGATGCTGATGCCTCTCATAGAAAAGAGACAGATAAATTAACATGCATATGCAATCTAATCTATGCAAACTGATAATATCATTTTGTTAAAAAAAAAAACAAAAAAAAAACCTTTCTCTAGAATATTATGACCTTTTTTTTCAAGTGAAATCACAACTTAATCCCTAATTTTATTTTGGAATTTTTCAAGTAAATTTACAACTTAATCTGATTACATTAAGAGTTGTCTTTTACAACTTATTCTCACTATAGTCTGACTTTCTTGTGAACAAATTTTTTCATAATGTTATTATTTGAAAGACTCCACTCTGCATGTTCTCCCTGTGTCAGCGTGGGTTTTCTCTGGCTTCCTCCCACAGTCCAAAGACATGCAGGTTAATTGGTGACTATACTTTGCCTATAGGTGTGAATGTGAGCGTGAATGGTTGTCTGTCTCTACGTGTCAGCACTCGCCCAATGTCAGCTCCAGCTCCCCCATGACCCTTATCACAATAAGTGACTAATGAATGAAAATGAATGAATGTTCTAATTTTCCTCATTAAATTACATTATCTTTATAGTTTTTTCCCATAAAATCATGAATTTATCTTATAATATTATGACTTTTTCAACTACAACGACAACTTTATGTTGTAAAGGTACACAATGCAGGGGTTGTTGGTTAGGGTTTGTAAACAGGTGGAACTCTTCTTTTTTCCTCAGCAGCAGTTTGGAGAGTTTTGAGTCAAGGGTGGATAACTGACCATTCCATTCCATCAGAGCTGATCAGATCAGATCAACAGATAAGAGGAGCAGTTGCTTCGAAGTGAAAGCAAACCTCTACACCCTGCACAATGGTTAAGTTTCACTTTCACTGCGCTTGTGTTCTGCTGCTACGTCTGTGTCCAAGCTCTGCTCTGTGAGTGTGGCGTAATGAGTAACTGAATGGTAGGCTATATATATTCCAACAGCACACCTAATGAACCGTCCAGCTCCAAATACAGAAGATTACTTTTGTTTGAATCTCTATTGTTTTGAGGAAAATCCTGCATAGTGTACCTTTAATATTGTGATGTTTTCCCATAAAAAGTCAGCTTTATATCACAACATTGCAACTCTCAAAATCTCATGTCAGTTTTCTCCAAACAGTAACCCTAATAGTTGGTTGTAACTCTCGCACAGTTATTTCAGGTTCCAGTTGGTTGAGTCTCTATAGATGTGTACTCCACTGTCGCTCTATGATTGGTGTGTGAATGTGTGTGTGTGTGTTCAACGCAGCCAGGAGCAGGGCACCCACTGGGGTTCAGTGTCCAGTTTGTTGATGAGTCGTAGCAGCTCGTTGTAGGCTTTGTCCTGGTCCGTGTTGACGATGACAGCGTCGAACAGGTGACCGCAGCTCTGCTCCATCTCCCGCGCTTTCTCAATGATGTCCCGCAGCTCCTCGGGCTATGCAACACAGATACACACACACACACACACACACACACACACACACACACACACACACACACACACACACAGATATTACTGAGGCACACATAAAGATGTTAACACCACTGATATTTATCTTTGACCAAGTGCAAACAGACAGTGTAGACAGTAAGACAGGAACCTTGGGGTTCTTGTTGTCTTTAGCCAACAGAGCTCGGAGTCTTTCCTGGGAGGGCGGAGCTATGAAGATGATGTAAGGCTTTAAGTCTGAACTCCTCAGCACCTTTAGAGCCTGTGAACACACACACACACACACAAAACACATAAGGATTCAACATAACCTTAACCAACATTCTGCTCAGTCAGTGTGTGTGAGAGTACCAACCTGTGTGTGCAGACAGAGCACACAGATTTTTCCAGTGTTGATGACCTGTCTCACTGAGTCTGTACTTGTCCCGTACAGGTTCTTCTCAAACTCGCCAGACTCGATCAGCTTTCCTGGGAAAAACACACGGGGAGGTGTTGATATAGAATCATTTCCTCAGACTATGACAAGTGCAGATCCAAGACATCCAAGTATTCCTTTACAAAGTTATACAACATTTACAGCATTGGGTGTGTTAGTAATTACTTGTTGTGACATTTGATTTCTCCTTCCCATCTGAAAATTACACTTAAACCTTTGAACCTTGGCTGTTTCTCTCACTCACTGTGGTTACAGGCTTATGATACTGTCACTACATGTCTTAGAAAGGCACACCATTATTGTATTTTTTCCAGGCTTGAAATTGTTTATCAAAAGAATTAGTCTTTCAGTCTATCTCTTTATTATATTCTGCTTCGTTTTGCTGCTCCCTGATTATATTGCTTTGTGTTTTTATACTGTTTCATTATTTTTTGCCCTGTGTACAGTTTACTTAATATACTGGTCTGTGCTTCTTTCTACCCATACATACTTTTATATTGCTTTGTGTGTTTTTCTACTGTCTGCAGTATCCCTTTCCTGCTGTAATGCTGCAAATTTCCCCAGTGTGTGACAAATAAAGGATTATCTTATCTTAAAATAAGACAATATACAATTGTGTGGGTTCTTTTACCTATATGTGGACACTTATGGACACTGAAGAAATCCTCTAAGTGTCATTACAATGTTATGAGGCGAGGAATGAATTGAGGTTATACGGGCAGACAGTGATAGTTCTGTAAATACTAGTAACCTGCACAAGTAACACAAAAAGAAACCCTGTAATTCTCACAGAACTGCAAAGGGTGAAATGCACCAATATCTGCACTGCCAAGCCAATAGTGTCTCTGTGCTTGTGTGCTATTTGCACCTATTTAAATATGAAAACATTTGGGGCAAAATTGGCCCCTTTCATTTACTTGTCTGTCTAGTAAAATTATTTAGTGTTAATTTAATAAACATTTCATTTGTAAAGAAACTTAATCCTGTGTTTTGTGTGTGTGTAAATATTGAGTCACTGTACACTAGGTCAAGAAGATTAGAAGCCGTTATTTAATAAACTAATTGAATAATTGTCTCTGATGGCTGAAGTTGAGTGCCCTCACTCTCCATCTTTGGTCTTCTTTTATGTGTTTTTGATACATTATTTTGAGTTATTAGTTACTGTTGCATATTTTGATATTAACTACAGATTAATTGTTAAATCTGCTACAAGCATTCTGCCACATCAGCGACAAAGAACAAGCAAAGTGTGACACTGACTGGAGAATGTCATGTCAAATGATCCATTTCTATATGTCAGAATATTCACTAACATGAAACGTTACCTGCTGCCAATTCTGCCTCAAAGGTCTGACGAGACACAAAGTGGTAATCTCGACCACTCAGCTCACCATCTCGACGGCTCCGCGTGGTGTCTACAACACACAAAGGCACACACATACACGTCAGTAGATCCACAAACACATAAAGCATGTGTACTGTGTGTGTGTGTGTGTGTATGTGTGTGTGCACGAGTCTTACGGGGTACAGCTCCAGCAAACCGTTCTTGTTGACTGTTGAGCAGTCTCTGTCGAAGCTCTGCCTGCCCGCAGCTGGTTGGACCAATCAGAGCAATCGGCCGCTTCCTATTGGCTGGTTGGTGGTATAGAGCCATCTCCTCATAGGTGAGAATCTCCTCATTATCAATATCTGGGCAAATGGAAAGAAACAACCAAATCAAAGTTACAAGGCCCAAAAGATAATCTGTGATGGTGTGTTCACACCGAGAGCGGATCAAATTTTTGCGTTGCATTACTCAAGTATATATGAATGCTGGACAGTTTGTGGAGTATTTTGCGGCTGGGGATTATTCAGCTGTGCTAATGCTTGTATTAATGCACTGGGGAAAGTAGCTAACTCGGTTTGCAGTAAAATACAATCAATTGCTGGAATCAAATGATGTAAACACAGAGGCTCAGTGCTCTGAAACCGTGTGAACAAAGACAGCAACACACTTAATTATTTTTCATAATGTCACGTTTGTTTATCAACACTTTGCCCCTTATATTGTTTACTTTCCCCAATGAAAGACCAACTTACATTATTGAGAGCATTTTGCTAAGAGGCTACTCAACAAAACAGCTTATACAGGTCACAAATACACATTTTCAGAACCTACCAATTAGTGCTATGGCTTTGTTTACTTGTCTCTAAGCTCTTTCCTTTTTTGTTCTGTCTCTGTACATTACTGATGTAGAGTGGTAACACTCTGGGTGGCTACAGATGACGACTTTGTTTGTTCATTGTTCGTTCTGATTCTCTGTAACGTCAAGAGAATCTCAACTAGCTCTCAACACAGATAGGCTTTTATGACACAGTGTCGCGCAAATTTCTCGCTCAAATTTCATCTTGCGAAATGATGCAAAGATGCAAATACCACAAATTAGTGTCTATTTGCATCTTTGCATCAACTTACAATGTAATCTCACTGCAAGAAACACTCGTATCGTGTTTGGTGTGAACACACCATGAGAAGACGTCACTATTTGACAGGTCACTATTTGCGAGACTACAGCTAGATTCCTTTTGAGATTATTTCCCATCCTACTCCTGGTGGAAAATGACAAATATGACAAATTCCTTACATGTCCGCAAAAATGTATAACTCTAGAAACACAACATAAAAGGCATTGTATGTTGACAGTATTTTTGTTAATTGAGCATCAATATAATCCATAAAGATTTTGGATTTTGCGCCTCAACTCGCTGCCATCCTCTATTGGTTAGCTGCAATATTTTAGTGGTAGGAGACTGTGGGAATGAGAGGCGTATCATTTCAAAAATTCAGATTTTTTTTAAAATAAGTGCTGGTTGGTGGATCAGACACACAGATATAAACACGGACTCTTGTTCCCTCCACAACTCCACCAGTTTCTCCTCCATTTCCACAAAAGAAGAGAACTGAGACTAGTTTACATTCTTGTTCAGAGAAATATGTTGTCCATTAAAATAAAAAAAAAAAAAAACATGATACCCATTCATGCCTAATTCAGTCTATTTTCTTCAGTCTTTTTTGTCACAGTTGCTCATCCATGAATACACTGTCATGCAGATGTGTGACTACGTAGCACAAGTTTATATGCACATGAAAGTTGTGTCACAATTACATTTGATTCAAGTTTGGTGAGAGTCAGAGAAAGACAGGAAGTCATACCATCATTCCTGTGAGCATTGTACAGCAGCTTCTTTCTCTTCCTTTTGTTCTTCTTTGCGCACCACAGCTTCCCTGTTAACAAACACACAATTTAATACACACTTTGGACTTACAAGGCTTATTGCATTGACTGGAACATGTCTTTTTACTACATCTATTATTATTTATTTTGGCATGAGAAATGCAGTTACAGTGGAAATGGAAAACTGGACACTTAAACTCCCTCAACTGAACAAGATATTTCCTGCAGTCCCTTAAGACATCAAATAAATTATAATACAAACTACATACTGCACGTTATCTGTAATATAAATAATACACAGTATTCTATACTCAAACTATAACCTTAAACTGGCTATAGTGTAGAGAGTAGAGCAACTGACCTGACTTCTCAGGCTCCTTGTCTTCTTCTATGGTCTGTTTCATTGCTTCTCTCTGCTGCTGGAAACTCTTCCCTGGGAGAAAAAGAGTATATGACAAAAAAATAAACAGCAATCACATCATGCAATAGAGTGAACACAGGTTCATGCGGAGGAGAGTCACAGCCAGCCATCTTATGCATTTGCCTCTAAGACTTCAACTGAGCAGTATTCAAATGCTCTCTCAAAAACACTCAACACAAAGACACAGACAGAAATACCTGGTACCAGTCCAGCTAAGGGCTGGTTGTCCTCATCTCCATCCCTGTAGGCCTGCCACCAGTTGGGGTCTGACTGGCTGATAATGTGGAGAATATCTCCTTTCTGGAAAGACAAGCCCAGCTCTCTGCACGGCACATACGGGTCATCTGATGGGTCATAGTCAAAATGTGCCTTCACATGAACCTGGAGGAGAGAAAGAAGAGAAACACCAGTGACGTGGAGAGACACAGACAGGTTTATGAGACTGGGTTTGGATCCAGTTTACATTTCCAACAGCAAATATTTGAACATTTTCCAACCTCATTTCTGTCAACAGTTTTTGATCTGTTGTTTGACAGAATTTTTGTTCAACCTCACGCCGTCAGATGTTGACAACTCAGCACTCACCACAGATTCTTTGACAGGAGGAGGTTTGCTCTGAGTGCTGGGAATAAGCACAAAGGTCAGGAGGCCGTGCATGTCCGCCTGACAGAGAGAGGGCCAAAGAAAAGCATGTGTTATTTATCAGTTTTGTCAGACTGTCCTTTTGTTCTACAAATTATCATCTTGACACAAATCAAGAATCAGTGGGATGGAAGAGCAATGTGGATGTTGGAGCGTAAAATGTCTACATAACATTTAGAAAGCTTAAAAATGTATGTGAACATTTATATTTGTTAACTGTAGTATAATAACTAAAACTAAAATTCTTATTTATTACATTAATCACTCTATGTTACCAGTGATGGTAGGGCTGTCATGGTTTGTGTATTTGTGCTGAACTGTCACAGTATGGTCACGGTCCAGTGCACGCAGCATACACAGTATGCAGACTGATGCACATAATGTGGAGTCTCCAAAACAGTTCTGCCTGGACACTTAGCTGTACGCCAATGGCAACAGGTGGTTAGAGAAACAAGCTGACTGGCATGTGAGTCAGTCACACTATGGTGAGCGCAAATGAAACGGCAAGTTTCCGGTCAACTTCAACTGCACCGGAGAGAGAGATGTGTAGAAGACAAAGACGGTGTAAACTTTGCTCCACCACTGTAGGCGATGTGAATGTAAACACATCAAGCATGCTAACACACATTCAACAGCATCACCCAGATGCACCAATCACCAGGAAGAGGGGGAAAAAAAACCAAAAAAACAACTGGATTCCAACTCCCTCTCGCTGCTGCTTTAAAGCAAACTATTGACGCAAAGGCAGGAAACGACAAAACAATTACAAGTTCTCTTTTTCATTATTTTATTTGTTTTATATTTTCAGTTTCATAGCATAAGAGATGCTTTTCATTTTTATAGCCCGTTGTGACCCTTTGCCTTTTGGGAAAGTGTTAATGCAGTGTTATACAGAGTAGAGCTCTGACTCTCTGCCTGAGCTTCACTGGGTCCGACCTGACCGCTGGATTTGTGCAAGGTGATTGGTGTTTGCTTCTGCCTCTCTAGCAGTGGTAGAGATGTGTGTAACATGCAGCAAAAAGCAGAGCATCACTTACACACTGCATCGCCATGGACCACCGTGTGCACTAGACGCACTGAGGGCCACAGCCAGCCCTGCCGAAAAATGGTGTGCACAAGACGACAGACGATTTAAGTGAGGAGAAGAGGGAGAAGTGGTGCAAGGTAGCGTGTTGGCCCTTAGCTTGTAATAAATGCCTTAATTTAAAAATATATAGTATAATACATAAAATGCAATATTTTTATAATATAATATAGCACATATATATTTTACAGTAGAAATTTGGGTTTTTAATCAACCTTAGGCCCAAAACTGTTGCTGTGGTTCGGGCTCGGGTCGGGCTTGGACAGAAACTGTGCGGGTTCACGCAGGGTCAGGGCTGAATTTTTGGGCCCAATCAGAGCTCTTATACAGGAGCATTTAAAATGTTCCTTATTTTTATAATGAAAATAGTTTATCAAAGTCACCAGTGGGCAAAATGTTACCTGAGTCCCCAGCAGGAGGATTGCGTATGTTTTTGACACATGCATTACGGTCTCTTTAAAATAAATGAAAACAAATGGATGCATCCCTATTGGTTTTTCCTCTGTACAGAACTCGCACCATACTGTGACTCCTGTGTGCAGTTACACCCCTAAGTGATTGTGTCTCTCAGAAATGTAAAGAAATGTGTTTACTGTGTGCATGTGGATATACTCACAAGAATATCAAAGACTTGGTTGACATCTTTCCCTCTGATCTCTATGCCATTTATCTCCAGTATTTCATCTCCTTCTGATAAAAGTCCACTCCTTTCAGCTGCTCCACCCCGAACAATACGACTGATGATAACACTGTCCATTTCATTTCTGACAGTTGCCCCCTACGGAACACACACACACAGTGGAATAATGGACATACATGGACATGACTGCAGGCCTGTGTTACTTACAGTATGTTATATACAGTATATTGGCTCCAGGGAAGAAAGAGCTGGTACTGCTGCTGGAGATAATCAGAGATTCTAATAAAAAAAATGATCTACAGACACATTCATTACAAAGCACTTATCCTAAAGGAAAGCTCACAATGCTTTACAGAGAGCAAAGAAAAAAAGCACGTTATATTTAAAGGAGGGCAGATAATGTATTTGTCTGAGTTATCTTCAGTTAGACTACTGTTGATATTTCCCACATCCTGTGAGTCTCAGCCACTTAGGCGCCAAAGCTTCACAGCCTTCCAGGAAGCCATAAGTGTTGATAACACCAGGAGCAATGTGACCTCTGTAATCCATATCACAATTCAGTAAGGACAAATTACACCATATGTTTTACATGTATATGTACTTTCCTTTGAAGCTACAACTCTTTTCTGACAGTATTTACATTTGGCTTTATTTTGTCCTGTATCATGTTAACTGAAGCAAAATGGTGCCCACTCGATTGACAGGGCCTTTATCTGTACCAGCAATTTCTTTTCACTGGATTTACTTTAAAGGTGAAGTAAATTAAAACATTGCTTTTGCATGGTTAAGTAAATAATTGGTGTTTTACCTTTTGTTAAAATAACAAGGTGTTCCCATTCTGCTAGCCAGTAGTAGATGCCCATTTAGAAATATGAACAGACTCACAGTGGATTAATGGAGGGTGTTGTTTATTAATCTCTCCATAATCTATACCAATTTATCCAGTACAGGGTAACAGATGGGCCAGAGCTGATTCCAGCTCAAACTGGATATCCCAGGACTGCTATATATGGACATATTACCATTCACACATTCACATGTACAGTACAGGTAATTTAGAGTGCTTGGTCATAACTTGAGTGTGGGAGGAAAACCAAGGAGGCAGTGGGAAGACATGCAGTCTCCACAGAGAGAACCCCCCCTCCATCCGTCTGCCAGTAATTACACTGAATGATTAAATCTACCGGAATAAAAGCTAAACTGAGTATGTAGCAGGATGTCAGCGCTCTGTACAAGAGCCTTCTCATTGATTTTGAGTGAACATCAGTCTTACCAGTGGTATGTCTTGGGCTTTCTCTATGCGAACTATCTTGACAGTCTCTCCTCCCCACTGGGTCAGTGTTTCTCCTTGGGTGGGCAACGACTCAGGCTGCATTTCCATCTCTGCTATGCTGTCATGGGCCAGGAGCAGTGACTGCAAAACACACATACACACACATGCACACACACACACACACACACACACACACACACACACACACACAACTCAGCAAAAGGATTGGAGCAATGACAATCACTACAGGATTCTTTTGTTCATTTGCTAATACATCTTTGTGTGTGTGTGTGTGTGTGTGTGTCTACCTGGATGTGTGTGTCTGACAGTAGGCTGTAGAGTTCGAGTCCCTCTTTGTTCTGACTTGACTGGATGAGATTCCTGGCCTGGATCCATGGCAACATAAGACATCATTGGCATCATCACCAGAAGTATTAGCATAGCAGTAGTACATCATCACCGTAGCAACTGCAGATATTTCTGAACATAGCGCAGTCATTTTGCAATAAGTTATTATATGCCTCATTATATAGCACTGCCCAAAGCAAAATTCCTACAAAATAATTATGGACTCATCTAAAGCTGGGCTCAGGTTCCAAGGATCTGAGTTTCCTTTTCATTACAGTCGAAGGAGTAATCTGGGGCCTCATTACGAAAACGTCCTAAATCTATCTTATCTCAGTTTAGGATGACACTTAGGACTGTTAGCATTACAGAAATGTGTCTCCTGACTGCATTTATCTTATCTAAGGAAAGGAATTTAGCTATAGTCTGTTCCTAACTTAGGGAATAGTTTGCAATCATGTGACTATAATGACATGATTCAGATGGAGGGCAGGAAGTAAGTTGGATATAGAGGAAAGTGACTACATAAATAAGTTTGATGAACCTGCAGGCAGCAGGTATGATGAGAAATTGTGAGTTCACGTTGCATGCTACTATGTCCTACCTACTGGGTCAAGTGTTCCCAGAAGTCCAGTGAAACGCTTTTAAAAATCTGGGTCGTGACTAATTGTAGGTGCATCCAACTCCAAGTTTGACATCAGCAGACTTTTTGATCTACATCTGTTGCTGTTTCTCAGCAACACTTTTTTTCTTACTTCTCCCATTTATGTCCTATAATTTTCTGGACGAAAAGCGACCTTTGTTTTTTCTCTATTAAATTGGAACAGCCGTAAACAGTGCAAATCATAGGCATTTGTGCAGTGTTGGTAGACTTTGCCTCCAGTTGCTCGCCCTCCATCTGGACAGCGCACTAATGTATGACATCACACGCAAAGAAGCAATTTCCAAGTAACAGATCCCACATGAGGATGGCATAGAACCTCTCCTAAATTCCAAAGAACTGCCCAAAAGTGGCAGCCACACTGTTGTTAGGTCTGTATGGCAATGACAATGAAGATGGGGAACAACATGAACCCCAAAATATAATGACTGAAAGTCTACTCAAAATATATGATGACGTTTAAAAAGCAAAAAAAACCCTAAACATCCCTAAAAGGTGGGGTTTCCAACTGTTCCGCCACTTCGCCATTCTGTGTTTTCCTCCCGTCCATATACTTTAAAGTATTTAACTCTTTCAGCTGACACAGCATGAACTGTGTCTCCTCGTCTGTCCAAAAATGCATGTCTCTAAATGTAGATTTCACCATGTTGTTACCAGCTTCTTCTTCTATAATTCATTTAACGCTATTCGACTTCCGGGTCAAAACCTGGGGCAGAAACTGTGAAGCATGCAGAGTGTCTAGGCCAGTTTGGGTTCAATTGACTGTGTACATGCAGGAGTAATTTGACTCCCAATTGCATAATCTGGGTGTGTTAGTCCAACTTTGAGAAATTCGATTTATTACAATTTCAGTCGGACTAACATGTCAAATGTATTTTAAGTAAGACTAACACAATAAATCGATTTTCTCTAATGTAATATAAACAAACTGAATGAAAAGTAAGAATCGTTAATATTATGGCTTGCCAATCTCGAGTAGCCTACAGGTACATTTTAACCAAAGATACAAGCAGTCTCATGCACATTCTAAACATAGATATAGGCATCGCAAGTGCTGATTTAAGAACTGAATTTACATTTATTGTTGGGATTTTATTTTTTTTAAGTTAAAGCTACTCTTACCTTTCTTGTATTTCACACAGCACTTAGAAACAATATGAACATCCACAACTCCCACCTGCCTCCAAAGTCCCATCCCCCTCCTCCTGCAACTCCAACTCCCTCCAAAAGCCTACTCCCCCCTCCTCCATTACGTCCTCATCACGTCTATGATAGACATAGGCGTTGGCAAGGTAATGTTAGATACACGAAAGAGGAGAGCGAGTGTAACATGCCAAGAGAATAGTATAGTATAGTATGGTATACAGAGAAGGTAAAGTTAATGTTTCAGAGGCTACGCTACTGTAGGCTAATGTTAGCCATTAGCAACTGGATGCTGTGTTGTCATAGAACATTATATGTTATATCAGAAGTAAACTAAATATAACGTTACCTGTCCTGCACAGTCAAACGCAACCCTGGAGTTTTGAAACTCATCCAGGGTCAATGATGACTGATGAGTTTTATAATATAAAGTAAAGGGGGGGGAAGAGATGTTATGTGAGCGGTTACGTCAGTCGGTTGCCTCCATGTGGGGAAGTCAGACAGGACACTGGGCCAATACTTGCATTCAGTCCGAATGCAATGATTGGTCGGATTTTTCTTAGAACCATATGAGAATGGTACAATTATGAGTTTTTATCTCTGATGGAATTCACTTACATTTTAGTGTGCCATCAGCTTATTAATAGCATTTTAACCTAAACAAAGAAAAGCATAAAATTTCCAGAAAGGTAAGTGTCGCTTTAATATAAGAGAGGAAGTCTGAGACAGGATAGGACACAGCAAGGTAATGTGGTACTGCTTCTGTAATAGGAGGATAGGACAAACAGTAGGAATAGTTTTTGTAATGAGGCCCAAAGTCACATGGAGATAACATGTTGGAATAACAATGTTATGTTCTAGGTTAGATGGAGCAAAAGTTTGTTAAAGTGTGGCAGGAACCATCTATTGTCTGCATTATATATCTTCTGCTATATACTAGTACTGTCATATGAGAATGAAAAGACAAAAAGATTTGTGAAAGTTGTCCTTAATTTCAAAATTGGTCAGGATTTAAAATAGTTTCAGTCTGCAGCTAAGAGGAGAGAGGGTACAAGCTGGGCATGAACTACAGTAAGGTATTCTGAGTTCCTAAAATCGTGCTGCCCACTGTGACTATTTTTATTTTTATCATTTCTTTTCCACTTCATTATCAATGACAAAGGAACGTGGTTCTGGGAGTGCAGTATGAACGCTGAAAGCTTTTCTGCTTTAAAGCCAAATGCAGGGCAGGGGGCGGAGATGCCAACATGGAGCAGAAATAATGTGCTGCTCTTTAATGAGATTCCACTGAAATGAGCCATGAATAGCTCTTACAGCTAGCCAACTCAACACTGTGGCAGAAAAATAATAGCAGCACTGATTGTACTCGCATCCTGAATGTTGGCTTTACTTGAAATGGTTACAGTCAACCTGGTGTCACCTGATAGTCACCCATAAATAATCTAACTTTACAGAGTTAGAGTCTCTGCTTTGTTTTACAACATTTCAGGCTGTCCAGCAGATGTGGCTTTTCCTTTTTGCTGAATGAACTCATATTTGAGCTAAAACTGAAAAATGAATCATTAATGAAACAGACCATTGTTCAAAAATATGATTACAAAATAGAAGAGTTGGCTGTAAGGAATGTGTGTATGTGTTTACATGCACATACTGTAAGCACTCATGTTTCAGCTCTAATTGATACTGAACAGAGCTGCTCTGTCTCCAACCTCGTTATTAGGGTACACACTCGCTGACCTACACCATCACTGTGTGTCTGTGTGTGTGTGTGTGTTAGCCTTCTGTCAGATGAGAGAATAGTCAAGGCATTAAGCAAAAGACATTTTGAAATAAAATTAATTAATAATTAATTAATGTGGATATACCTCCATGGCCAGCTGAAGTGCCTGGTGTGTGTGCGGGTATGGAGGAGAGGGTCGGTGCATGCTGTTGGCCACGGCATTATGGATCTTCAGCGCTGACTGGAAGTCAGACTAAAGGAGAAAACAGACACCAGCATGTTCTGTCAGATTCCTTTCAACTGGAGCTCACACATTCAGTACATACATACATGAACCCCTTCCACATCACTATGCCCGTATTCATTAGGGGTGAAACAATACACACATTCATGTTGAAACATTTGGTGCAAGGTACACATTACAAACCAAATTATATGGAAAACAAAAGATACAGGTTGCATTGTGTAAAACATAATCTCAGTGCCACTGTGCTCAACAACACAGCCCACACGTCATAACAGGCAACATGTCTGCCCCTCCCACCCCCAAACCAAACCATTCTACTCCAATGAGACACACTGGGAGGCAGCTACACTAAGCTAGCTCGTTGTAATATGTAGAGTAACACCATTGCCAGACCAGAAATAGAACATCCTCTGATAACCTACAGGTATGATGTTTGGAGCCACTTTGGTTTCACTCTGAATTATAGGAATGTAGGTTACACCAGTGGGAATACTTCAAACATGTCCACTCATTTACAATGACATCACCCCAGTGTGTCAATCAGTGGAACCAAGTGAAAACAAGGTGTGACTCATGCTACAAGCTAACGTTAACCCCGCAGCATTTAGGCAGCCATTCCTGACTGATTCTAACAGGGAAAAATAAATCATTGTGGTGTTTATAGCTGCAGATATGAGACCTTACTCTGTAGTGGAAAATGTATAGGCTTTAGTTTAAGTTTAAGTTTATTTCCTTTATTAATCCCCCTGAGGAGAAATTCAATGTTTTCACTCTTGCTTGTCAATTACACACAGGTCCGAAAGACACACACATGCACAAACAGGACCTATACATGCACAAACTGGAGAGATGTCAGAGTGAGGGGGCTGCCCTTGGTGGGGCGCCCCGAGTGGTTGGGGGGTTTGGTGCCTTGCTCAAGGGCACCTCGGCAGTGCCCAAGAGGCGAACTGGCACCTCTCCAGCCACCAGTCCACGCTCCATATTTTGGTCCAGACGGGGACTTGAACAGGCGACCCTCCGGTTCCCAACCCAAGTCCCTATGGACTGAGCTACCGCCGCCTCCATTTACAAGAATGCTAAATGTAATGAGCCCTGTTACAATAATTCCTCTTGAACCCATTTCAGCCAGACCATAACTCCTGCTTTGTAAAAACAAACAAACATACAAACAAATAAAAAAGCCAGCATTATATTGGCTTTAAACGCTTTTTTTTTTTTTTTTTAAATTAAAAAAGGTCATTTTTTCTGGAATTACAGAAACAGAATTGCTTCTTTTCTTTGTATCACAGTAACACTACTTTTTATATTTTATAAGTAGCTGTTTTTGTTCAATATGCTGTTAAAAAGACAAAAAGGGAGGGTCACTAAGGTGTAGCTCAATCATTGTTCAAAGTAAAAAAAGAAAAATTATAGTTTATAATTTCAGTTTTAGTAAAATAAATAATCATAGAAATTTCTTTGGCATTTATACTTTTTTTTTTTTTTTTTACTGTATTGTAAATTAACTGTTAAACCCAAAGTCTTTATTTACACTTTTTAAAAGTGAAATCAAAGTGCAAATGTCTATACTTTTCTTCCTGTGCATCACTGATTGATGAAACAAGTGTTTCAGTTTATATGCTATTCATGAAGCTTTTCCATTAGCTTTTCTTGGAAAAACTTGTTTTGATCATTGACAGTTATTTGAGAAATGAGAGAAGGACGGGGATACTACGATGAGCACTGATACCTAACCAACAATGACTGAACAGACATTTTGCCAACCTCACTGCTAATCAAACTGAAACTGAAAATTCAATGGATACAGCTGTTCTAGACACAACAGACTGAGTTTATAAGAATTATGGTTTAAAGCGCAAGCCTGAACTTTTTGTCTTCCCCGTCTGGCAGTGAGAGTAATTGTACATTGTCAATGCATGTGAGCTCTGCAGGTGAGCTCACTGCATCTCCCCGCCCCCAAGAGCGCTGTCTTCAAGTTTGTTTGTTTTTTACTCTAATTTTTCCTCTGATATATATATTTATATTTATCTGGCACATCCACACCAGAAGCTGCTTTTGGATGCTTCTATAGATTTGCTGCCATAAGTTCTGCCGCACTCCTGCTGCCCTACCTTAGCTCTGTCTGGTTAATGTAAAATGTAGCCACGTGAAACAGCTACATGTTTTTGAGTTTCTGTTGTCAGACAACTAAACAAGCATAGTAAACAGTGATTTGATCTGAGCTGATTAATGCTACCTGTTGACCAACAGTAATTCCTGCACAGCTGCACTGAGATGTTGCTGTTTCACATTCACAAAGTTGTCTGACAAAACAAACTCAAATACGGGTTCATGAAAACAGCTGTAGTGTGTCATCAGCTACGATATATGGCTGCAGCTAACAACTATCGTCATAATCCATTAGTCTAACATTTATGATTAATCAGTGTCAGTGAACAATGCCCACTGTAATGTCACAGGCAGAGCCCGAGGTGACTTCTTCAGATAGCTTGTTGCTTGTCCAACCAAAAGTCGTTAACTAAAAGACATTCAATTTAATGTCATATATGACAGAGAAATCAGAAAATGTTTAGCAACTTTGCTTGAAACATTATTAATCAAGTATTAAAATAGTTCCTAACTCTTGTTTTTGAGATTGAATAAACGTTAACACAACTAATGATTGCAGCTCTATTAAAATGTAATTTAACATGAGTCATTACGCAGACGATGACAGGTGACACAATGGTGGCTGCTTAAGTGTACCCCTACACAGTTACCTGGAGAGCTTTCCCGAAAAGCGATAAAGGGCCATTCGTGGCTTTTTGATCCTAACAAACGGCAAAACATTCCAGGATAAACACAGAATTATTAGTTAGCTGTGGGCATAAAAATATCCAACTTAAGAGTGTTTCATACTGGCACAAGAGCTCCTATCTAAAGATAAAAAATATCTTTCTGTATCCGCCAGCCTCCCCTCCTCTTACTGAGGCCTATCATTCCAACTGCAGGAATGTTGTGAGGCCCATGTTGTCATGGATGCTCCAGCTCAGACAGTGGTGACAACTCTGCTCTGTCTTTGTAAATCCCTTCTATGTGGGAGGCCAGAAAGTCTTGAAAAATACCACAATTACACATTGACTCAGAGCTCTCTGTATCTCCTATATTCCCTTTATATTACCTTGTTTAGTAGTGCAAGAACCAGCTCTATGTCATTCTGACTCTGCTGGTCGGACAGGCAGCTCCGGACCTGCTTCAGTGACAGCAGCAGCTCCTCTAACTCTGCAAGAAAAACACAGGCACTCACATTAAGAACTTCTGACTCTGACATCCATACCTACACAAGAGAAAAGATGGTAAAACTGCTCCAAATCAGAGATTACTTTATGATGATGGCAGAAGAAAGTCTGCTTGACCTGGCTTCAGATTAATGTGTATGTGACAGACTGCATCTCATTTATTACTCAAGACTTCAGTTCCACATTGTGTGTACCTGTTTGTGTGTCAACATTACCACCCATAACAAAGTTTTAATTAAGTCGCCTTCAAGAGCCTCTCCGGTCCCTCTCTCCCTCCCTGAGGAATTCCCTCCCTAACGGCAGACATGTCTTTCCTTACATTCCTTTCCCTCCAAGCCAGCTTTCTCTCACTCTCTCCATCTCTTTACTCCTTTTTCCTCTTCTTCATCCCTTCTTTTTTGCAAATTTAAATGATCTTCAAAGTTTTTATGTCCCTTTCACCTCCATCTTTTTATTCTTTCCTTTCCCTCTGAGAGCTTTACTGCATCAATGATCAGCAATTCTACTCCCATCTGTGTGTGTGTGTGTGTGTGTGTGTGTGTCTTACCCAGCAGCGGATGTGTGTGCTGGCTGCTGAGTGCTGGTTGCTGCGGTGTGTATGAGTCTTGCAGGAATGTGGGGTTGTCGATGCCGACGTGGGGATGCTGGGAGAGCTTCCTGAGTCTGAGCGAGGCGTTCAGGTCCAGCTGCCGACCCTCCTCCTCTCTACGACGCCGAAGATCCTCCTGACACACATATGAACAAATAAATGTATCATAGATAGAAATACAACTGAACTAATTAATGGACCATTTGACTATTCAGAAACAAAAACTCAGATGACTCTGCATGATATGAACATGTACAGTAAGTTTTTCATGGAAAGGAGTAGTTTCAACGTATCCACTTCAAAATAAACTGACTCTGGATCTGTACTTATTAACATGTGATTAGTTTAATAATTGGTCACTTCTAGCTGGTGGTAAATGAAGAATCCAGATCGCCCACAAACCATCTTTGACCCTGGCAAACAACAGTTTTTTGTATTGTTGTTGATGAAACAGAATTGGCTGTGTCTTTTTACTGTTCATACAAGTCTAACAGAGTGAACAGTCTTTTTGTAAATATACCATCTGTCCACCTGATTAAAAGAAAGGGGCCCTGTGAGGACCTTAAAACCACCAACTACCCAAGTTTACTCTATAGAAAATATTTGACAATTCAAATTACCAGTGCAATGCTGACTGGAAAAATCAGATTTGTATACTACTACACAATATTTGTGTATTTATACATGTTCATTGTGTGAGACTAGGTGCAGTGACTTTACGGCAAGCCGTTTTAACATTTAATCACTAAGTCCGACTGTCCGGAATTACCATTACAGATATCTATAACGTCATTTTGACTAGTAGTAATGTCATTGCGACGAGTATGAATTTTAATTTAAGATATCTGTAACGTCACTCTGACTAGTCAAAACTGAATTATAGATATCTGTAACTGAATTATGACTAGTGAAAATGACGTTGTAGATATCTGCAACGTCATTTTCACTAGTCAAAATGACGTTGCAGATATCTACAACGTCATTTTGACTAGTCACAATTCAGTTGCGGATATCTACAACGTTATTTTGACTAGTCATAATTCGAATTCAAGATATCTACAACGTCATTCTGACTATCAATTCAAGATATCTAGAAAGGACCATGTAGATATCTTCAATTGATGATAATTAAAGATATCTTGAACTTGAATTATGACTAGTCAAAATTAAATTGTAGATATCTCAAACTGGAATTACAGATATCCACAATTCAGTTTAAATAATAATGACAAATATATAATTGATGACAATGACAAACCCCATACACATGAATGGCAAAAATAGTTTGAATCTTAGTAGTCAAAACTTAACTACAGATATCTGCAATTAGAGTTTTGACTAGGCAAAATCTAATTACAGATATCTTGAATAAGAGTTTTGACTAGGCAAAATTATGTTGCAGATATCAGTAATGAATATCCAGTCTAGCGATTAAATGTTAAAACGGCTTGCCATAGTGACTTAGCCTGAAGACATGGCACACTGCTGGAGATGCACCAGCTCATCAGCTAAACATCAATATCAGCACATTATGAGTAACTCTGAGTGACATTATGATGCGTTCAAGCTCTATTCAGTAACAATGAGTATTAGGCAAAAGTAAATTATGTTTTCATGACGTATTCAATGTAATCCTGTAAAATGTAGTTTATAGCGAGAAACTTTAATATATATAGCTGTTTGAAGGAGAAATTTGCCAATGTTTTCAAAGCAATTTAAAATAGATATTAGAATGATAATTAAGATATATACTGTAAAAAGGTTTTTAAGCAGTTTTTTAAAAGATGGTTTTTATGTGAAAGGTTATATTAAAGGTTGTTTTATAAATCTGTATGACTGAAATAGTGCAGATGTCTGTGTTTCCCTGGCACAAAAGGGGGAATGAATAACAACAAAAACAAAACAAAATAAACAACAATACAAAAACATCAGAATAGACTATCGGCCAAATTGTTATTTTAAACATCAGTATCAGCCCAGAATTTCAAAATTGGTGCATCCTTACACACTACATGCACCTGACCAATTATAGTTTGCCTTCTTTCACGAACAGGGGTGAGTTACCAAGGATGATTTCACAGGTGTTTTCACCATCTGACTGCAATGTTTGCATATGTGGAACCATGGAACCATCCACAGTCACTACAAAGTGGAGAGTTTTCAGACATACAGACAAATTCAAATATTCTCAACTGAGGTTGTGCTTGTCAATGTTGCCTCTGGCCCAGACAGCCAATCAAATCAACAAGGAAGCTGGAAATCACTACTGATTTAATACCAGAGGTTCTGGTAGGAACAGTGGGACAAAGGCAAATGCAGTAGCCTGGTTCCAGACCATAGACCCCGCCCACTCAACTGAGTAGGCTTGCATCTCTGGTCTGGCATACTTCAATGAATTTGCGATTTATCTCATCCAAACACTGGAAGAACCAATGAACGCTGGGGGTCTAGCGATAAGCCAATTAGCGCCACGTTGATGTCAAGCTGTACGCCGGTGGGTAACTGGTGAGGATAGCAATAATGGCGACCGCTACAGATCCTACAGACCACATTAACGATGCTATCGAGGTATTTCGCCACTACTCGCGTTAATGGAGGACCAAATTAAGGAAGCTACTAACCTGGATTTAACGGCGATGCAGCTGGGCGTGCACGACGACGGAGACATTTTAAACGGGCAATGCTCGCTTGTTTTCGGCACCCCCGAGGCATGGATACTAATGACATCAGATTCTGGGTGAATCGTTGATCTCTAATGATTGGTTAGGGAAAAAAATCAAATTCCCTTCACCTTGTAAATCGCCTTCAATGGAAGCCATGTCAGACTGAAGGTTCTGGGAGCTTCAGTCTGACACTCAGGCTACAAATGCAGATGAAGTGTTGATATTAGCAATGTTTAATAACGATGATGGTCACCCCATTATTTAAATAATAATCGGCAAACACATGCATGGAGTTGCATGAACAGCCAGGTGGATCTTTCTGGTAAGGATAATGCTGCTTACTATGCTTATAAACAGACTAGCTAGGTAGTTAGCCATTGGACTGCGACAGCTCATCACACTATTAAGCCCAATGTGCTTTGGCGCAGTTGTGCGCGTAGCAACACTTCTCCTGTGATCGGAACCTAAAGTGAGACTAATGTAGTATAACTGGTATTTCACAGAAATAGGCATTTAGGAGGCTGGTGTGGGCACAAAGACGCTGCTGTGTTTTGATGAGGGGAAATGCAGGATCCAGTTTGTCCTATATCAGGGACTAAAAGGCTCTACTGCAATGATTCTGACCATTGTTTGTTCTAAAAATGTGCCTTGTGAGTCTCCCAACTTCATGGACGTGTAATACGAAATTGCTCTCTCTTTGCCATGTTTACAGTTCTTCATGGAAACATGGCTCTTTGTGTCTCTATTGCTCAACATCATAGAATGGTGGTCAAGGTGGAGCTAATTTAAATTATATACAGTTTATCATACACTTATCATATGTTTTCTAAATTCCTAACCTGCAAAGTAACAAAGATAACGTACTTTATTCTGAAATCTAGCACACTGGAGGTTTAAAATAGCATTAAATGCAAATACTTAAGCACTTACACCTACAGTTTCACTTGAGTATAGCACCTGAGAAAATGTATTTGGTTACATTCCACCACTTCTGTTAGCTCTTGTGGAGTCGGCTGGTGCAAAGATATGCAGAATATGCTGGTGCTGGGTAGTGACTATGACATAACACACTGGTCTTTTATTTGTTCTCTGTTTTCATTTAGTTTTACACTTACTACAACACTTTAATCAGCTTTGGTTGTTATTAAATTCACTTTACAGATAAATGTGACTTGCATTTTTGTTGTAGTTTTAGTGTTGAGTAAAATAAGCACAAGTAACAAGTGTGTTTGTTTGTATGTGTATGTGTGTACATACCTGGTGCTGTCGTATCCTCTCCAGCTGTGCAGATCGTCGGACCGGTAGCGTTCGACTCCCCAGGTCTCCCGGACAGTCCACAGCCATTTCTCGGTGCTGCTGTCCTCCCCTCAGCTCTTCATCTCCTCCTCCTCCTCCTCCTCCTCCTCCTCCTCCCTCCCCAGCAACATGGCCGTTCAGATGGGAGGTTGTCATCCCTCACACACACACCACGAGTCACAGTGAGTGTGTTTGTGTGAGTTGCAGAGATTTTAGGGTACGTGTATATATAAAGCAAGTCTAGGAGGGCAGCTCAGTAAACATGCCAGCCATGACAACTTCACCTGAGGAGATAACAGAAAGACGATGTCATTAATTAAGTTGGCGAGATTCTGCATCCCAACATTCCTCCAACATGGATTTGGATAACAAGAGGAGGTGTCCTTATACCATTCAGCACTGAAGCTGACACTATCAGACCCAGGTCTCATGTGACTATCAGGTATCTATTTACCTGTGATCAACAGTCAGGTATGACCGGTCAAACACAGGATGAATGAGTGTTCAGTGTGCCACAACAAACATGGTTTGTGGCTTTAACACGTCATGATCAACAAACCAGTGCCGGACCACAAAACTGACTGGGGGACTGACCGATCTCTTCATGCTACGTAACTATTGTACCACAACTTACTAACTGGTTACTGATAGGAAGGCTTAAATCAGAATTCCTGTCTATTAAAATTTGGGTCTTAATTTTGTAATTCTGGCCATTGTTTCTGTAATTATGATAACAATGAACCCAATAAAATAATTGACAAGATTTGGGAACAGCAATTCTCAGCAATTACCTTTGTGAATATAACCTTGTTATTGCCAACAGGAAAAATACAAAATGACAAAAAGTTGGCAGAACCAGCTGAAAGAAGGCCTTTTTACAGCAAACATTTGCACTTGTCATAGTAGTAAAAGCACAGGTGTTACTACTAACTAGGGCTGGGCGGTATGACCTAAAATTTAAATCACGGTATAAATCGAATCCCTTCACGGTAACGGTATATATCGTGGTATAAATTTAAGTGTAAAAGTTATAACAGAAGTGTTTCTGAATGGGTTTTGTAGTCCCTTAGCAAAGCTAAATTGATTAAAAAAATAAACCAACAACAACAAAAGCAAAGATATAATGTATTTTTTAGAGCATTTATTGTGCAGAATGCAGATCTCAAAACTCAAAATTAAAACCCAGTACTCTATGGTGCAAAATGTCTCCTGGGATCTATATCAAAAGGTAATTTCCTTCTTTTAGCAAAATCCTAAATGACTGAGTTGTGTTTTTTCCACCTGGACCTTTATGCTCTGCCATTTCTCCTCTAATCATCACGCTGTAACCTGTGACAGGCTGCTATAATACCACAACTATCACACATTCACATATGGAGTTTTTTGTGGAGCCCCTAGCGTCACATAGGTTTACATTACCAAAGGTTTATGACAAACTCTCTTGCCGAAAACCAACTCCCGTGTGCGCACGGCGAGAGAGGAGAGGGAGAGACGCTGTGCTGCTGCCAGAGGAGACACTGAATGAGTTCCCTCTGAGCGGTAAGTCGTTACAAGAGGCTGTTCATAAGACATTAACTCACTCACTCACAAGATCTCCAGCAACACATGTTGCACATGCTACGCTAAATCACGGACGTGAACCAGCTCTTCTTGCTCCGCTGTCTCTGTGCTCGCAGCCATTTTCACACTGAGGCAGGTGCGATGACGTCATCGACGATAGGACGGTAGAGCGCAAATCTCTACCGTGGGCCAAATTTATATGATTTCTACCGTCTACCGCATATACCGTGCAGCCCTACTACTAACATTAACAATCAAGTGTCCTAGTAAACCCTAACAGTGAGCCAGCTCTACAGTATCAAATGGAATTTGGCCATTCATTTATTTATTTATTTTACTTTACTTTACTTACACCTGCTTTTCTACTATGCCATGTCAAAAGGAGGATTACAGCACCCAAAAACTTTTTTTTTTTTCAAAATTGTTTCTCTGAAATATTAAATATTTTTGACAAGATAAACAACAAACAAAGTTTAAGTTTGGACAGAAACAGTGACACACTGCTAATCTGCCCTATCAGGACTGTGTTGATGTGGTTTGACCAGATCTGATTGGCAGTGGCTTGGAAACAGAAGTAAACAACCACACAGGTGTCATCACATTGTAATTCAAGAGTTCGGAGCCCACTGGTCAGGTGATAAGACCTGGACAAATTGGGTTTCTGATACATATCAGGTAAAAACAGACATCTCTCTCTTTTGTCAAACACAGCCCCACACTATTCAAAATCTATCAGGAGAGTAAACAGAAAAATATAGTAAACAGTAAATAGGTCTACAGAATTTTGCTCATGTTAAAACAGTTCTAACTTTGGCCACTTGAGGGTGGGCAACCCGGTTTTTGGACCTACTCCGGAGAAGGTCCATGAACTAATAATGGAAATGCAAACCCGTGTGGCATGGCTTGACTTGGTATGGCCAAAAGTGACAGTGAAAAAGGCCCATAATATGGCCAAAACTATAAAAATAATGTCCAAGTTGTAATGAAACAGAAATATCCTTTAATGACTGGCAAACAGGTGGACTGACACCTTACTAGTTTATTGGTCGAGCAAGTGACTGATTTACTGAGTGTCCTAACTGGTTTACCTGCTGCTTTATGAGCTGACTGACTGACTGCTGGTTCATAACCTGACTTAGTGCTAAATGAACAACTGGTTTACCAGCTGACAGTACATTGTGGAATATGATGGGCTGTGTTAGGCTGACTAACTGGTACACTGACTAACAGACTAGTTTAACACAGTTTATGACACAGTCAGTTTCTCTCTCTCTCTGCATCTTAGTCATTCCTAACTCTCTCTCTTAAGTAGTTCAGAGACAACAACGTCATTACAACCCCCCACTCTCCACACATAACCATGACAACGGCTTTGTCAGCAGCCGGGTGGTCCCCCCCGCCACACAAACCTACACACACACATACTAAAGGAACTGAGTACTGTGTAGGGAGATGGTGGGAGGGAAGATTGGATGGATGAGAAAACAGAGAGAGGGACAAGAGAGGGCGAGCAAGGTAGACATTATTAGATGAAGGGAGGGAGGGGGGGGGTAAAAATAAACAGGTGAGATGGATGGATGCCTTATCTTTCAGTGCCACAATAACAACAGCATGTTGATATGCTATCTCTTACCAGCAGGACTGTAAACACACACACACACACACACACACACACACACACAGCGGTCCCATGATGCAGCAGTGAGGAATGCCAGGCAGCCCTGGGAACAAAATTCCACTGATGGGGGAGGGGAGTATGTGTATATATGCCATGGATGTATTACAGAACTGGATATGGTGCCACAGCTCAGCCGTACTTCCAATTTTCCCCAGTGGCCACTTGCAGTAGTGCAACTAAAAATTCTCAGCAGCCCAAATAGCATTTTCCCCATAGGCCACCACTGTAAAAGAGACGTCTGTGAAACTGTTGACAGGACGCTTCCAGCTGTAAACATGGTTAATTATTACTGATTGTGTTGAATGTTTAAGAGCTGTGGCAGTTTAATCTTTGTAAAACTTATCCAAAGCCCAGAAAAGTAATTATTTTTGTGAACTGGTCATGTGTTAACCTTTGTTCTGGAAATTAATTGTTTTGTTTATCTATATATTAGCCACGTAATGACTGGATTCGCTGATTAAACACTGAAGGTGATCTTGTTCCATGGTTATGATTTTTCACATTTCTTCCAGATACTTTAATTTGGTTAGTCATTTAACTTTTATGGGATATATTATGTGATCTGTGTGATATGGAAAGTGGTTCGCTCATTCACGTGGCCCGTCTGGGCCACAGGCATGATGGGATTAACACTACTGTGCATATTCAGCAGACCACTAAACCCCAGAGGTAACCCAGAAGTTAGAAACTTGTTTAGTGTATGTGCCAGGTGAGCAATTCTCATTAGACTGGAAAGGTTCCGTCTTTGGGTCCAGTGTCCAGTTCTAAATAATTCATCCATGATATACACCTACTGGTCAGACTGAGACATCAAAACTCACTGCTTACATTCTCAACATCTCTGTTCTGATCACCTTGAAGCCAAATTCTGACATGTGACTGCATGTGTTGTGTTGTTTTTGAATTAATCAGTGCAATAGTTACAAAAAAGATATTTCAGTACTTTTGCATATTTTTCAAAAATATCAATCATTTCATTTTCCATGTGCAACATTTTGCATTTTTTCTCTTTTTACATCAAAGAGCTCTGACTTAGCAGCTGTTTATTTTACACAAATGCCTCAAACTTGATAATGTACTGCAACCATGATTTTATCAGATACATCCTGGACAGCATGACTTGTACCGAACTTGACAGATTGGTGTTATCGCACAGCGTATAGGTGCCTTAGAATGCCAGTGAAAAAAATAAGCAAGGGTTCGCCATGTTAAACTATTATCTGCCTGCCATTTGCCATTTTCATCCTTTCCATTATAAGCATAAATCAACAGTGTCAAATACCAGTATAAACAACAAGTTAATCCACATCCTTGTTTTCTGGTGCGGAAGCTTCCTCTAGATGCCTCTGTTTCAGCAGACAAATATGTGTATCCTAAATCACTGAACAATCCTCCGGAAATTCATATTGGAGTCATTTTACTTTTATATTGCTTTCAGCACAAAGGCTGGAATATTGGCCTTTTATTAAAAATGGGACTTAGTTCAGTTCATTCACTTCGCTTTTGCTCAGCATGCAGTTTCTCTGATTATCTCTGTGCATGATCAATTATCAGTGCTACTTTTTTTAAAAGCTTATTTATATCTTCACTCTTGGATCCAAAGAAATTTATTCTTCTGTAATCCAACTTTCCAATCCAAAAGGATTTTTAATAATGAAAGAAAAAAAGCAAACAAATAAATTAACAAAAAAATAAAACCCCAACAAACCCAGATTACGTCAAACATTTTGGGCAAACAACGTCCAAAATGTAAGATAATCAAGTCTGTGTCCTTAAATGTTTTCTTCTCTGTCTGAACATTTTCAATTTAAATGAAGTCAAAAGATAAATGTCTTCAAGCTTGAGTCCCCCAAATAGGTTTGACCAAGAAAATGAAAATATAGCCACAAGACTCAGCAGCAGGTGAATGGAAGCAAAGCAAGCAGACAACCTCATGCTATAGTCTTATACATACATTACCAGAGCACTACCTTTACACTACCCTTATTCTCACTATAGCCAAAAGTTTAGAATAACATAATAATTAAAAAACACATACTAATATGTGTACATCACACATACTACTATGTGTATATCGACAGTCACAACTGTATTCCTATAAGTATTTATAGGATTTTTTAGTATTTAGTTTTCCTTTTTATTTCTTTAGTGCTACTATTATATGGTTTGTTCTAGTATTTTATGGTTTTATTCTATTCTGATTTAAATATTTTGAATCCATAAATAAATATATATTTTCTGTGTGTGTACCGTGGAGGGGGCTACAACTACATTTTATTCTGCAATCTATGACAATAATAAATTGTTGAATTAGGTTTCTGTCTGAGAGGGAGAGGAGCCATAAAACAGTGCTCAGGGCCTGAGTAGCCTGTGTCTGAGGCTCAGACATCATTGAGCAGAGGTAAGTGCAGGAGGATTTAAGCAGTTCCTCTTGAGGGCTAGCTTTCCTCCTTTAACAACAAACATTAAACTGCTGACATCATCATGAGGGATTCAAAACTCAGCAGGGATAAAAACGAGGCTACCGAAACTCATTCAGAGGCCTCAAGCAGGGAAAACAAATGACTGGAAATCATCCTGATGGATTAGTTGTTCAAAAAAGATACAAACAGCCTGGGATAAGCATGTGATGATAACCACTGGAGACATGTACATGGACCATGACCACGGGTAAGGAGCTGGTTAGCATCTAATTTATTTAAAGCTGTAGATGTGTACATTTGAAATCTGCCGTTAGAGCCTCCACTGACAGAAATGAACAAGTAAACACATTTAGCCCTAACATTATGGAAGAAACTGGGTAGTGTCAGGTTCAAGAAAGCTCAGCTTAAGATATTTTAATGCTTCTCATGCATTTATTAAAAGTTGCCCGTCACACAAATGATGAAGGCACAGCTGTCTTAGAAAATGTAAACAAACACTGATTTACTAAATGCATAGCATATTAAAAGTGCATCTTCAGAAACTGACATCACATGTTTGAAGAAAATGACAAGTGGCTTATCAGCTGTTTCTGACTGCCAGGACAAGTTTTGTCGCAGCTATGCAATTCCCATCTAAGTCATCGGACACACCACTCTCACCTGATACCTCCTCAGGTTCAAGTCCAGTCCACCGCCAGTTACCTGGCTACAGGGACAGTTCAGAGAGAAACAGCAGCACACTGGGACACATTTCCTTATGTAGAGAAACAGAGGCATGGCAGTATGCTTACTGCAACTAGCGGGCATGCACGTCACTTCAGAATGTTTCTTGTGATTCACAACACTCGGTACACACACGCACAAGTCGTGAATCCAAGATTAATTTCACATGCTTACTTACTGCGTGTGCAAAGTAAGAACATCACCCTCACTCTCACCCTTACATATTAGTGTTGTACCTTTTTTTGCTTTACAACATTACTGCTGTGTCCTAATTCCATCAGGTGAGTACTAAATACTTACTTTTACAGTGTACTTTTATTTACAGTTACAATACAAGTTAAACATATTTTACTGTTTTATCCAAACAGTAAAGGACACGACATATGCACCATCAGAAATCAAACTGCTCCTGTGTCCCAATTCTATACTATATACACTACTAACTGTATCCAGAATGCACCAATAGGCTATTTTCTCAGCATACATTTTAACATGTCATACTAGGAAAAGCACAGGTGTAATCAATAACAATAATGATGGCTGCATTCCATTTAGATGAGTCAGTGTGCAGTTGGCAGCGGTAACATGCAAAGAAACATTAAAACATAAAAAAAAAAACAGTTTTAAGGAAGTAAATGTGTTCAACATGTTTATCAGGTCTGAGTGATACTGAATGAATTTGAATGATTTTGTGTTTAAAGGAAAATTCCAAAAAGCACCTTTCATTTTGTCACTTTTCCAGTTGAAACACACTACATAATCAAAACCTGCTTAGAATTAAAATGTAATATGGGAATTTGACACAGAATATGAGTTTAGTGACATCAACAAAGTCCCACCTGACCTCCAGCGAAAAAAGAGCTCTAATCAGCTGGAGTAAACACTTGTTTGGGTAGGTAGAGCCTTAAAACCTTGATGATTTACTTTACTTCACTTTTTCAAGAACCCAAGATTCCCCGAAAGGGGAAAAAAAATCCTTAATGAGCAAAGGCAAATTTTCTTTTTCTAGGTTGGCATTTAAATGTATCCATAATACTGTTCACATGGTGGGGAACTGTTTCTATACCACAGTACCCTGTTTAATAGGTAGAGAGCCGGAACCTTATTTGAATATGAGGTTTCCAGGTTGTTCTATCTTAGTCGTGATGCTGACATGAGCTGTTACCTGAGTAACCGGCTCATGGCCTGAAATTAACACAAATTATATTAACATTACAAATGACATGGTTAAGTTATATACAGCCTTTGATCTGCGTCTGCTGTCCACCTTGCACTCACTCTGAATGAGACAAAATCCCATTAAAGAAGAATGGCTGTAAGGAAGGCATATGATTGGCTATGTTACACTTCCTTACATTAAGAGACGGGTTTGTTAACGACAAAATGTAGAAGGATTAATCATTGATTATCAAACTGTCTAACATCGCCTTTTTAACTGCATGTTTAAGTTTCAATACACGGAATGTGTGTTTATGGACAAAAGAATACTGAAAATTGAGGATGCACCGATTTTGAAATTCTGAGCTGATACGGCTCCTGATATTTCACAGAAAAATTTGACCGACAGCCAATACCAATGGTTTTATACAATTTATTTTTTTTTTTTTTTATTAATCTATTGCACCCTTTGTGCCAGAGAAACAAAGAAATCTGCACTAAAAAAAATAACCTCACAAATTTCTCCTTCAGACAGCTGTATTTTTTAGTTTCTCCCCAAAAACTACTTCTTAAAAGATTACACGAAACACATCATGAGAATGTTATAACTTTCCTTTGCCCAATACTCAGTTTTACTGAATAGAGCTTCAACAAATCCTAATATAATGCCTCCAACTTAGTTGTGACTGAATTGTGGCCGCAGTCACCACCAGTCTCGAGCCATGTTCTACAGCCTACAAAAAACTTGATGTGACAAAACAGAAAAACTTCGGCCAGTGCCATTGGTGGATGTCATCTTGTTTGTCGACAGGCTTATGGCAATCAACAATGCAAATATTGATACCGATGTTCAGCCGATAAATCGGTGCATCCCTACTGATAATAAGTTGAATGCCTTCTGTAAGACGTGTATTGATAAAGCTGGCATGCAGGTGCCTAAACTGAATAAATGTATTTTCTTAAACTCAGAGACAGGCTCATTAAAATACTATTAATCTAATGAAGTGGGAAGCTGGTGGAAACAGATCCACGACCTACTTCGAGTAGTGATCCATACACTGGGACTGTAAGGGGTGTAAAAATCAGTGTTTTGGGCTGAATGTGCTGTAGATGCGGGAGAGAGGATGAGGTGGGGTTTGGTTTTGACACCCAGTTTGGCTGGAAAAGCCTGTATTATGGCTGATGAAGACCTGCAGCTGTTTCCTACTGGATCTCTGCCCTAAGACCAGTGACTAGTTAAATAAGACTTTATCTAAGACCTGCTGGACTACACACTGCTGAGCAAACATACAGTGTTGATAAGCTATAACCTTACATGCCGACCCCCCCCCCCCCCCCACCCCCCCACCCCCACCCCCCCACACACACACACACACACACCACCATCTGCTTCCACAGCTTACCCCCTGGAGTGCATGTATGAATGTGTGTATGCATGTGTGTCTTGCTGAGACAACAGTTCAAGGCAAAACTATGGGAAACAAAGAGCTCTTCCAAGGAGGGATTGGGAACACTGATTAGGTTTTTACTCCTTTAAGCTACAGGCTCTAATCAACATGTAATAGTGACTATACCATTGAAGAATATATAATAGATAATATTTAGGACTTTTTAATGTTAAAATTTATTTGTGTTTCTTAACAACATTTACTGAAATAATCTCCAACAGCTCTTTATTATTTGACTGTCAAATATACCTAAAGTCACTCATTTGTTTGTTTGTTTGTTTGTTTGTTTTTAAAAATGGGGAAACGAAAGAAAGTAACTTTGTAAAACAAAAAAAGTTGCAATTTTGCCTGGAGTGATGGAAAAATTACAAATTACAAAATACACGACTCAATCACAGTTTGACTGGATGGTGTTGAAGGTCACCCAGCAGTATAATCTAGGGCAGGGGTCTCCAACATTATTTCAGGCCAAAGACCACTTAGCTCACAGAGAGATGGAGCAGGAACCACTTACTACATTGTATAAAACTGAGTTGCATTTGAGACAATTCTCTGAATATTTCTGGGTCTCCTCTCCTTTGTGCTTGCCTGCAGCTGCTAAGTCAGCATTGGTTGTTGCATGGCCAGACGTGCTAGCCTCAACATCTGCACTTTTGCCAGTGATTTCTGAGGTGGACGGTATTTCAGTGTCTCTAACCGGGAAAGTAAAAGAACAATCTAATTTATGAAAAAAAAAATCAGAAAAAGTAGACAGATGGGTCTACAATGTGTGTTTGAAGGATACATCCAGGACGTCAAACTCACTCAGCAGCAAAAACAAGGCTGTGGATCACAGAGTGAACCACCACATCATCTAGCTAGCTAACCCTACACTTTTCGGGGTTTAAGTTTGGTTTTGGATTGTAGAAGACACACATATCTCCTTCCACCTCTCAGGATAACAGGTATCACTATTACTCATTCCCAAGGCACAACATTTAGCTCAAAATCCACAAAAACAGTGTGAAAATGAAGAAAATCTGAAATGATTGCATGAGAGCCTACTGAGCACAACTGTGTACTTGTCGGAGCTGGCTGATACTACACTATGATTGGCCACTCTGCGTTAAAAGGGTGGGACTTAGCAAAGGGTCAATTGTGTTTGCTTGATTCCTTTGGCAAACAGAAGTTCAGAGTTGTTTTCTGCTCTGCTCAACTACATGGAAGTAGTCAAACAAAAGAGAGCGACAGCTGATCATTGTGGTCAGCAGCTTCCCTATGATATCAAACAAGCTATAAGACAACAATGTGTGGTAACACATTACTCGGGAAATAAACTGCTTTCTCGCATGCCCGTATAGTGAGATCACAGAAAATAATTGCCCAGTCAAAGTTGTGAATGTCAATTACTAGCTCAACGCTAAGTCTTTCTGCCACTTTGAATCCCTATGTGTGAACAAGAGGTTAAGTACTCTAGTTTACAGGGGAACACAAGCATCATCAATGTCAGAGTTAAAATACCATTAATACTTTCTTTATTTCTACATTTTGTTTAACAAAGATCGGTATCAGGGCTGATCAAAGCATTTTTAACAGATCAGAATTGGCTATATTGAGTTACAGTTCCCTCTCCAATTCTCTGTCTCTCCTCCAACGCTCGCCACAAAACGCCACATGCCATACACAGCAAAAGTTGTATCAGACTGTTGATTTATGCTATTAACCTAAGTTGTAAGCACTCCTTTCAGCTCAGTGTGACAGTCTTAGACAAACAGCAGCAGAGAGCCAGACACAACGCAGCACCTTGGGGAACAGCTTGGATGCAGGGATTTCTTTTCTTAATGCATTGCAGAGCTTTTCAATTATAATGCATTTACACTAGATTGACTTTAATATCTTTAAAGTACTTCAAGTGTGCACTGTGCAGCTGTATTATCTAGGAAAATAGAAGTTGGATTGGGGCTCAAATGATTTATATTGGGTTTGGGGGCAAAAAACTTGACATCCGTATTTCAAAACATTTTTCAATGACCGCCTTAGAAAACTAGAATTAGGAAGCCTCCTGTGGATTTCAGGTGATGGACACAAGACAATGAAACTTGGCATGTCCCACTCCCTGAGCCAGTGCAATGCATCATTCTTTGTCCTGGCAAAAGTGTAGCAATAGCAACAGCATTGTTAATTCTACAAGTGGCTTACATTCTACTGCTGATCAATCCTTAAAACACTACAAAAATCACAAAATGAACTGATTATTAGCATGACCATTACAGCATTTTGAGCCACAGTTTCAATGGTGTTATCAAAAATATTAATTTATCAATACATATCAATTCCGAATATTTGAAACAGTTTCAATACTCATTTTCACAGTACTGATGCACTGGTTCTAACTACGCCTTCTTGCTCTCTCTTATTGCCTACGTTTACCAAGGTTGGGTACCGTTCACATTTGATCCTATACCGGATCTGGTTCCGGTATCTGCAATTCAGTATGGGTACCCATTTCACTACTTTACTTACTCTGTAATAACAAAAACATAATTTCTGAACAAACTGCAGGGGTGACATAGTAGACTAAAACGCAATTCTGCTCCTCTGCTCTTTGTCAATCATACATTTCTGAACACTGTTATGCAGATGATAAGCTGCTGTAACTCTCCTTTAAACTAGATGACACAAGTAAGCTCTCTGTCCTGCATGACTGTTTAAGTGTCATCAAATAGTGGATGTCAAGCAATTTCCTCAAGCTTAATCCAGCCAAAACAGAAATCCCCATCATAGGTCCTGACAGCAGTTCAGGAAAAATAAAGCATTTTATGGGTCCTTTGGCAGCAAATGTTAAGCATGCCTCAAAAAATGTGGAGTCTGCTTTGATCAACAAATTAATTTCAAATTACATGTAGAAAAAATAGCCCAATCCTGTTTCATTCAACTCAGAAACACTACAAAAATCAAAGCTGTATCACACTTTCTGGGGAAAATCATTTATGTTTTTGTCTCCTCCCATCTTGATTATTGTAATTCATCGTTCACTATCCAGAGTTGTGTCTGTGTCTCGGCTCCGGTTGGTCCAATATGCAGCCACTAGACTTCTGATACACCACACAGGTCACACATTTGACTAGTGTTGGCCGGTTTTCACTGGCTATGCATAGAGTGCACAATTGATTTGAATTAATAACCTATAAAGCACTATGCAGGCTGGCCCCACTGTGTATTTCTGAATTACTGTGTTCCCTAGCCTAGCCAGAGCAAGATCACTGAAGTTTCCTGACCAAGGCTTTCTGGCTGTCCTGAAATCAAGGATTCAACAAAAGAGTGCTATACGCTTTTGTAGTAGTGGCTCCGACCCTCTGCAACCGTCTTCCCCCACTTCCCCCATAAAAAAGCAGCGGGCATTTTGGCTTTAGGGCACTTCATGGCACTTCTGCCTCTTACCTAAACCCAGTGTTCTTACCTAGATTCGCTCTCAGGTACCAACATTTGGCACAGATGGATTTAACATGAACCTGTACTCTGTAGTACCGATGCAGTTCGATCGGTACCCAAAACTAATGTTTACTAAAGTCATTCTGCTATTCTCTGCTACTAACCAAGAAAAGAAAAGTCATTATCTCATGTTATAGCCTTGTTTGCGTTCAATGTCAATTTTTCCCCTCTGTATTGAAAATGGTATTGAATATCAATTAGGGATGCACCGAAATGAAAATTTGTGGCCGAAGCCGAATATTATTGTTTAGTTTTTCATTAGTTTTTGCAGATGAACCCCCTCCAGATTAGTGTTGTCACGGTACCAAAATTGGGACCCACTGTGCGATACCAATGAAAATATCATGGTTCTGAGTAGTATCACAATACCACAGCGAAAATGAGGCAGATGTGCCTTTTGTCATTTATGAAAAGATAAATCACTTTTTTATAATACATCAATGATATTTCAATGGAATAAATTACTTATTGACTTATTCATACTTCAAAAACAGCATCAATAAGTGATTAACATAGGGTGGATCAAAATAAAATAAATAAATAAAATAAAAATCAACCAGCCACCCTCCTCCCCTGACAAGTAAAGAACAGTCCCTTCATAAGTAATGAACAGTCCCTAAAGTGCGGTGAGGTTTGTGGGCCGTTACCTGCCACAGAGAGAAATGTGAAAGGCTCGTTTCTCCTCTGACACGTCACATACCTGTGTTTGGCTGGCTCGGCTGTTCAGGTACATGTGGGCAGTCATGACACCAAGAAGAGGATATTATTGGAACCGAGTTTTCCTCGCCGGTAAGCCGATGGCCGCCGTATTTGACAGGAATACATTAACGTTACTGTCTGTGTCTGTGACCCCCGTTCAACCCACAATCGGGGGGATTCGCCTTTTGTTTCTGCTGCTGGTTGAAATCTGTAGGCTGCTCGCAAATGCGAGTGCCGTGACGGACGGTTTGCCACACTGCCGACATTTTATTCCGCCCGTCACGGCACGCCGTTTGATTGCGTTATCAAAACGCCGCTATTATTCGGCCTTGCTTTTAACTTATTCCACCGAATACCGAATGTGTATTTTTTTGCAATATTCGGCCAAATATATTTGGTTACCGAATATTCGGTGCATCCCTAATATCAATATTAGTCAAGGTATCAAGTTTAGAAATTTAAGTTTAGTGAAAACACTGAATTCTGATGAAAACTAGGTGCAAAAGTGATATTCACTTGTTGATACATATGTTCTGCTCAAAAGTCAAAATGTACAACTAACATGCTTACACTTATGGATCAATGGACCAGGCCCAACATGGGCGTTCACTTTAAATGTAAATGCCCTATTAATTGTGTCCATTGACAATTCCTATAAAATTTTGTCAAACATCCCGAATTATGTTTAGAAAAAAAGAGAAAACCAGCATTACTTTGTCAACTTACTTACTTTGAGACGTATAAACAACATGGTTCCTCTATTCTTCAGGAAAGGTTGTTTTTTTTTTTTGTCATAGCAAAGTCAAAGTAAAGTCTACAGTTATAGCTACAACATGTAAAATGTTACTCCAATAAGATGGAGATCATTAAGATTGTTAATCATTCAGAAAATGAATCAGATGTCATGACCCCCCTCAAACTGCACGTCAAACAACAGCAATTCTGGCAGAAATCTGGCCTGATTCTAAACAGGTCATGGGCAACCAATTCTGGATTAAAATTTGGCTTAATCTGTACACTGTACACCCAAAAAGTATGTATAGTACAAGGCGCAGTATTCCTTAAAAACTCTTAAACCAACCAACATTATGTGACACAAAGAGTAAGCAAAGCTGCAAGTGTGTGTGTGTGTGTGTGTGTGTGCTCGTGTGTGTGCATGTGTGTACCATGAATTTCATTGGGAGCAGAAGCAGAGCAGCCTCTTATCTTATGCTTAACAGTACACGTACACACACACACACACACACACACACACGTACATTCTTAAAAAGGGCTGTACCACCCTGTACCAGACAAAGAGAAAAGGAGCCCAAATGAGGGAGTGAGGGGAAATACAGACATAAGCTGAGTTTCTTTTAAAATATTGTAAGTAATTTACAATGTACTGGATTAGAAAGGAAGAATATAGATGACAGATTTTAATAACCTTTTGTCAGTGTCCTGAAAAGCTTTTACATATTTGAAGTGGGAACAATTTCAACTATGGCATAATAATGCAATAAACAGTAATGGAAACATATTTGTGGAATTATCAGTGTCAGATATTTGCAAAGTTCACCACACCCTTTAGAAATATCAGGGTAAATGCCTGCTCTGATTTGGCTGTAGCCTATATGACAAAATGACAACATAAATAATGTTGTTGTTTTTTAAATGGTGGAATAATATTCAGATGTAGCGTCTTTTGCGCGCACAAATCCATTAGTTTCAATGTAGATGCGCGTCAAGCATGCTCACAACCCAAAGCGACGCCGTAGCGGCGCGCATTCAGTGCGACGTGTCTGTTTTTTCTTGCACATCCGCGGCGCACAGAGATGGAAATATCTCAACTTTTTCGAATGCAACAAGCGCACTGCATGTCATGTGATAAGAATTAACCAATCAGCTCCACGGACCTGCTTCTTCCTTTCCGTCCAACGAACTTCACAACATTATGTATCTAATAACACACGCCATCTCTCTACCAGCATCTCCCTCTCTCCCTCTCCTCCACCTACACACATGCACACACCTCACCTCCTGATGCTTGCTGGAAATCCATTTAACTTTTTTGTAAACTCTGTAACTTTTTTACTCCCCCTGTGAGTGACAGGCGGTTTTGGTTGCTTAGTAACGGCAGGCGCGACAGTAACGCAACCTCAGAAGCGCCTTGGATAAAAGGATGGAAACGGCACAGCTGGCGTTTTCCACGCGCTTTTAGACGCTACATCTGAACGGGGCCTAAGATGGCATGATCACCCAACTCATTGTTTGTGCTGGCTGAGGCAAATTTCACTTACTGACAGCATGAAACTGCCCCAAACAGCTCACTCAAATTGAACACACTGACTAACCAGTGCCAGGAAGGAACCTTTATCATACCCAATCCGGAGGTCACTGACCAGGTGACAATAGCAGCTCCAGTGTAAGTATACCCCTGATGTGGTGACACATTTTGATTTGGCAGCAGCCAACTTTGGCTCCCAATCAGGCCAGAGAAGCAGAGTGAGAATGAGAGTGAGAGAGTGATGGAGAGAGCATTCCAGAGAACAGAGGACTTCTGTATTTTGCTGGCCTGTGGCCCAATGTGCCTGTCCTCACCTCTCTGCTTCACTTGCTCGCAGTGCGTGGACATGTGTGTCCGTAAAAGTCTGCTTTGACCCTGTCACCATAGCGATGTGGCCATATACCTGCAGTAAAGCCTATCTTAAGGTCAGTTCAGAACACCTGGGTGTTCACAAACTGTCCTGTACAGTGGACTGCACAACTGCAGACCATAAACCAAACCACATGCACCTGCAGTTCAGCGGCTAGGCTAGCAACCTACAACTACTCTCAAATAGCTAGCCATTATTCCTACCATGTATTGAAAACCCATGTCTATATATATCCAACAAAAACCTATTCACCATTTTGTAGCACTATGTACATCATATAATTTTTCACTGTAATAGCTTGTGGAATGTGATACATGGAAAAGCCTTCTCAGCTGCTGATAAAAGCAAAAGGAAATACCAAATTGGACCTCCCTCTGTATGTCAGTATTTTTCTGTCTTAAATTAAGTCAAATTAAGCAAGGCTTAAATACAAATTTGCAGCAACATATTAACAACTAATAATTATGCCACTATGCAATATAACAAAAAAATATATATATATCTTTTCGGGTTAAACTCTGCACGGATAGGGCTCTCAAGCTACGGCTACAAACGCAACATACAAACGCTTATACTGGAACCAAAACACAAAAACACATTAATACATCACTTTAAAAGACACTGTCTTCTCCATAGTTTGAACCAACATCCATAAATATATAGATCCAATCTGTCAGTTTCCTATCCTGTTAGCATGTAGTAACATGCGATGAACCACAGCATTATGAAATATTAAGGTTTTACTCCGAGATTCTTTTTCTTGCCTTCGTTTAAGAGGACAAGACTTTCAGGTATCTCAGTCAGTGAAACTGAGATACTAAAGATTAATTGGTTTCTTGCCCTAGGGCACCACAACAATGTTTGTTTAAGAAGAAGTGAGTGTAAGCTTGCCCCAAACACACCACGCCACCTGGCTACATGAGCAGCTACACCGAGGCAATGTGTCAGGCTAACTGCCAAAGCAGCATAGATCATTAAATCCGTGCTGACAGCTTCAGGCACCCTGCATGACACACTGCAAATGGAGAATCATTCACTGACATTAGGTGCTTTGAGTATCAGTGCTGTTCAAGAAAGCGCCTTGTGACTACAGCCATTAGGTTACATGTTTGTCTTACTCCTCCTCCGTCTTTTCATCTTTGTGTCTGGATTTCATTCAAACCTATCCAGCCAAACTTTTCAGTATCCAAGAAACACAGCATGGGCTTTCCCCCCTGAATCATGGAATTACTTAAAGGTTAAGTGTGTAGGATTTAGACGGGATATATTGGCAGAAATGTAATATATTGAATAAGTATGTTTTCCTTAGTGTATAATCACCTGAGAATATCAATCATTGTGTTTTCATTACCTTAGAATAAGCCGTTTATATCTACATAGGGAGCAGGTCCTTGTTTATGGAGATATCGACATATCAGATATCGGCAGGAAATCCAATATCGTGTAACAATTCATTTGACCGATATTGATGCGACGCCAATGCTGGCCTAAACCAATGACGTACCGATATCATCTGCATGGTGGCCGATTCCAATATTTAATTTTAAAGCCAATATCAACCGATACTGATGATGTGCCAATATTATCGTGCATCCCTATTATTCAGTGTATTTACTGGTTTTAAACACCTTATCTGTTGTTTTCGAGAGGAGGAGATCTCTGCGGATAATTCGGCTCACAGTAAAAACCTCCTGGACAATAAACACTGTAAGAATTCCAACTGGGAGAAATCTGAGCTGGCTGTAATCTGCAATTCACCGCCAGACACCACCAAACCCCCCTATATCTTTCACACTTCACCATAAATAGAAAACAGCCTCCAGCCTTGTGATACGGTAACATTTGGCTAAACAGTGACACTGTAGTCACTGACATTCACAATCCTGACTCATCTGTAGATTTGAAATTTTTGAAAATTTTAAAAGATTAAGAAAAACACACACACAGGAAACTTTAAAGAAACAATTACACACAACATGGCAACTATTAATACTGCTTTTACTAGTATTGGTCTATCTTTATGTTGGCACAGCCCATACCATTCTCTAATAATAAGAATCAAGGTTAACATTACATCATTTGAAAAATATGGCTGTCACGTCTTGTCCTCGCACTGTAGGTACACAGCAGATAAAGGCATACGTTCTTGAATCCCAAAGGTACTGATATCAGTTTTTATACTGAATTAGGGATTGCCCAGTCTGGATTCACAGACAGTCTCAGTTACTTATCTCAGGGTGTGTATGTCTGCTCCCATAACCCAAAACCATCTTAAAATTTTAATATGAGTGGAGTTCAGCGTCTGGTAGTGTTGACACCGACTTTGTACAGCAGGCAGAAACTAGTTGTCATTAACAAAACTACCAACCTTCATAATAGCAATGTAACTTTCGTAAGGAGGACCCTTGTGAGTGTTCCGTCAAAGGTACATTATTCCTAATCATACTCTAGCAGCCAACGCTGCGGGATTAAAACTGTGCGCTAACCATAGACGACAAAACGCAAACTAAACCCAGTCCTCTGTGGTAAACACACAAACAATTACAGGACGTCAGCGTGTCATTTTATCCAACGTGGTAGTTTCTTTTTGTTTGTGACAGGGCGGTGTGACAGCTAGCTAAGGGACTAACCTTAGCTCAGAGAAATGACTGTTTTGGTTAGCCAGTCCCACTATCACAGTAACCCAGAAGTAGCTCAGCTTTAGGCTAATTAGCTTCATTTTTAGTAGAAATAAAGTTCCTTCGGTTGCTGTAAACCTTTCACATCAGCTTGGCGAGTAACAACCCTAACAAAAACTTTCTTTATCCAAAAGGTGTGGGTTCGTTTCACTTCACGTTATCAGGCTAATGCTGGCAGCTAACTAGTTAGCTTGCTGCTTCCTGCAGCACCTGTTGATAACAAAGCCGCTTCAGAAAACACTGGAATACTCACTCTGTTCCTGAGCCGTCCGCCAACTCCTCTAGCTGCTAAATCCAAGTAGGAACTCGTAATTAAAAGTTCTTTTTAATCCAACCAGTCGTAGTTCGCGTTTTATTTCTTTAATTCACAGTTTCACTCTAGCAGACTTGTTGCTCGTTTATCGACCACAGCAGCACAGACCTCCCTCTCTCCTCCGTCTCCTCCTCACAGACTGTCAACTCTAGACAGGGGGAGGAGACAACATGCCACACTCTAGATAAAACAATGATGCTGATTGGATACAGCGATGAAAGGAATCTGGTTTAAGCCAATCAAACACGTTGCTACATCCGTGGAATGCTGCACGTAACAATACAGTGGAATTATTACTATTGATGAATTAGTATCAAAGAAATCAAACTTAATATAATCATAAATATGAGCACAACCAACAAATATGCATCTGAAAATCTATAGCTCATTTAATCTTTCAGACATTTTTTCCTGGCATTTATTGAAGATAACATTCTGATATAAATTAGAAATCTTTTTGAATATTTAAATGAATATTTGTTAACCTGCTGTTCAGTTCTCTGTACCTGTGAGGGCTACACTTGATATTCGACTGAAAAGGAAAAGAGTGTTTCAACACCATTTACAATAAACAAAAATGTACTTTTAATACTGATCCTGATATATATTTTCATCATGTCAGTACTTTACTGGATCCCATGGCCATACTGGGATCAAATAACAAGGTCAAGCCAACCCAAAATACTGAGCTACCATGGTAAAATGTGGTCCTGGAGACACTTACTGTACTGGGAACTACCACAGAAGCTATTTGGTGTATTTTCCCAGGTGTTTATATGTCTGTCCATCTGTCTGTTTCAATCAATTCAATCAATTTTATTTATAAAGCCCAATATCACAAATCACAATTTGCCTCACAAGGCTTTACAGCATACGACATCCCTCTGTCCTTAGGACCCTCACAGTGGATAAAAAAAAACCCTTTAACGGGAAAAAAAAACGGTAGAAACCTCAGGAAGAGCAACTGAGGAGGGATCCCTCTTCCAGGACGACAGACGTGCAATAGATGTCTTACAGAACAGATCAGCATAATAAATTAACAGTAATCTGTATGACATAATGAGACAGAATGGGAGACAGAGACAAAGAGAGATGCAGGACAGACAGTAATGTTAATAGCTTACAACATTAATGAAAGTAATAATATTATAATTCTGGTTACTGTGGTACAATATGTTAAAAGTATATATTAATATCTGATAGTATACAGATGTGACAATAATCATATGTGTATAATAACAGTAGAAGTATGACTAATGATAACAGCAGCAGGAGGCATCTGGCAGGACCACAGCAGCAGCACAACCACACACGTCATTATGGACAGATATTGCCACCACAATAGTATCACAAATGTGCAAGATGCAGTCAGGAAACTTTACAGATTTGTAGTTAAGATCAAAATGAAGGCCGACCTACAGAGGGGCCTTAGGTAGAGGAGGAGATGTAGGGAAGGGGCAGTTGACCAACACAACTTTTACACCCCTGGCTCATGAATTTTTACAGGTGTTTAGTTGAGATTAAAATAAAGGCCAACTTTAAAGATGGGTGTGGTCTAAGCAAGGGCGTTGAAAGTAGGGGGCTAGGAAGTAGGGAAGGGGCTTAGGGTTTATATTCCTGGCCCACATTTATTCAATGTAACGGATCCCATTGCAAGATGTCTCTAGTTTTTCTCATACTTTTACCTGTATTGCTTACTGTATCTACTGCATTTTTCATACTGTTCATACTTTATACATATATTGTAGCTTATTCATAAATTCTCCTTACCTTGTATTTGCACATTCTCTCTCTCTCTCTCTCTCTATATATAGATATATATATATACATACATGTTTATAAATATTACTCTTCTGTTTATAGTCTTCTATTTGTGCTTCTGGTTAGATGCTAAACTGAATTTCGTTGTGTACTCTGAATTAGATTAGACTGGAATTAACTGCATTGTCATTGCACAAAACAAAGTAACAGTATTAAGTACAAATAGGGCCACAATGAAGACACAGCCAGTTTTTCAGGAGAACAAGTGTAGCCTTGTTAGGGTAAAAAACTGGTCTGTAGATTTGGGAAGTGATCTAAATTGAGTTTGAATCCCAGGAACAATTCCATTTTCATTGTCATTCACAACATCACAGGCCGAATGACATTTGTCTTTCTAATACAACACAAAAGAAAACCAAAAAGGGTAATTTGCATTCCCTGTGAGTACAAAAATGATAAAAACAAATTCCAATATTCTGCCAAATCTGTTTAAGATAAAACTGATGGAACATGGCCATTCTCACATTTTTTATTAGGGAATTAGTTTATGAAACTTTTATTTGGAGTGTTTGGCCAAAGTATCTGAGTATTTTTATATCACGGTGGAAAGTAAACTAAACAACTGATGCAAAATTATGAAACAGGAAAATCTGATTTATACATATTACTAACTGAAAAGTTGTGTTTAGTTGTATTTGTATATGGAATAATATATTTAGACATTTTTCACAGTCTGTCTGTTAGGGAAGTTGTATCCTACATCTCTTAAGTTATGAAAACAAAATGCCTGTCGATCTAAAATAACTCCATCAGTAGTATTTCCAGCTTTGCACACCTTGTATCACAGCTTTCCCTCATGACTGAAACTAGCAAAATGATTAAATATTCCACATTTTCTGTCATTATATTACAGATAATTAGAAAACAAAGCAACTTGCCCAAACAGAAGGTACAGAATAATCAGGATTATTTTTATTAATTCATCTTCAGTTTCAATAATATCATTACAGAAAAAAACATCCTCTTCATTATATTTATACAGTAGTAGTAGAATGCTGTGTCATTGCTTCATTACAAGTGCTGGTCATAGTTTATAGTGTGTGCAGTGTGACACTGAGTTCAGTCCAGTGTTACGAATCACTCAGTACAAAGGCAGTTTAACAATAACCTGCTTCTTCTTACTCAAATGGATCTATCTGGGTTTGATTGGTCCTCCTTGGGCAGGTGCCAGGACGTGCTCTGATGCTGTGTTCATGTCATAATGGGTTTAGCGTAATTATGACCTGCCTAAAAAATGTGGGAAGCATTTTAATTGAATACTTTTAAAAAAAAAAAAAAACAAAAACAAAAAAACAACAACATAATTTGGATGTGGTCCTTATAGCGAATAAATGTCTGCCTTTAAACTATTACAATAAAGTCACCCTGTTCTTCCTCTTTGTCTAACATGACATGAACCCAGCATGAGCCATTGATAGATATATGGTGCATTTGAGGTAACTGGGAAGTTTCTGACATCTGAGCTAGAGGAATATATGAGAAGACAGTGTTGGTACCAAAGCTTGGACTTTGAAAACTGCTCTCACGTGCCAAAAATCGCATCGAGAACTGCCATGAATGTAACATATAGTCAGATCAGAAGTCCTGCCCAGGTGCTGCACCCCTCGTCTCATGCCTGGAATGAAACCTGCCCAAAGAGAATGACACGCCCCCTTTTATGGGCATGCAAGTGTGGAGAGGGAGGGGAGGAAAAAAGGAAGATGAAGAAGAGAGGGAGGAACGAGGGGAGGGGTGGAGGAAGACTGCATCAGCCTGTCAGGAGAGGGGTCAAAGCTCAGAAGTTGTGACTAGTGCTGCATTAAGGTCAAAGAGGAAAGGTCGTAGACATGAGCTTCGGATCTGGAAGTTAACACTTGATATCTGTGGGGTTAACTGAAGCGTGAAGACTATCAGCAGCAAGGAAAAACACCAATGATGTCATCTTTAGTACCAATAAATTCAAATAAGTACCAGAGTTTTATACCATTATTCCAATATGACCTGAACGCAGCATTCCACCTTTGACCGAGTGGGTTTGTTTGGCACTGATTACACTGATAGGAAGAATATGAGGAACTAGAGGAGTTAAGGTATGGTGCATTGGTGAATGCTTGGGACTCACAGATTGCATATGATGCATTTGGACGGTCCTTGTTAATTGGTAAACAATTTAAGTTTCAGTGTTGAATCAGCAGGATACAGCAGCCAACCAGCCTACTACCTTGTTAATGCTAATAATAAACTAAGCTTCTTCTTTTTTTTTCTTTTTTTTGTGGGCTAACTATCAAACAAGGTCTTCTTTATATCTCAGTGTTGCTCAGACTATGTACAGTACATTGAGAGAAAAGCAGTCAAATGATGTCGTTTATTTTACAGCCTTGAACTGTGTTGATTCTTTTGACTTTAACAAGCACCTTAACACTGTCATGGTAGAAATACACCAGTTGTGTAGTTTACGAGCACCTGAACGCGACACCCTGCTTTCAAGTGATGTCGGGTCGGAGTTTTCTCTGAGTTGGGAAAACAGTATGTCACAACTCACTCAAACGACTCTTTCGTTCATGTTTGTATGGTATGAAAAGAAATGGGGGCAGCCGGAAGCCAGCCTTTTGAGACTAGCTGTCGGTTAGGTATAGTTATTCATCTTTGGCTACTTAAAGAATAATCTGATGATATTCTAGATTTTTCTTACTGTCAACAAATCACACAAAAAGACCCGGTGATCTGATCATTCGAATAAGTGCTGTGTGTGTGTATCAAAGCTTCTTCCTCTGTGCCACAGAGCGCAATTGTTGTCCAAAGGCTATTGAAAACACATCAAAGAGCCACACTGTTGCACTGGGTGACATGTTCCTCCATTACCGTAAACACACACACACATACACTGTTGTTGATCTGGACTAAATCCCACATACACTGCAAAAGAAAATTGTTTTAACTTTAAAAAGTTAATATCGAGGCTGCTGTAAAATTTTAAGTTGACTCAATTGAAGAAGACAAGTTGAGGTAATTTCGTAATGATTCCACACAAATATATTTGTTCTGCTGTACTTAAGTATTTTAGTTATGTAAACTTAATGATTTACCATTCAGACATCAAATTGTTCAGTGCTTTAAGGATATTTATGATAGTATTCATTATTTTCTATCAGTACAGTGCAGTCCATTTGACCTGAAAGCCTTTTCATGCAGTTAATTTAAACTTCCAGGTCTGACATATACCTTCTGCTACTCCAAATACTCAAATACGCACCATATGTATAATAATCCGTGGCTAAAAATAGTTCCCCACAAGTATGCAGTGCTTGCTAAAAATATAAGGCCCAGCTGTTTTATGAGATTACTCAGCCTTTTTTTTTTTTTTTACTTGGAGCTTTTTTAAGGAAAAGTTTGATTTTTTGGTAAAGAATCCTATCAAAGTTAGATTAAAAAAAGGCAGATCTTTTAACATGAAGCTCTTTCTACCACTTTCACATCTGTCACCAAATATGAAGCTGAAGCCGGCAGCCAGTTAGCTTAGCTTAGCATTAGGACTGGAAACAAGAGGAAACAGCTTGCGTGGCTCTGTCTGAAGACAACACAATCCAGCATCTCTAAAGCTCATGAATACCCTTTGCCCATCAAAATTAGTGTATATGCAAGTTTTTTAAATGTGGGAAAACCTGCTAAAATAGGCTAAGACTCCTTTGCCATTGCTAGTAGACCAGAGCCGGCAGACGAGTATGCCTTTTTTTGTGTGTTACGTTCAACCCCACAGATGCACCAAAAAAAAAGGTTCACACACAGCAGAAAGCAGCATGGAGGCCGGTGAAAATGTTACAGCGGTTGCTTTGTTTTTGTTTGTTTGTTTCTGTTACTTATTAAGTCTCTTTCAAACTTGGTAGTGATCAAATCTGAAATGATGTTCGAGCAATGGTTGGACAGAAACAGATGAAATTTGTGGCAGCTCATCGTTGCATCGCTCCGCAAAAGGGGCAAAAATGAGCATGTTCACCCGTATATCCATCGTTGCCTGTACAAGCTGATAAATTCCCATGACTACTGCAGAGTAGTTTGTCACGTGAATAAAGGCATTTTGTAACCTTTCCCACTAAAGACAAAAGACAAATGCTAATGAGTTTTGTCCAGTGAGGGAGGGGCTTTATATTGGTTGTCTAATTTGTTCAAAAATTTAAGTATAAAAATGCCAATCTGTGTTGGTAGGCAGATTTAGTTAAAAGAGATATTATTATTGGTCATTTTATGGGATTTGTTGATAAAAAGAAAAACATAAAATATCGCAATATCCTCTAATAGCTGTAAAAATGCAAATACCGCATTTATCAAAGACTATTTCAATTCTGTACTGTATGTTTTATGGTGTAAACTATACACTCGTGTAAATCAAACACCACTTGAGTGCAGGGTTGGGGTTATACCAATAGTGTTTATGTGGCCCACCTGGGATGGAAGTTCCTCCCTGACTACAGATCTTAGAAATCATTATGTATTTTATTATAACAATTACGATTATATCTGATGTCAGACCACAGAAATCATCCCAGTGTGGTGAGGATTTCAGTCAATGAGTTGTGCCTCACCCTGCCTTAAAGCCAAGCCACTGACCCACCTAAGAGAGTTTCATGGCTTTCATTGAGAGTCATGATGAGTTTTAGTGTCTTAGTATGGTTTGAAAATGTTATACCTAGAGAAAAAAAAACCCAAAAACAAATATCCTTGTATTTTTTTTTTCCTTTTTTTAGCAAAAAAGTCATTTTTTACTGTACTGGCACAAACTATATCAGCAGCTTCAATCAAAAGATGTTTTTATAAGTCTTTAGTTCATTTTCTGTCAATACTGATGTTAGGGTCAGTGTGTTTCAGGAAGAGATGTAGTGATACTGCAGGGAGGGGGTATCAAGGAGTTTCTATATTTGGGTAGAGGATGCCAGAGCAGAAAAGAGGAAGAAGAGAGAAAGAAGGGGGAGAGAAAAGGAAAAAAGATCAGGAGGAGTGGAGGAAGGAGGACAAAGTCTCTATATCTCTATATCTACCAGGGAAAAATGTCGAACGCACAAAGCAAATGAACAGGAGAGAAGAGGGCATGATTACTACTAAGATGATAATATTCAATCAGAACCATGATAATAATAATAAATAGAATATTAATTAAGAATATTAATAATCATTATCATCAGGATAATAATAATAATATTACAGAATAAATCTCATATTTTATATTTTTTTTCACATTTTTTCTCCATTGAAATACAGTGATCTCCTCAGAGCAGACCAATGAGGTTTCAGCCTCCGCTGGCTCCGATTGGCTGTTGCATATGACATCACAGCTAATGGCGACCAGGTAGACATGCATCACTTCCTGCCCCCGCCCGTTTCCTGTCCAGACAGGAAGTCCTGGCACTGCCATGGTAATCGGTAGCGAGTGACATTGAAGTCTGGGGAGGAAATATTTTGGTGTTAAAGTAAAATACGTGACCTGTGAGACTGGAGGTGACTTGGATAAACTCGATGAGAATGTAAGGTACCTGCATCATAGCCGTCCGATGACCATGACGTCCACAACCTCGCCCTTATGCAGCTCCACGTACTGCTCTGTTTTCGGAGGCAACATCAGCAGACCATTGGCGCTACGCATTGACATTAGCCTGCTGGATACCTGGTTGCCTGGAGACAGAGGGACAGAGTGTTTATGTGTGAGCCTGTGTTATTACCCTATTTTAAAAATTAATATATACATAATATAACTTTGATTCTAACATTTAATACACAACATCATTTTTGTTTCAATCAGTGTTTACATGTGTAATGTCCCTTCCTTAAACTAACGACTTCATTTCTGGTTGGTCCACCAATAATTAAAGGGACAGTTCACCCTAACATCAAAAATACATATTTTCCCTGTTATCTGTAGGGCCATTTATCAAACTAGATTGTCTTGGTGTAAGTGTTGGAGATACCAGCCGTAGAGATGTCTGCCTTTTCTCCAGTATAATAGAACTAGATGGCATTTAGCTTGTAGTGCTCAGAGACAAAAAATACATTAGAAAAACTCAACAGCAATGTCTCTTTCCAGAAATCAAAACCTGGTTACTCAAGATAATCCACTGACCTTGTTGTGAGCAGTTTCATGTAGGAACTATTTTCTACAGTACTACACCTGCCAGCCATATCACTATGCAGAAGGAAGAGTGCATCTACTCATGGACGAGAGACTTGTGCTCATGACAACATGAGATGTAAACATTAATGGCATCCTTTTTGGCTGAGCTGTAATGTTAGCTAGCTCTGTGGTGCACGCTTCCTTCTGTGTGGTGTATTGGCGCTTGTTGCCCTTTTTAGCCTCAACATCTCAGGCAGCCAAAGGAGCTGCATGTGTCTCGGTTTCTGTGTGAAAGAATCAGGTCGTCTTACACAAAAACATGTTATTCAGACCAAGTTGTGGTATTCAGCCTTTCACTCTCAGTTCCCAGTGAACATGGACAGTAAACTTGTCTGGAGGTACAGACAAAATACTGTGTGTTTATGAAAAGACACCTGCTAAGGATAAGAACTAAGGATGTTGTGACTCATGACTGCCCGTACAAGTACTGGTGATGGAACGTTTTTTCTCCATCTCTTGGCTGACCAGCTTTGGGTTCCATCTGCAAAAACATTAACATGAATATTGCAAAGACAAATTTGCTCTTTGTGATCTCTAGACTGCCATCACAAACGTAGTGATGCAGCTGGCGGATGTAGTTCAGTAGAAACAAAATAGTTCCTACATGAAACTGCTCACAACAAGGTCAGTGGATTATCTTGAGTAACCAGGTCATGATTTTTGGAAAGTGACATTGCTGTTGAGTTTTTCAAATGTATTTTTTTTGGCACTTTGAGCACCACAAGCTGAGTGTCATCTAGTTTGATTATATCTGAAAGAAGGCAGACATCTTTACGGCCTTTATCTCAATTTTTGTGATTTTTAGGGTGAACTGTCCTTTTAATGTCCCATCAAAATGGACACCATTTTCACAACACCATCTGTTATATGGTGGGTTCTGAGTATATAGATATTGCTGTTACCTTTGCACACTGTGCATTAGACATTTTATTCATTCATTATCCGTAACCGCTTATCCTGTTAAGGGTCGCAGGTAGGCTGGAGCCTATCTCAGCTGACACTGGGCAAGACGCATGGTACACCCTGGACAGCTCGCCAGACACAGGGCTGACACACAGAGACAGACAACTACTGATGCTCACATTAACACCTACAGTTAATTTAGAGTCACCAGTTAACGTAACCTGCATGTTCTCTCCGTGTCTCACACAAAGTCCAGGCAGAAGGGCCCCAGCCGGCTGGTGGGTTCAAAACCAGAATTTATTTGACATTTTGTAATACATATATTTTTCCGAGGTGGCTGTGATATTACTGTGATGGTACACCACAGATATAGTGGAGTCACTGATGTGTGTGTGTGTATGTATGTCTGGTGCTTACCTGTGCTTTGTGCCCAAGGCAGTGGCTCCTGGTGATGCCAGGTGAGAATACAGCGGTGGTACTCTGGTCTGGGATCCAGCTTCACGTCACAGGAAAGCTGAAATACACATAAACGATGAAAAATGATAAATGATTTTAATTGGACAAAAAGATCAATACCTTTCTACTGTCTGCACACTACATATGAAGCAGTTTAAACAAATTAGATATAACGTGTTTGTTCTGACCTAGCTCATAAAGGGAAAGGGACGCAACATAAAACCAGATCTCTTAGGTGAAATAAAGGTATTAACAAAGGAGTTTGGTAACTGATAGAAAACAAAATGTGAGGCAAACTACAAAGAAAAAAGGGCTTGTGGATGCTGTTCAATAAGTACCTCAGAATTAACTTTGACAAAATGTAATTCAATAATTAATAATACACCTTAAAACAATGATGAGAGGCATTAAAGGCAATCAGTGAGCTTAATGCCCAGTTCAGATGAAGGATTGGCTATGAGACGAGTTGAAACAGGCAGCTACTTGCAATGCGCCGTTCTGCAATGTTGGGCTCTTAGATACATTTTCTAAACAGTGGATTTTTCATTTGGGATAAATAGTTGTCAGTTACTTAATGTAACACAATAAGATGATACATTATCGATCACCCGTACGTATGTTCTGCTTTATCTTGGCCTCTCTACAGTGAGGGCAAAGGTCAGTCGGAACTTGTAGGAGTTCTGTGTACTGATAGGTTACTTATCAGCTTGGGTTGGTGAAATTCTGTGTGTGTGTGTGTGTGTGTGTGTGTGTGTGTGTGTGTGTGTGAGAGAGAGAGAGAGAGAGAGTGTATGGGTTACCCTAGCTTTAATAATTGTAGGTCTAGGGTCCAGTATGCCTTGCATCTTCCTCAGAGCAGGAATCACAAACAGGTTACATGTCACCACTGCAGACACTGGGTTACCTGGAAAATAACACAATTCTGGGTCAGTAAGGAAACTGTACAGAAGAACACCCGCAAACCACTCACTACAAAGCCAGATAATTAGTCAATATTTAATAGAATTTATAGTAGTGCATACACAGGATCTACTATATGTATACACTAATATTTAGCACTGTCTTGCACCGTCTCCATTTGCATTAAACATATTATTCCTCTGTGTGTGTGTGTGTGTGTGTGTGTGTGTTAGCTGTTGATGTCTCTTCACACCAGTGTAACCCAGACACATTCAAGTAAATGTACAGTATCACTTTAAATATATCTTGCTGTAATAGTCATAACAACACAGGAGACCTTGTACCAAAGCTTGGGGTTCAGGGTTAGAACTTAATAGTTCATATTGGTGTGACCATTAACTGCCTGTGATCACTTATTTAGTGTTTTACTACAGCGTGTTACACAATACAGATGTCATTGGGGGTCACACGGGTACAGAAACTGACTGAGCGACGTAATTTCAAATTCCTGGGCTACATATTTTAGCTTCCTGACACTATAACAGTGACAACACCTGCATAGTGTCAAAGGTGTGATTTCTTAAGGCAACAGTAAAGTGACCTTTTAACATATGTGCAAACAGAAACCCTGAAATTGTACACCTTGTACATTTTTGGTTCATAGCTTATGTTCACTGCAATACCCATGACATCTTGCATTAGAATGTTTTAGCCATAATATCTCATGCTGTTTGGGGTAAAAGGTAATTTAGAAAATATAAGGACATCTTTCTCCCAAGCTGGTGAAAGTGGGGTCTGTGCACTCAGAGGTCATTTATGGGTAACTGCTGGTTGAGTTTAAGGACCTACTTCCTCTAGGCACAGCGGTTAACACTTGTCTTGCCTGGGTCGTACTTGGGGCAACAACCTCCAGCAGGAAGGGCCCGGTCTCTCTGGAGTTGAAGTTTTCTTTAATAACAATAGCAGCACATACACAGTGCCAGACTGGAGCAAAGACCAACACACTCCAAATCACAGGGGTCCAACTGCAGCCACAGGACACACTATACTGTAGGATTCCTTACATTACCATGGCAACATACTGACATCCAGCACTGAAAACAACAGTGCAACTGAGACAAAGTTTTAAACAGCACAGCAGTAAAGGACTGCTGTGCTATAGTCAGAGAGAGACTGGTGGTTCTATAAGGGCTTTGTAAGCCAATATATTATGCAGATATACAAAATCTTGTTGTTGGCAGCTCTTCAAAGGACAGTTCTGCCCATTGCTAGCCCTTTTAATCTTTTCATTGTTTTCCACTGTATCAGTAGATCCAAGCAAAAACAATGTCAGTTGCTTCAGTGAAGCGCAGAGGGAGAGACTGCATGTGGTGAAATTTACTTGGAGTAACTTGCAAGGAACTTGTTGGAGTAACAAGCTACACTGAATTACAAAAGGTAGTAAAAGCCCATAACACTTTGGAAAACATTCACAAGGTAAGGTTAAAAGTTTAATACAAATGCAAACACTTAAGTGTTTTTGTTTTAGACCTGCGACAGAGCTATCCAAGTTTCACTCAAAATGCTGCATGCAGCTCCAACGCAGAGTAAAGAGCAACATACACAGATCTATACAATCAACACAGTTTGAAGGTGGACACCCAAGATTTGCGTCACCAATCCAGTATCTGATCAGATGTCTCCCCTTCTGTTCAATTAGATATGACGTTAAAGAATGGCCAGAAAAGTGTTTTTCACAGAACATTATGATGTCACAGTGAAGCTTATCTTTGACCTACAAGATATAAAATGTCTTCACTTCATCATTATATCCTATTAGACATTTGTGTCAAAATGATATCATAATTAGGGTATGAATTCTTGAGTTATGGCTAAAAACATGTTTTGTGTGGTCACAGTGATCCTTGACCTTTGACCACCAAATTCTAATCAGGTCATCGTTGACACCAAGTGGATGTTGGTGTCAAATTTGAAGAAATTCACTCATGGTGTTCTTGAGATATTTTGTTCACAGGAATGGGATGGATGTACAAATGTATGGACGTACAGTTGGACAACCCGAAAACATGATGACTCTCATGTTATCGCTGACTTGGAGGCATTAAAACAATATCAAGTTAAAAACAAAAGAGTCTAAACAGAAGAACTAAATTCCTTAAACAATACATCAGCCAAGCCATACCATAAACAAACAATACACAGCATGGATGAGGACAGCCAGAGTACAGACACATAAGACAGGGGTTGATGCTACATGTGGGTACAGGGCTGGAGAAAAAAAATAGGAATGGCCGATGTTGACTGCACTGGCAACACAGGACGCTAACGTAGTAGCGAATCAGTGGGTAAGTCTGGGCACCCATTTACCGTGTGGACTGACTCAAGTCTAGCTTAAGCAGGTCAGATGGTCAGAGTACACTCCCTGGAGGTTTGGCTGCCACACTGCTGGCTTGAATGAGTCACATCCGTGTCAATATTTGCAAGATGCCTTTATGATAGTGTCACTGTGGCCAGTAAAACTTAAGCTGCATCTGTAACCATCATGGGTGTGCCTGCTACCTGAGTGCTGCTGAGTTTCACATGCTAGTGTCAATTTAGTAAGTAACCCTAAATAAATTCTCAATGTAGTGTGATGTACTGACAAACTGCACTTAACTCCTTTCCAGTGTGCCTACTGGTGCAAAGGGTCAGGTGACACAAAGCAAATGGGACATGGCTTCAGATGAATAATCTTGGCTGGCCTTGAACCAAAGAAACACCAAATAGACCATCAGGGCAAAGCAGTGGGATGTCAGAGATGGTCCAGGGGATTGGACAACAAGGAGATACACACTTACTGACACCCAAACAACACATGACCGATTACTTGAGACATAAATATATTACCTGGCAGAGCAAAGATGAGTTTCCGTGCTCCATCAATGTCAACTGTGGCAAAGGTAGTAGGAAGACTGAGGAACAGAAACCCACAGGTCGTTAGTTTTCCTCCAGACTTCATAAAAGTACAAGAAGCAGTGCTAGCATTAGTAATAACACTATAATCATAGGCAATAGTGGTAGCAGCAGTAGTAGAAGAAGAAGCAAAATAAGTGTAATAGTAGTTAAAGCATATTAGCAGTAGTAGAAGTAGTAGTTGATGGGGCAGCAGTAGAATGAGGACTAGCAATAGTACTTTTGTAGTGACTAATAAATACAGTGAAAGTTGCAGTAGTAGTGGCAGTAGAAAGTGCAGCAGCATCAGTACGAAAATATATGAATGAGTTTGTGTTATTTATCACCAGGGATCAATAAGAAAACGAGTTTGCATATAGAAAAAAAACATTCCCCCATTACACATTACCCCCGTCCCCAATCTCACCCTGGCTTCATGAAGACTCGTCCAAAGTGGATCTGAGCATGAAGGTCAATATCCAGCACCTGCTTTAGGTAGTCCTGATAAGACACACAAACAGACAGATGGAGAGTAACAAACTGTGAGACTGTACTGTTTTATATATGTTGTTAGAGCAGAAAACAAACCTGGAGGATAAACAGTACGCAAACAAATATACTGTGAAAAAAGGCTGGAAAGAATTTGGCTTCTTCCTTATGAAAGATCAGAATATCTACTCAGCATGTCAGTCAATGAGAGGAGCTTGATCTTAGGTGAGAAGTTACCTTCTCTCCCATGGACACACCCCCTGAGGTGATGATGACATCGGCGCGACTGATTCCCTCATGGAGAGCTGACAGCAAGTCATCAGGGCTGCAAACACAAGTATGAAACATTAAACTTTACCAAGTTGTGTTACTCAGCCTTCTGTGGCTGTGAAGGATATTCATTTCGTAAGTCTGAGAAAATAACCTTGTTGATGTCACAGTGATGTTAACGGGATTATATTGGATTGGGCTTTAAAACTGAATACTTCATCCACAACATGACCATTTATATATATCAATCACAGTAACACATCACCCTGTGTTATGTCGAATTTGTGAAGTAAATGCAGTTTTTCTCACATGCCTCCACGGTGAATGAAGAAAACCAGAGAAAATTCTTGATGAATTTAAGTAAACAGGGTCCATGTTATAACAAAAGCAAAACTATATCAAAACATCTGTTTAATAACTGTTCACAATTCACAGTTCAATTCAATTTAATCGTATTTAAGTATATTCAAATGTTGGAGAGCACTGAGCATAAATGAAACTTGGATTTTACTGCATGAGTTGTGTAAGGGTTTGTAACAGATGTCTTAATATAGTTTTGCTGTTGTTAAACTCCCACTTTTGGATATGCTTATTAGTTTTATTATTAGTTATTTTGTATAACATTTTTGTTCTTTTAGCCCTTTTCTTTGTAACAGGCTTTATCTACATCAGTCTGCTGCAGTAAGCAGTTTCCAACATTTCCCAGTGTGCCTGTGCCAGGGACAGGGCATGAACTTCTTCGATTTGTATAAGCCTAAAATGCTCCTACTTGTCTCCAACGATGCCCAAGTTGATGGTGGGATATCCGTGTTCCTGGATAGTGGACAGCAGAGTTGAGCGGTTGGAGTCTCGGATTTTCCCTGGGTGGAGGTCATCCTCTGGATTCAACAGCTACACACACACAAACACAGAGGAGCTCAACTGGTATCTTGAGTAGAGACACAAAAATCTAAATGCAAAGATCAAAAGAAAAGTCTGTGTGTATTTCCATCCGTTGGTGTGTATGTACCTCGTTTCCAGTGGACATGACGGCCACCACAGGGAACTTGTGCACGCTGACCTCAGTCACTCCCACTGTAGCCAGCAGGCCGATCTCTGACGGGCCCATATGTGTCCCTTTAGCCAACACACACTCCCCTCGCCTGATGTCATGACCTATTGGCCTGTACAGACACACACACACACACGTTATAATCAGAATTAGCCAGCAGCTCTGATAAATATTAGCCTCCACTTATTTCCTTTAGCAGAATGTTTGTTTTTACCTGATGTCCTGTCCGGGACGGGCCTGGACCATAATCCTCACCTCCAGCTCCTCAGTGCCCTGAAATACACAGGCCTGTCAGTATCACCATACCTGCTAACAAAACACAACCTGTCCAGACACAGTGGTGAAGAAATGCCACCACCGAGCCCACTGGCAAGCACAAAAATTCAAACTAGACAGAATAAAGGTGACTTACATCCTCAGACTCCCTCAGAAGCTCTGTATCTTCCACCTGGACCACAGCGTCGGCTCCACAAGGAATCGGAGCCCCGGTTGTCACCCTCATCACCTGACCTGGCATCACTGTATGGGTGGGCTGCACACAAACACACACACACACACAGCTTATTGATGCTGATGCAAATTTATTACCACAAGATAACTACCAACATTAGTGGAATAACATGATCAGACTTTTAATGTCTCCACACACGTAAACTCAGTCATAAAACACACCATCTGCCTCTAAGTTTTGATTTGTCAGTACTGTGTGTTCACGTCATGCAGCTCTGCAGCAACCAGACGTCTAATGATTTCCTGGAGGAAGCTCGCTCCGTAGACATTTATACATAGGGGTGATACTTATACATTTTTTTTAGCAAGATCATTTTCACAAAACAAGAGAAAGCTATCATTAGGTTATAAACGAGCTACACCAAAGCTGCATGACTTCAACATCACCACAACAAGGAGGATGTAAAAAAAATAAATGTTGAGCATGATGACGTTTGTAGTCTCATTCAGCCACTTGTTAGCAACTACCTTTTTAAGACATGTCAAAGCTTCAAAATTCACGATCGGGGTATTTACTGATGTATTTTATGTTGTACTAGTACTTGTAGTGAAGGTAGTATATTTATTTAGCAGTGTGACTTAATGCTTGATATAGATGGTGGGATTCGTAGACGTGCTAATAGTTGTGTTGTTAGCAGTGCTAGCTCCTGTGCTGTAATACCTATAGTACTAGGTTTTATTATTTATTACTGTAACATAAGTGTTAGTGTATTAGAGCTGACCTGTTGTCCAGCCTGTGATTCTCCCATGATGAAGCGATCTCCTGGGCCGTCAGCAGCTACAGGTCAATGACAGTGTTATTGATTAGTTTAATTATTTCAATTAGACCATGACTATTAATTTTTAAACTCAAGTGGCAGCCAAAAGGACAGTCTATATAGAGAATACTGTGTGAAGAAGTTGCTTTTTAATTAATTCAGTGCCAACCAGTGAATAAATGTAAATCCACAGATGAGTGTAGATGTCAGTTAAGCCACATTTAATGGCATTGTGACAGATCCTGGTTTACATTTATACCCCTGATATAATGTTAATCTTACGCTGTATAGTAACAGATAGTATTAGTGGTCTCACCTCGTACAGCGTAGCCATCTTTAACGGAAGCAGGGAATGGAGGAAGGTTGTCTTTGGCATAGATGTCCTGAGCAAGCACTCGACCCAAACCGTCTAAAAGAGTGAGCCCAAGCTGAGTCAGTAACAGCAAACACTACGATCATACCAACAACACACACTGGGCCTCATGCATCCTAAGTGATACCCGAACACATTTCCTCTTATTTTGTCCATATTCATGATTTGTTCTTATTTTCTTTGTACCAACTGATTTCTGGGATTCACCAATGTTTTCTTATTTTTGCTCTTCTCTAAGGTACGAGAAAATTGTACGAGCGGCTGACAGCACTTTAACCAAGATGAGAAAAAAACATCTTGTTTTCACAGCCCACAAATTATTTGTCCAACGTGAAAAAATATTTTTAAATTTGAAGAACATAAAAAACTAAAAGACTACTGGTCCACTGATCCCAAAGAAGACTATGAAAAGCCTTGGATGATACTGTGTTCAGTTTCTGAATAGCTTCCATACACAGAGAGCACTTCTTAGAGATCGCACAGATTGGTTTGATGAGGTGGATGAATGGCTGCTAAGCTGTTTCAGACTGACAAGAGCGCTGCTTTTAAAACCATTTTGTTTCATTTCAGTCCCTATGCATCTATCTGCTGAATTTTTTTTTTCTGCACTCAGCACTTTTACTTTTAATACTTAATACATTTTCCTAATTGTACTTACAATGTTTTCCTTAAGTAACATTTTCAATGCAGGATTTTTACTAGAGTAGATTTTTGAAAGTGTGGTATTAGTAGTTTTACTTATATAGATATATATATATATATTTTCACTGCTGGAAAGATGGTCTTTTCATTAAACCAGGCTGTCTAAGATGCAGAAGGATGCAAATACTTTTGAAATTAACTACATGATCAGAGAAAACATGGAAAAAGAGACTGTGGCATTTACTTTTACTCAAGAGGTAGAAAACCTACAAGTACTAGAATGCTCTGCTCTGCACCGGACCAATAACACTCTGGCTGGTAGGAGATGTAATGCGAATTTGGCCATTTAACACAATGATAGCCGTCTGGGAACAAAAAATCTCAAATTATAGTTAAATGGAGACAAGAACTAGTGAGCGCACTTACAGGATCTTGGTTTATTTTGTTGAGTGCTGCTTAGTTTTACCGTTTGATCTCTTTTTTTTTCAGCCTTTGTTTTTATTGTGCAGAAAATAGTATGGTGCCCACTTCCTGTTCACAAAGTGTCGCTATTACAGCTAAACAGTGCACTAAAAGTGCAGTTACAAAATCTTGATCGGCACTGTCTAGTATTACAGTTTGACTGGAGTTTGGAGTTTGAGAGAGTGAAAGGCAGGTCTGTCTCTTGTGTCAGCATGGGTGGCGGGTATTACGGAAATGCAGAAGTACAGCCTATACTTCAAGCAACAGCCTGGGAGGACAGCGAAACTCTGCCAGATGACCTATTTTGCATCATCCGCATCACCCAGTGGAGTTTTGCTGAGAGCAGTGCAGAGGGATCTAGGTCCTGGTTACATGAAGGGAAGTGTACCGCAGTTCATTTACACAAACTATTCACATTGTTGTGATACAGAGCTGGTTGAAAATCAGCGAAGTATCCTTTAAAGTAAAGGATCTGAATACTGAGTCATCACTGCTGCTGAAATGGCATTTACAGCGTCACAAATGTTTGGTCATTGCTGCATTTCTGATTTTCCTGTAACACCAGTACAGACATTCACAAATTAACTTGCAATTTGTTTAAGCTTGTTTAACAGTACATTGATTTCACTACTGCAGAAGTTCTCCTTCTTGCAGCCTTTTTTGGTATCATCTCTCCATCCTTGGGCACGTGCCAGAGTCTTTGCACACGGCACAACACCAGCCCTTATGTAGTGTTTAGGGGGGTGTTACATATGCTAATAGGTTACATGTGAACAAGTGGGATTCGTCACTCAGCACACCTGGGTAAGAGGAGATTTGGACAGTTAGGAACATTTGGTACATCTGGAGTTGATTTCTCCTAATTATTTTCCCCTCTTAACAGAAAAGAAAGAGGAAAAGGAAGAAAAGAGAAAATTAAAGAGACATTTAAAAAAATGCTGCTGCATGAGGCCCAATGATAATACGCCTATATGCCTGTGCACAGACAAATACCTACAGTACACACACACACACACACACACAGTTCTGGAGACTCACCTCTGTAGTTAATGACTTCAATTCCCAGAATAGGTGTCATCTCTAGAACAGTGATGAAGGCTTTGTCCATTGACGTCAATGGGAAAGGAGACATGCGATGACGACGTGCCACTTTACTGATGTCCACCGCACTGTGGCCTGCACACGTGCACACACGCACGCACACACACACACAATTAAAGAGAATGGGTGTGAGTAAGTAGTGAACATGATACAATAAAATTTGCCACGGTGAAGCAAGTTTGTGTTGCAAGGCTGGCATGTTAATGACACACACAGACACACAGACACACAGACACACACACACACACTCTCTGAACTTACTGGCTCTCAGAATGTTCTCATTACTGCCACATCGTGACTGAACCTGCAGAGAGACAGACAGATATTCTATATTTGGTCATTGTTTGATGCATATATATGGAAGGGATGATTTAAATACCTCTCCTTCATAGCGGGGCAGTCTGGCAAAGGTTTTTATGTTGATTTATCTATTAATAATGTCTAATACACAGGACATGGAAACATACATAACAGGAATTCTTGCTGTGACGTTCAAAACCAGCACACCAGCAGCTGTGTGTCTAATTCCGTGATTGCACAGAACAACACAGGATTATTAAAAATTAAAACAGGAATCAGTATGGAGTCTGATGAATATATCAGTCCAATTCTGTTCCTTAATCACATACCAGATATCAGCTGGTGTGCTGGAAGTTCTCCTCCTAACACAGCTTTATCAAAACAGTTTGTAAAACCTGTGATGACATTTTACTTTCTCCATATACCATATTTGTATTCATTGTTATTTTTAATACTATGCACTGACAGATGTAGCATCTTTTTCTCAAGTTGTCTCTGTCTTGATTTTAATGTGAAAACTGTGCTTGACACTGAATACAAATTGAATTCCATAAATTCTTTAATAAATTCAGTATTCAAATACAAGCCATGTCCGGTGCAAAAAAAATAAAGGTCAACAATAAAGGTCAATTAAAAAAAACATTGAGGAGTTTTGGAAATTCCTATAATCTTATGACTAACATGGTAAATTCAACATCAAGAAAATTTCAAAAGCACTAAAGCCAACAAAGTGTGTCCTGCTCACCACTGTGCTGCTCTCACTATTTTAATAGAAGTACTATTTTCATTCACTCATTATTCCAATCTCCTGCTTTTTTGATCAATGCTACAGAGAAACTTCAGTGTTTTTTATCCTGGACCCTATTTTCCCATGATTTTGTGTCTAAGTGACTAATGCTAACGACTATTTTTGAAATTGGTCGAGCACCATTAATGTTCATCTGCTAAAAGTTTTTTTTTGCCAGTGACAGGCTCAGAATGTTATTAAAATGGCTGACAAAATTATGGAAAGGATCCCTACCCTACAAGAAAAAAAAATGTTTTCTTTACCTTTCACTTGATCCAGTCTATTGGTTATTGCTGTGTTTAGCCAAGTCTCATTCTGAGAGAAGTGTCATTCTGAAATCTCATGGACTTTCCCCACATTGTTAAAAGCAGCTCCATATTAAGCCGTGACATCAAAAATCTTTTAGAAAGCACTAAGTTTTCCACTGTTGTATTCCTGCAAAAAGTCACCTTTCACCACATTTTTGAACAAGACTTCAGCAAGACTTGTTCACATACACACACTAACAATCAGATCAGATCAAGCAAAATGTGAAGAAAAATGTTTAATTTCTCTGTAGGGATCCTTTCCATAATGTTGTCTGACACAATCTGAGCCTGTCAGTGGCAAAAACAAGCACTTTTAGAGGACGTACATTGATGATGCACTTCCAGCTGCAGTGCTCTCTCCCAGTTTCAAAAATTGTTGTCTCCATTAGTCACTTAGATACAAAAACATGGGAAAATAGCATCCAATATATATATATAAAAAAAAACAACACACAATTTTTTTCTTTAATATTGATCAAAAAGAAAGAGATTAAACATTGATCTTTACCTTTTGCCTGATCCGGTCTGGTTGATAGTGTGTTTGACTGAGTGCCACTGAAGGAGAAATCTCGTTCTGAAATCTAGTGAGAGGTGACTTGTTGCAGGAAGACAGTGGGAAGCTTAATGCAATCTTTAAGTTTTTTTGATGACATGTTGAATATTTAGCTGATTTCAATAATGTGGGAAAAGGCGTCAAGATTTCAGAACAAGACTTCTCCGAGAGCGAGACTTAGTTCAACACAATAACAACCAACAGACCGGATCAAGCTGAAGGTAAAGAAAAAGGCTGTTATCTCTGTGGGGGTCCTTTCCATAATGTTGTCAGACATTTTAATAACAATGTGAGCCTGTCAGTGGCAAAAACGAGCACTTTAAGTGGACGTACATTGATGGTGTGCTATTGCTGCGAAGATTACACCGCAGCCTGTTTCACCACTGTGGCTGCAGTATTTTTCTTAATACTGGACCAGTTTCAAAAGTCGTTGCTCCCATTAGTCACTTAGACACAAAACATGGGAAAATAGGGTCCACCTTGAAAAATACCAAAGTTACCCTTGAAGTTATTGTCAATGAAAGTCAACACGTCCTGCACATTTCAAATTGAAAGAAAAGCAGACATAGTCCATACACTGAATCATCAAGCCCCCTACAATTTAATGACATAATTCAACATTTCGGCAGATTTGCCTGATCAGGACATTGTTGGTCAAAATGTCAAATCATTACATCCTCATTATCACTATTATTTACTTATTTCTAGGACAGGAGACTAATTCAGAGCAGCAGGGTGGTGAGTGAGACATGACTCTGTTGTTGTATTGATGGAATTAGTGCTGTGGAAAGTTTTGAGTTTACATTCATAGAAAATTAAAATGCAAGCGTTTAAAAAAAAAACAGAGGTTTGTTGCTAAAATATGACAGCATTTAAATAGGAATAAAGGCCTAAAAAATGGTTATATAAATTAAGGCCTGGATCTCTTTGCTTTTGAGGTAAATAAAGGCCACTATTTACACATGACCTTTGAGACAATTCCAACAAAATTTGAGTTTTTTCCATTTCCATTGCCAATCCTGCAATATCAATTGGGACAAATTTTACGTGAATGTACCACAACTGAAGATATTTATATTTCAGTTTCTGCCAAACCTCACAGTCTCATTCACTCCCATTCAATTCCAAACAGCACACAAGTCCCGAGACTTCTAACCTAAGGGTAGTCCATCACTGTGAGCGAGAGGCCGACAGTCACGTCCGACTAACTTTTACATTCGGTCTCATTAATACACCCATTTGTAGGTCAAACTGAGACAGGATTGGGAGTCACATTTAGTATGCCAATCCATACTGTTGTTAGTGATCTCAATGGTTACATTGGGACCGAATTGGCAACCTCTTCTTCTCTGGGAGTTTGTTATAATTAGTGATATCACCATCAGAAATAAACCTACAGTGACCAAAACAGTTGGGGAATCCAGGAAATAAGCAAAAAAACTCTAATCATGCAGGAACTGTCCTTTGTTGTCTTTTTTTTCTATCGGGAAACGCTGAGACAGCTTTCCACTATCAGCAGTAATGATGCATTTATTCTCTGCATGCGTTATGAATCTTGCAAAGCATATATAAGGAGCTTTTAATTTCATGCAAAGTGCCACGTTTTCATATCTGTTTTTATGGTTGAAAGATTTTAATTTTCAGATCCTTATTTCTTAGTGCTCGTGTGTGTTTGTGTGTATGCATGTATGAAAGTTGGTGTGTACCTTGGGTGTCGGGCATGAGGCGGTGGAAAGGCGGGAGGTCGCCTGTGTTGCCCGTGGTGACTCGGAAGGGGTGGAGCTTAAAGAGGCTGAATCTCGAGGAAGCACCTGAACGCCTCGAGAAATGATAGAGTCCGGGATCTACACACACACACACACACACACGCACACAAACACACACACACACACACATACACACACACTTAATGCTAGTCAAGGAATTTTCTTCAGTTGTTTTTCTGTCAACTAAAGCTGTGTCTACATGACACATGGATTTATGATGTGAAAATTACTAAAGCTCTAATCTGGTGAAGCAACAAACTCGTATTACTGCACATAACTGAAACAAATAGGGGAGTGCCCTATTTTTCCTTTTCATTCATGTTAGATTTTTTTCCTTGTGTTGCATTCGACTTGGTGAACTTTCACCACAAGTTACGAGAACATACACAGCAAAATCATCCATGTGTCCTGACAAGATCACTGCTGCTCGATACTTAGCTACACTTCAGCATTTTGAAGAAGAAACACAGTAACTGTGATGGCAATATCAAGTGTGGCATATCAAGATGCTGATTAAACAGCATGATTACTACAGAGGTGTGGCTTGGGATGGTCACATTAAAAGGACACTCTTTAATGTGCAGCGTGATCACACAACACAATGCCACAGATGTAAAGTTTTGAGGGAACGTGCCATTGGTATGTTGACTGTAGGAATGCCCACCAGAGCTGCTGCCCGTGACCTAAATGTTTATTTAACTAACATAAGACATCCCAGATGTCATTCCTGTTAATTTGGCAGTACATCCAACCAGCCTAAGAAAACTGTGGAAGTTGGTTACATTCCTGCAGTCAGCATGCCCATTGGCAAAACTTTGGACATCTGTGTCACTGTGTTGTGTGATCACACTGCACATTTTAGAGTGTCCTTTTACTGTGACCATCCCAAGGCATATCTGTGTAGTAATGATGCTGTTTAATCAGCATCAACATCTTTATATGCCACACCTGTCAGGTGGATGGAATATCTTGGAAAAGGAGTAGTGCTCACTAACACGGATTTTAACAAACTGGTGACCAAAATTTGAGAGAAATATAATAATCTTACATCTTTAACATAAACCTGTGGAAAAATGGAGGCAAAAACAAAAGTGTTGCGTTTAGGGATGGGTCACGATTTTCGTATAGTAGTTGTTTTATTTTGAAAAATCGATTTTTTAATGCGACTATTACTATTCTCCGTCTTATTTCTCCCCCTTTATTTGACATGCAATTCAGCTCCTAACCGCACGAGGGCAGTATAGGATTGCTACAGCGGTGTGAGATGGGCTACCAGCTAGTTTGATGCTCTTCTACAAACAGGAGAAACATGCAAAGACTACTACAGTCATCAAAAAGTTCCATGTGGAACAACTTCGACAAAATAAACGAAAATGAGGTGCAGTGCAAACTCTGTGGGGCAAAGCTTGCTTATCACAAGTCTACAACAAATATGCACAGTCATTTGAGAGCGAGGCGCGCAGGAGGCGGCGAAGGACCGTACCGGCCGGGCTCCACCGCGACACGTCTGCAGCGCGAGTCCCGTAGCAGCTCGCCCCCTTGTTAATCAATTACAGCAGCTCCACCGGCAACGGGAGCAGCGCTACAACCCCCGTCTGCAGCGCGACAGCTCTCTATTTTGCGGCTCTTCTATTTTTGTCGCGCTACGCTCCTCTAAGCGACCCTCCAGCAGATTAAAAACTACATGAAATAGTGTGCTAAACGAGCACAATGTGTTTTTAAATGAATAAACCATTATCAGAGGGGATATGTGATGACTTTTTGCTGCCCATCCCTAGTTGCGTTAAAATTTTTGTTCAGTGTATTAGGAGCTGTGGAGGCACAGAGGCACATCCCCACTATTGACATTCCTTTGCTCAAGGTCAGCAACCAGGGAACTGGGGACTTCATGTGATTTAAGGAATTCAGCCCCACGAAAATGTGTGGCACATTCACATGGGATAAACAAAGGTCTGTGTTTTACATCAATTTACCAAGCAAATTGCTGACCAAAAGATTATCTCCAGATACCTCTTTCTTTTAGTGGGTCTTCAGTGGCATCCAAAATACAATCAAGGCTCTCATTAATAGTTTATACTGTAACTTTACGAAATTTAAACCTCAGTGTCTGGAAAGAAGTAGTAGGCCATTTAACCTGGAATAAGAGATACACTGAATTCATTGTAACAATTTATGGTGGATTAAGAACAAACAGAAACCTCTGCAGTAATTATAATCATGTGAGGACACCAGGGAATAAGACGTCCCAGGTGAACAGGGCTTAAATGTTCACTGTGGTATCTACAGCTATCTGCAGCAAGTTTCAGGTCTCTGCAGACTGATTCTGCACTAGAATTAAGTGAAACCAATGGATGCCTGGAAGGTAAAAAAAAAATATTCCAAAAATATATGCAACGCTTTGGCAAATTGTCAACACTAATACAATGCTGACCTGTGTGGTAATGAAGTGGAAAAAACACTTCTGAGAAGGAAAGATTAACAATTAATAAGAATTTCAACTGATTTACACAGGTTTATTTGTTAAGGAACTAAATCTAGTTTGGACAGTGGTCACACAAGAGAAATTGGAAATCAATCTGATTATGTATGTATTATGTATATATGCGGCATATTTAAGTCAAATAAAAGATGTATGAGGGATATATGGATGCTTTTACTGTCTATGTTCTCGTCACTGCATTGCCAAGTTGATCATAAAAATAGACACAATATTTGTCCAATTATTCTAAAGATACATTAAAGCTTTTTCCCAGGTTGTTTAGCAGTAAAGTAAATAGCCATCACACCTACAAACTGCTGCTTTTAACCACCAACATCACCCTAAATTTACCACAGTTAAAGGTGGAGTCAGTGATTCTGAAGATTGTGCTGATATTTGAACTCAACACCCAAACAAATACACCCCTGCTGTCAGTGCTCCCTCCAAGACTCCAGTGATATCCCAAATGTTGTTTATGTTTCATTAATATCATGCAGTACGTTTACATATACGTGAATAACACCTTTATGAGGCTTATCCCCGTTATGTTCGCATTAGGGATACAGGGTTTACATGAGCAGAGAAGTCCAGTTATTCTTATTCCCTGTATATGAAATAGCTACACCTGTGCAGAAAGTCAGCAGCCCTCAATAACCGGGATAAGGTGTATACATGCCACAGTATGCCCATTTCTTTTGGAGTACTCCACCTCGCATATTTGGGTTTCTCATAAACAAGATAAGGTCTTATCTCGGGTCCTGTAAACAGGACATGGTGTTTACATGCTCAAACACACAAGTAGGGTACTCCAATAACCCATAAAATGGGTTATTCATGTCCATGTAAACGCACTTATGGTGTAGCTCTTGTGGGTGAGGATGTGGAGGAGGGAGAGTACAAACAGTGCACACACAGAACAGACAGCTAGCTCACAAAACAGTGAGGAGATATTCACTGAATTTGACAAAATGAAGCACTGACTGCACCTTTAAGGGACGCGTTTCACACACACAGTTAAACTAATCTAGGCTAATCCAACATGGTATCAGTCAGCTAATATGATCATACGTATTCCTATCTAGCTACCTGGGTTTTACAACAGCAGTTGGGAGACTCAGTGTCATTTCTTGAATGATTGTGCATTCTTTGATATAAAGGCAGAGAGTCAAAACCATGATGAGCACTAATATGATTGGTTGTGAGCTAATCATGTGATTGCGCTCATGACAGACTGCCATGGCACTATAGCTAGCTGCTTAACTGCAGTTAATTCAAAACTTTGGAATCCTCTGTATCTTATATTTAAATTTTCTCTTTATGATGCAAGTACATTTTATACTCTTTTGTAAATAATGACAAATCTGACTCATATCGCCCTTATTAAATTGCGTATTTACAGACTTAAGTTTGATAACCAATAGTATCCCCAAAAAATGCACTGGTTCTTTTTATAAGCTGCAGTAACTTTTTGGGGGCAGCAGAAACATGCTGTTAATATAACACTGACATATTATCACCTTAAAAAGCTGTGACAACATGACAAATGACAAATAAGTTAGCAATCGGTTGTCTATTTACACATCCAGCATTTTGAAGCACAGACTGTATAACAAAAAGGGACAGCTCTCATTACAGCTCTCCAAAAGTGAAGCCAAAACAACTCCATTGCCCCCTAGTGGCTGGCTGCAGTACAGGTCATAAACCCCGCCCCCTCCATGTTAAAGGATGGAACATGCCTATCTGAGAGATCGAAGTACACGTCAAAGTAATTTTTTCTGAAAGTTAGTTTCATGCTGATGTATGTTTCAGTGTTTATTTTTCTTAAACGTTTGGTTTCAATTAGCTATTTAATGCTTAAACAAGGGGGTTTGACTTGATGATGGACAGCTGTGTGGGCCAATCGATGCCGTGATCAGTGGCACTGCTTGCAATTGGTTGGATGGCAGATGCCAGCAGCTGTATAGGAGATATTTTGGCATCATTTTTGTACAGTGGAAGGTCATTAATTTGAAGTTATGTTTGTGTACACCTACAGAATCTAATCAATTTTCACTCTTCTTGTCACCGGTTTTCAATCTCATTCAACTCCTGAGAGAACTATCTGGCTGGACGCTAGCTTTTGTTTGTCTGCTGTTTGGTAGTGGGCAGATAGTGTACAATGGGTTTATCAGAGCTTTTTCGCTGACACTCTGAATTTTAAGCATTTTAGGAAAAGGCAGATTATTCATGTTATCCATTTATGAATAACAGGGCCCTGCAGTGTGTGACTGACAGACGTGATGAACTGACCAATGACAGGAGAGGAGGGGTGTGTGTGAGAATGTCTCACCTGCTGGTCATGGGTACAGGAGCAGGTGAAATGAGTGGGCGGGTCGGGTGTGTTGCCAGGCAGGTAGGGACCCCCCTTAGCCATGACCACAGCATGGCTTGTCTGATGGACACACACACACATGCATGCGGACACACAACCCCACAGACAGACAGACAGACAGACAGACAGACAGAGAGACACATGTCCCCATGGAAGACAGGTGAATGAGATGAAATGGATGCTTCAACCTGGTTAATGAATGAAGTCACAAAAAGTTGACATTTTCATGTAGCTGCTAAATGGACCACTTATAAATATTAACCAATAATCTGGATCCTAATGATTGCTACCTGTTTTCTCCTACATGGCTTTAAAATCCAATCACGTATTTGGGATTGGCTTGTGACAGGAGGCCATCTGTATTATTATCTGGATAATGACATCCGTACATAGGCCCATTTACACCTGCAGCCTACTGCACCAGCTGAGAGACAGCTTAATCATAAGTTTTAGTGCACAAACACCACCATATTCAAAACACTGCAGCAGTGAGTACATTTTTTTTTATCCAGTGCAACTATTGCTGAATGTTGAAAAACTAGTATTACCACCTCAAGCTGCACTTACACTTTACATCAATGTCTGTAAAAACACGGATGCACAACAGGCAACTTCCCCCCAGCAGAACAGAGGATCTATACAATCAGCACAGTTTCAAGATGAGTGTCACCAATTCAGTATCTGACCAAATGTCTCCCCTCCTGTTCCAGAGGCAGCATGTTGAATAAGTGCCAGAAAACTGATTTTACAGGATATTATGATGTCACAGTGAAGATGACCTTTGACCTTTTGGATATAAAATTTCATCACTTCATTATTTTATCATATTAGAGATCTGTGTGACATTTTTTTCATAATTGCATTTGTATTCTTGAGTTATGGCCAAAAACATGTTGTGTGAGGTCACAGCAACCTTGACCTTTGACCATACAAAATTGTTATAAGTTCATTCTTGAGTCCAAGTAAATGTTTATGCCAAATTTGAGGAAATTCCCTCACGGCTTTCTTGAGATATAGCCTTCACAAGAATGAGATGGATGCAAGGTCATGGTGACCTTGACCTTTGACCACCAAAATCTAATCATTTCATCGTTAAGTCCAGATTTACTGCTGCACCGCAAGTCCACTCTGACTCAAAACTTAACACGGGTTAAGACTTGACGTGAGATTTGAGCATAGCTTCTGTATGTAGATGATTTTTTTCTACATATTTTTAATACTGTATTGTTTACATCCATGTTTACTAGCTTACAGTCTTCTGTTTTTGCTGGCTTGTTACCTCCACATGTACGCAAGTAGAAAAGTGTGACACGATTGGCAGAAGTGTGTACTGTGTCACCTGTGTGCATCCTCGTGCACAGCCTCATAGCTCTACTAGGGGTCAAAATATCCACAGGGGACTTGTTCTTTAATCATTTTTCCTTTGCCTAGGATAAGAATGTGGTTACACTGTAAGGATTGCAACTGCAATAATAATGGGAGCCAGACCACTTCCAAAAGTGGTAATCCGATCACAATGAGTTTTGTGTCATCCAGATAAGGTACTCAGATACAGATTTTTTAGCAGCTCTGACTGGGATCTCAATGTCTCATGTTTGGGCTTAAAAGTAACATGTTATTATACAAATGGAATTAGTTCCCCATCAAATTTCCCAAGAAATTTTATAAAAAATTTCAAGCAATATTTTATTCATCAGCAAATTTCCTTAGCTGGCCTAGACTAGGCTTTTTTTCTGAAAAGTAACAAAAAAAAAAAAAAAATAGGAAAGTTCGTGAACATTTTCTGGAATGTCCTGTTGCCTATCCTATCATTGTTTTTTTGTTTGTGTTTTTAACAACTAATAAGTGAATTTTTTGGTAGTCTTGCAGCAGCCTATAGCATTTGAGCAGCAGTTGTCTGTGGTACAGTACCCTCCTACTGCAATGACCCAATTTCCCCACAGGGATCATTAAAGTTTCATTTATCAGGTTTCCAGCAGCAGTGGCAGCAGCACTGGTCGTGGTGTGTCCTGTCGAATGGTTACCTTGGCAGCGATAGCAGCTGCGGTGATGTGGGAGGAGCCGTGCTGGTGATGGTGGTGGTTGTGCACATGCCGACCTCTCCTCCTGTCCTCCTCCTCGTCCTCCTCTTCCTCGCACTGGGTGCCACGCTCCATGGTGTGCGTGTTGGTGTGCGTGTTGATGTGCGTGTTGGCCAACAGAGGAGAAGGGGAGGGCAGCTGCTCCAGGGCAGTGTGTGTGGATTTAACCCTGACTGTGGCTTCACGCAGCAGGTCGATGGCGTGGGGCAGAGCGGGCAGGATGAACTGAAAACACTCCTGGAGAAAACAATACAATGCAGCAGTTTAACTCTTGAGTACTTTGAAACAGAAACAAAAGAGTTGGCATCAACAGTATGTTTGGAACTGGCCATCTGTGAATGCTGTTGTCCCACTAGTCAGGAACAAATGTCATGTTCTTTACCCTGTATGTGCAGCGTCCATAAAAGTTTTGAAACACTGTGGTGAGATGTAACTTCAGAGCCATTTAATCATTACATCATGTCAATGTTTAACTTGTATTACCCAAGACACTGGGTGTGATGTAAGAAAAGGAAGAATGAACAGTTAGAAAATGATTTAAGGACAAAACTTTTGTTTTTGCTGCCACTTTTCACAGGTTAAAGTTGAAGATCTCAGACATTTTTCATGCACTCAAAAGATATATTTATCTTAAATTTTGGTTGCAAATTTGTTAAAATAAGTGGTGATGAGCACTTCTTCTTCCGAAGATAATCCATCCACCTGACATGTCATATCAAGATGCCGATTAAACAGCATGATTTCTACACAGTGGGGCCTTGGGATGGTCACATCTAAAGGACAGTCTAAATGCTGATTGCAGGAATGTCCACCAGAGCTGTTGGACTGATGTATGTTCATTTCACTATCATAAGATGTCTTGATGTTACCTCCCTTAATTTGGCAGTACATCCAACCAGCCTCACAACCACACAAGTCTGTTATGATGACAAACTGCTGTCAGGTCACAACCCCAGTGAGGACAGTTAGCATGCAGATGGTGTCTGTTGGTTTCTGCAGTAATTTTTTGGCTGTGCAAACCAAATATTGCATCAGCTGTTTGGGTGGTTGTTCTCAAACAATCTTGCAGGTGAAGATGCTGGATGTGGAGGTCCTGAGCTGGTGAAGTTACATGTGGATCACAAGTGGACAAATACAAGTGTAAACGGCATCATGATCAGATCACTCAAACCACTTGCGAGGGTGGTCTGGGACGCATTTGACCTCTTATCATTTTTAGTGTAGTACGTTTGTCATCAAAGAGGGCATGACATGTTTTTTGTTTTTGTGGTGCACTAACGCTCAATAACTTGGCCAGTTTATGACAAGTTGGACAAAGTTTTATAAAACTGTCCATCATTTTGCCCTATGGAAGGAGCTTTACTGACTAGTAAACATTGCTAGCGAGCAGCTATGGAGAGTGTGGTCAGCTGGAGAAGCATGACAGATACATGCGTGAATATAGATGTGTCTCAGCTGTTCACTTGTGTTTAGATCACTGAAAAGCATGTTAATAACAAGTGTAAACAGCCTGTAAGTTTCAAGTCCAAGTCCTAAGCTTTGAGATTCAAATCCTCAAAAAGTCATTTTGAGTTCTTCACCAAATTAAATGCCATTTTCAACTACATACACTTGACAAATAACACTTCATAGTTAATGTAAAGCAATATTTATTGCTTTTATTATTCTTGTTTCAATTCCAGTCAAAACATATCACATGCGTGACTCATACAAGTCATAGAGGGCTATAGATTCTCATAATAACCAGTGTATAGACATGCATTACATGATTAAGGATGTATACCATTCTAGCAGAGTTCAGAGAAAGCACAGTTGAATTAAGTCAAAGAATCTCACCTGAGAGCCCTTCTTGCTCCCTGGCAGGTTGATGATCAGGGTTTTACCACGGATACCACAGACTGGCCTGGAGACAATGCAGTGGACAGTGGATTAGAGCAGGGGTAAATACCACACACACACACACTAATCTGGTTAGAATAAATCGGTTACTACTGCTCATCCTGGTCTAGACAAAACGTTTGACTAAATTTAAAGTTGTGGGTTGGCTCTACGCAGACCCATGCCATAGTGACCATCTATACTTGTGCAGTGTCTGCATCACCACGATGTGTAGATGGATTTCTGAGGTGGTAGGCGTAGGCTCTGCGTAGACTCGTAGCCTACGCCATAGGGATGGCATCAATTTGTATAATCCCGCCAAACAGTGAACACAGTCATGAAAGTATCCAGTCTTCACCTGGACAGCATGCCGAGTGGTGTAACATTGAGTGATCCCATCAGCATGGCAAGAGCCATACCCGGAGCCTCTCGCTCTATCACCTCTCTGGTGGCCTACAACACAAACAGCAGGTCTGAGTTAGTTAAGACATTTCAAGTACTTGAATATTGATCAAAATATGGATTACACTTTCACATACATTCAGTTAATTTCTTAGACTGGCCTGCTAGTTTAGTCTCTATTTATCCAATTTTATAACATGGTTGTCAGTACTTATTTATTCAATCTAATTTTAACTTTTGATTAAGTTTTGCAGTCTCTGGCTCTCTGTGTTTGTACCTCAGGTGTAACATCTCGTGGTGCAAAGCCAGTTCCTCCGGTGGTGAGAATGAGATTCAGCTGCTGTTCATCGCACCACTCCAACAGAGTGTCCTGTACACATGAAAACACACACACACACACATACATAGTTTACAACTGCACCCTGCATCCAATTAAATACTACTGGCCCAAAAGGCAGCTGCAATGGATAAAGATAATTTTCTTTACAGAAATACCTGGGATCAAACTCCAGTGGTGACAAAAATCCACCCTGCTCAAGTGCCCTTAAACAAGATGATCCCTACCAGCTCTTAGGTGCTACTCAGTGCCTCAAGAGAGAACTTCACCACAGGGATCAACACAGGATCATATTCTTGCTGCATTCAGTGGCTAAAAAAGCGTTAGGTGAGGATGATAGATGGCTGGTCATTGCAACTGCTAATACGACTTGTAAGCCAAACAAGCAATGATTCAGGAAGTATGTAAGGCTATATTTATCACTGTTTTTACAAACATCTACATGCATGCTAATATTACACTATTATTCCAAAGAGGTTGATAATCTGAATTTAATACGAGTCATGTAAACAGCATATTCCCTTTGGATATTCCAAATTCTGCCTTTTATCCAAATGTCGCATTTTCTGATGAAGACATAGGGTATGCTCCTATTATTCAGGCTTCGGGAGCATTCTTTGAACATGTATACATACAATTTCAGGAAATGCATCTCAATTAGGGTTTCTACCACAGCTTACAACACACAGCCTCTTGCCTGTTTATGGTCAGCTCTGTGCGTTGTCATGGATGTGTGGTACACACACCAACTAGCCAAAGGTTTGCAAAGCTGGGGTAGAAAATCCCACATTTCTGGTCAGAAGGAGAAACACACCTACTTTTAAACATTATGAAAGACTTGGATTAAAACAGATTTCTGGATATGCACAAATATTGTAGCACCGAACTTTTTAAGAAGGTGGTTGAAGGAATGAAAGAGGGTGACTGAGTTTGAATGGTTAAACAAGTCTGCCACCAGTGGGAAAACTTTGAAAAAACCTTATTTTGATGCAAAGAAGCAAAATGACACAAGCAGCTTTGGCTGCACTACTGTTCTATATTGTGATGTGATAAAGGACATGTAAGAACACTTTAAGTGAGATATGCATGGCTGAATGTAAGTGTAAATATTGATGGAATATTTATTTTTAAAAGCTATGTAAACAGCTTTGTCAGAATATTGTCTTTTTCAGAATAAGGGCAAAAAACAGAATATTTTGTGCATGTTGATGTAGTCATTCAGTGTTGCAGCACCTGAATTGATATTTCCGTTATCAAGTGTCTCCTATGACACATTGAAACACTTTTGAGCGTCAGTGGGTGAGTGTGTCAGACTGTGTCTCATAAACTGTGAGTGATGTGATTGCTGTTGAGACACATACCTTGATTTCATCAATCTCATCTGGAACGATCTTGTAGGCTGCTATGACTCCTCCTAGCCTGCAAGAGGTGACAAAGATAGATTAAGTGGAATGTCAGTGTGCATGCATGTGTGTGTGCAGTGCATAGACTATGTGTGTAGACTCACAGTGAGGGATCATGGACCAGGTCCTTCAGGTTGACTCCACTCCTGTCCTCAGCCAAGTTCTTGAAACAGCTGTCACTGACTGAAGAAGAGACAAGTTCAGGTTACAGGACAGAACACCTCTGACAGGATGAATCAAATTAAACCAATCACAGATACACTGCTTGTCCACTATAAGAGTGGAACCTCAGTTGTTACTAATTATTTACATTTTGATGGAAGTTCACACATGTGCACTTAATTAATGTTATTGCCCAGAATTTTAACTGGGGATGTTTGAAACTCTTATTGTCTTATTACCATTTCAATGGCCTGGAACGTGATTGTGTCAGTTTTCCAATGAAAATTGGCGCAGACTAAAGCCCTCTTCACGGGGGTATCACTACCACGGGACCTCATGTGATTGAGAAATTAACCCCCCATGTCTGTGTTTTAAGATGAACATTTGCACCTGATGAGCAAAGTCTGTATTTTAATCAGATTTACTGACATCCCCTTGGTATGCGCAGTCATTTGTAAACCCACTCAACGCAACACAGAAACAGGACACAGCACTACTACCTGTGACGTACGGCATTAACCTCCTTTTCTTTTAAATGTGGGTTAAACAAATAGAACCAACTCTGCCACATATTATCACATTATCCATCTCATAATCTCTCAAGATGTCATTCTTCTGGTGGATTTAAGCTTGCTCCTTTTGTGAACAGGTCTCTATATTGTGTAGTGAGATGAGCCTCCTGCACCCAAAATGCTTACAAATCTTTCATTTGTTATCGCCAACGCAGCCTCCATAACTCTTAATCAGTAAAGAAAGAAAACAAATAAACTAAATACGACTCCAAAACACCAAGATGCCAATTTGCATGGGACTAATACTATCATCACTAATATATTCATATGGTAGGTAATTTTATGGATTTTTATTAGACAAATTAATGATATGGCAGATTCGCAGTGGATTAAGATCACAGACAACCCCCACAATTAGGGTTGACATGAAAACCAATACTTCGGTACCAAGTCGATGCCAACACGCAAAATTACGTCAGTACTTGTTTTTTTTTCGGTACCGTAAGTACAGGATACAACTTTGCCCTCAGCGGGCCGTGTCCATTCCTGTCGGAATTGACGATGGCAGTAAACACGCGTCAGTCTGTGCCGAGGACGAGCGCCAAAGAAGAACGCCTGTTCTCCATCGTCTTTGCTAAAAACAATGTCTTCTACAAGTGCTAGAGCTTAGATCGGGTCCAAAAAATCCAGCCCGACCCCACCCGAATCCGTGCATGTTCTTTCCGAGCCCGGCCCGGCCCATCCCTTTAGCTGTAATTATGAGCCCGAGCCCGGTTTAAGCCCGACAATTTTTTTAAGGATACGAACGTGGACATTGAAGGCTGACTCATGTCTTTCTTTCCATGGCAAGCCTTCGTCGAGGTCAGACACCCTGACTTGTATAAAGAATTCAAGGTGAGTGAGGTTCACTTTTTTTTTTTTTTTTTTTTTAATCGTGGTATCAAATGAGAATTGTGGAAACTCACTGGTACTGGTATCGACTAGTGAAATTCTGGTATTGTGACAAGCCTACCCGCAATACCATGGAGCTTACCACTGGGGCCATGACGATAAAGGCATTACTGTAATAACATGGTTATGTGACGCAACCATGGTAATGAGGTCATCATGGTTTTTTTGTGTTTTGTGTTTTTTTTTTTTTTAATCGATATGATACAGTCATTTAAAAATGTGCAACTTTGGCTCTAATGCAGCCCCTCTGTCTGCTGTCACCATTCTGTAGCCTCGCTCAATGTCCCGCCCACAGCACTATCTGATTGGTTACACATCACGAGTAATCAACACTGAAGGCTACTATGCCAATGACAGCAAAGATGGACAGCCGAAATATATGGGGCACAGATGCTATGCATCACATTAAGTGGAATCTGAGCAGGTTTTTATTTTTTACCTATTATACTCCGTCTTAGTTTTGCTAAGTGATAATACAGTTGATTATGTGGGATTAGGCAGCCCATATTAACTGGTACTACTGATTAATTAACTGGATTGTTTTAACACCAGAATGCATTGATTTGATTGATTTATTTTAATGTGAAATGCAAAAATACACGCAACTTTGTTCTGCTGTGTCATGTTGCCTCTGATACAACGATGTATTCATTTTATTCACTTTACACATTACACATAAAACATTATACCAATTTTTTACACAGTTCTATTAGGGCTGGGCGATAAATCGATTTTATCAATTAATTAGAATTTGTAGTTTAGGTCAATTTGTTTTGATGAAAATCGAGTTTCTCTTTAACATCCGCCACTGATGCACTGCGCTGGTCTCCGTAGTTCAGAGTGGGCTCCCCCACGGATGCAGTCGTGATGTATATTGCAAGAGATACGGTGCCCATATATACTGTGGAAAAGCTGGGGTTTATTCACATGCTGAATGTGTTGGACCTCAGGTACCTGCTAACTCTTAAAACTTGTTTTTTGAATTGGATTTGTTGGGAAAAAATCTGAGATTTTTTTTTTTTTTTTTTTGAGGCCATATCGCCCAGCCCTACGTTCTATGTAGTTTTTACAGCAGGACACTAAGAGCTTTCATCAAGCACTCAATGGGGCTGTGGGAAACAACTCTGGAGACCAACTCAAAGCCAACTGCACAAGTTACGTCCAAGTGCTGCATATACCAAGGTGGGGGCGGCAGTAGCTCAGTCGTAGGGAGTCGCAAGTCATAGGGACTTGGGTTGGGAACCGGAGGGTCGCTGGTTCAAGTCCCTGTCCAGACCAAATATGGAGCGTGGACTGGTGGCTGGAGAGGTGCCAGTTCACCTCCTGGGCACTGCCGAGGTGCCCTTGAGCAAGGCACCGAACCCCCCAACCGCTCGGGGAGCCTGACCAAAGGGAAGCCCACTCACTCTGACATCTCTCCACTTTGTGCATATATAGGTCCTGTTTGTGCATGTGTGTGTCTTTCAGACCTGGGTGTTAATGACAAAAAAGAGTGAAAAAATGGAATTTCCCTTCAGGGGGATTAAAGTATATAAAATAAAAAAATAAATAAAAAAGTGATGCACTGTCCCCGCTACTGTTCTGCATAGGCCTGAACCCCTCAGCCAACTCAACACAAAGAGTAGCTACAGATACCAGTTCCAAAGTGGAGCAACCATCAGTCATCTCCTATACATGGATGACATCAAGCTGTATGCCAGGAGTGAGCGAGACATCAACTCACCGATCCACCTCACCAGGATCGACAGCAATGACATCGGAATGTCATTCAGACTAGACAAGTGCGGTCGATGGTGTCAAAGAGAGGGAAGATGATCAGAACCAAGGGGGTTGGACTACTAGCGAACGGTCCCTAACTGCGGGAAGAACGGAGCAGGCTTCCCCGGAGGTCCGCCGATTTTCCCGGTCCCTCTTCTCCACGCTTTGGGCTCTAGTTTCGCAGACCGGGCGAGGCGGGACACAGCGCACCTGCGCTTCGCCAACTGGGTGTGGCCAGGCGGATTTTGCAAGTTTGGCACACCGTGCGCGCTGGCGCAGCTACTCGTCTGTCCCACCTCCGTCCCTCCTACATGCACAATTCAGAAAGAGGAAGGAGAGAAGGCGTGGAGTGGGTTTTACACACATCACACCAATCAAATGAGCCCCACTCCTCATCCTTAAATGTGCCGCACGAAGTCGTAATGAGAGTTTACTCAATTCGCCATTGCAGAAGAGAGCAGCAGCGTCAGACGGCCAAACTTCTCCAAGGAGGAAACTGATGTTTTGGTCCGGGAGGTCCAAGCTCGCAGTGTCCGAATATACGGAACTGTGAGCAGACCTCCACGGGCTGATGATGCAAAGGTAGCCTGGGAGGAGCTCACCACAATTGTAAATCAATGATGCGTTTCTCTCGTGCGCGTGCGCTCTCTTTCTTTCTTGCAGTCTCACTCTGTTTGTTTTCTTTTGACTTTTCTAAGATGACAGATGCTGAACATATACTCCCTATCTGATGCTGTGGCTGTTTGTGGTTGGCTGAGAGGGATGTGAACTCATTAGTTTGCAGTTAATCAAATCAGATTGGGTTTCCATTACACATGCCAAACGTGCCAAACGGTGCCAATCCCCTTTGATCTGACATCAGATGTGACGGGACAGTCGGTATAGAGATACATTTATGTGCTGATTGCAGATAGTTGCATTGAATAATGTTTTTTTGGGGTATTTATTGCATCGTTAATGTGCCTGACATTCTGGAAACCTGCCTGTGAGGTTTTGGTGACGTGTGCGCACTGTCCGCCAGTCAGCCAAACTTCGGCTTACACCGGCTGCGCTCCCCCTGCGCTGACAGTAGACCTGGTTTCAGATGGCGAGCTTTTAGCGCACCTTCGGCGAAGCCTTTTGGCACGAAACTGTCACTGCGCCAAGCTGGATCTGTCGACACCTCCTCCTGCTGCGCCGCCACACCCATCTCAGCGCACCTCGGTCTGCCAAACTACCAAACTGAGCGCGCCTCGGGTTGCGCTGCTCGAAACTAGCATAGACATATATACGTAGACGCCGCATCGAGTGGGTTTGCCCGCTGCTGCAATACGTCAACGTCGCCGCCATATTGGATGTGGCAAGGCTGCGCTGTAAACTAATACAAGTGAATGGACTTAATTTCATAAAGCGCCTTTCTTCAAAGAAATTTACGTTAATGCCTCTCGTTTATTCATTCACACACACACTAATATACTTGGGAAACAGTTAGGCACCAAAAACAATGTATTTGATCTTCTCAGATGGCTAAGATAAGAACTTTATTGATCCCCCACAGGAGTAATTCACCTTACATCAGCTATACCTATATATACAGTACAGGACAAAAGTTTGGACACACCTTCTCATTCAATGCGTTTTCTTTATTTTCAGGACTATTTACATTGTAGATTCTCACTGAAGGCATCAAAACTATGAATGAACACATGTGGAGTTATGTACTTAACAAAAAAAGGTGAAATAACTGAAAACATGTTTTATATTCTAGTTTCTTCAAAATAGCCACCCTTTGCTCTGATTACTGCTTTGCACACTCTTGGCATTCTCTCCATGAGCTTCAAGAGGTAGTCACCTGAAATGGTTTTCCAACAGTCTTGAAGGAGTTCCCAGAGGTGTTTAGCACTTGTTGGCCCCTTTGCCTTCACTCTGCGGTCCAGCTCACCCCAAACCATCTCCATTGGGTTCAGGTCCGGTGACTGTGGAGGCCAGGTCATCTGCCGCAGCACTCCATCACTCTCCTTCTTGGTCAAATAGCCCTTACACAGCCTGGAGGTGTGTTTGGGGTCATTGTCCTGTTGAAAAATAAATGATCGTCCAACTAAACGCAAGCCGGATGGGATGGCATGTCGCTGCAGGATGCTGTGGTAGCCATGCTGGTTCAGTGTGCCTTCAATTTTGAATAAATCCCCAACAGTGTCACCAGCAAAACACCCCCACACCATCACATCTCCTCCTCCATGCTTCACAGTGGGAACCAGGCATGTGGAATCCATCCGTTCACCTTTTCTGCGTCTCACAAAGACACGGCGGTTGGAACCAAAGATCTCAAATTTGGACTCATCAGACCAAAGCACAGATTTCCACTGGTCTAATGTCCATTCCTTGTGTTTCTTGGCCCAAACAAATCTCTTCTGCTTGTTGCCTCTCCTTAGCAGTGGTTTCCTAGCAGCTATTTGACCATGAAGGCCTGATTCGCGCAGTCTCCTCTTAACAGTTGTTCTAGAGATGGGTCTGCTGCTAGAACTCTGTGTGGCATTCATCTGGTCTCTGATCTGAGCTGCTGTTAACTTGCCATTTCTGAGGCTGGTGACTCGGATGAACTTATCCTCAGAAGCAGAGGTGACTCTTGGTCTTCCTTTCCTGGGTCGGTCCTCATGTGTGCCAGTTTCGTTGTAGCGCTTGATGGTTTTTGCGACTCCACTTGGGGACACATTTAAAGTTTTTGCAATTTTCCGGACTGACTGACCTTCATTTCTTAAAGTAATGATGGCCACTCATTTTTCTTTAGTTAGCTGATTGGTTCTTGCCATAATATGAATTTTAACAGTTGTCCAATAGGGCTGTCGGCTGTGTATTAACCTGACTTCTGCACAACACAACTGATGGTCCCAACCCCATTGATAAAGCAAGAAATTCCACTAATTAACCCTGATAAGGCACGCCTGTGAAGTGGAAACCATTTCAGGTGACTACCTCTTGAAGCTCATGGAGAGAATGCCAAGAGTGTGCAAAGCAGTAATCAGAGCAAAGGGTGGCTATTTTGAAGAAACTAGAATATAAAACATGTTTTCAGTTATTTCACCTTTTTTTGTTAAGTACATAACTCCACGTGTTCATTCATTAGTTTTGATGCCTTCAGTGAGAATCTACAATGTAAATAGTCCTGAAAATAAAGAAAACGCATTGAATGAGAAGGTGTGTCCAAACTTTTGGCCTGTACTGTATATATATATATATATATATATATACACATACATACATACATATAGGCATATATATATATATATATATATATATATATATATATATATATATATTCGGCTGATTTTTTTTTATGCGCACACGTGCCCTTAAATATTTTTTACAGTTCGCACACACGTATTTTTAGTCGAGTGAAACGCTCGCACTGCGAGCGCTGGATCTGACAGCCTGAGCACATCGGCACAAAACGCTACGGCATTTGAGATATTAGTTATATCATGGGAAGTCAATACTTTCAACAGCTTAAATCTTTTATTTAGAAACTACGGCGGGTCAAATTAAACTATGGCGGGCCGCCATAGTTTCGTTAATTAATGGGAAATACTGTAGAGGAAGGCAGGTCCTAACAAGTTGGCCAAAAGAGGTGACAGAGGCCACTGATATCAAGACAAGGAAGCTTCTCACAGTGCACGGAGGGTTTCATCCCAAGTCCAGCACCCTGAGACTGTACAGTACACTAAGCGTAGCAAGGGGGGCTGTGAGTGTCAGAGCCACTGTCTTGGACAAAACAATCAAGATCCATGAATACATCAGGAAGTTGGCCCTCAGAGATGACCTGCCAAGTGAATACCTCAGGCAGCAGACACCTGAGAATGCAGAAGAGAAGGATGAACTATCATGGAAGGACAAGCCCCTGCACAGCATGTACCACCGACAGATCAAAGAAGTGGCCGACATCAAGAAATCCTACCAGTGGCTGGAAAAGGCTGGACTGAAAGACAGCACAGAAGCACTAATCATGGCAGCACAGGAACAGGCATTTAGTACAAGATCAATAGAAGCAGGGGTCTACCACGTCAGACAGGACCCCAGGTGCAGGCTGTACAAAGATGGTCCTGTGACAGTTCAGCACATAATAGCAGGGTGTAAGATGCAGGCAGGAACAGCGTACATGGAACACTAAGTGGCTTGCATAGTGTATAAGAACATCTGCACTGAATATGGGCTGGAAGATCCAAGGTCAGAATGGAAGACATCCTCTAAAGTGGTCGAGAATGACCGAGCTCAGATCCTGTGGGACTTCCAGATCAAAACTGACAAAGTGTGGATGGCTAACCAACCGAACATTGTGTTGATCGACACAATGGGGGAATTTTTATATGTATAATTTCTTATTTTAATCAATATTGACATGGAATTTTGAAAAGCTAGCCACATTTTGCAGAACATGAATCTAAGTGACTGAGCTAACTTCTGGCCAGAAAACCCAAGCTGTCTAAAAGTCAACATTAAACACATAAGTATTAGAATTAGTTCAGTGCTAGATATTACACTTGATTACATTTCAGGACTTTTGTAGCAACTGCAGACATTTTGCTGCCTGTCATTACAGTCCCTTGACACATGAACAGGAAAACAAACCTGATTGTGAAACGTTGGTAAACTTTGGTTCAAGGGCACAAATAGAGATAATCCAGGCTATCAACTTTGGTATTTAGGTGAAAGTGAGTATGTTCTCAAACGTGTCATTTTCCTCTATATCAAATTGAAACCAGAGACACCATGAAATGGGGATCTTAACTAATCTTTATAGTTTCATATGCTTGTCTTACTACATATATTTTTACTGGGGGCTTTGCAGATAAACTGCAATTTAACTTAAATATATAGCTATAAATCCTATTGTTTACATTGTTTTATAGTCACATACCTCTGTTTCAAATAATATCAAAAGTACCACAGCATAAACATGCTGATAAAGTAGCTCTGGATGTCTGGATGCTCTCCAAGAAGGTAGGAGAGGATCAGAACAGGCATTGGAAATTTTCGGTATCGACACATAGTTAAAAATAGAGTCAATGTGGTCACTTGGCAGGGAGAGTGAATAGAGGAATCCACCTAAACCAAACCTGGACAACTTTTCAAAACATTAAAATTTCACCCTCTGTAAATGGATAGTGCTTTGAAATGCAGAACCGAAGCTCAGTGAGTCAATGGAGCGGCGGACTTTAAAGGAAAGGCCTCTTGTATGTCATGTCAATTTTTGTTTTCTTTTTTTATTTATTTTTTCTGAGAAATTAACCAGTTGATTGACATCCCGAAGTATTTAATTTAAAATGTTATATGGGTGTGTTCCGGGTGAGGCATCAGCAGTAGGAGTGGTAGGAAGGAGGAAAGGGGCTGTTCACCTCCCCACTTTATGCTCCAAGCCAACATTCGTTTTAAGTTACGGATTGCTGCATCGTGGCTGGAGTGACCCAATCGCAAGATAGTCTCTAGTTCAATATTTTTTCATTGTCAACATGAAATGACCAACACCAACAATGTTTTAGTCCTTCACGAAGTACTTTCCAATGTCCAGCTCCAGTTTTTGCCTCTCACAAAATACCATTACTTTAAGCTTACAGGTATCTGTTTTTCAGAAAAAGTATCCCTCGATCTTTGAAATACCCAGAAGACTGTTTAACAAAAATGAATGGTGTTCTGAAGTTATTTTCAGACTCCTCAAAGACTCCTAACCTCTGGATAAAAAGTATTTGTTCTGCTGCATAACAAAAAAACATTTGGTAACCCTTGACACAATTTCAACTGTTAATTTGTGAACTAAACAAAGTCATATGTCCTTGTTCAATTTGTACAACACATACCAAGATTAAAACAATTTATTAGTTAGTCTATATGTTGTGAATTTCTATCAAATTTTCAACAAAATAATGCATTTATATTTCCCCTAGTGTCATGCTAAACAAGCAAGGAGATATAAAGATTGTCAAGTATTTATTTTTCCAAAAAACAAAAAACAAAAAAACCCCTAATGTTCATCTGTGATTCAAATGTAAATATAAACTGTCCTACATTAAAGGCATAAACTGGTGCTAGTTAGAACTAATTTGTCCCTACTGAAGATGTAAATATATATAATGTCCTGAAACATCTGAGCTCTGTGGTTTTTCACAAATGCTACTCGGACAGGGAGAAATGTTATTGGGGACTATTTTTGGCTGCGGATTAATAGACTGTGGTGCATTAGTGAGTATTTTCAGCAACAGGAAGGTGTATGTGGGATTGAGTCAAGACAAGCGTGCATTCACTATAGCTGCAACCACATGCATGCATCCACACGTTTTGCACACACACAACCTCACAAACCCTTGCAACTAGTCCAGTGATGCCTCCCTGTGATAACAGGTTCCTGAGTTATGGAAGGAGGAAAGTGGATGTGTCAGAATGGTGTAAGTCTAATAATATACAATCGAAACTAGATACTGGACCCCAAGAAGGCACCTTTGCAGTCCAATGCAATCTCTCCCCTGGCACTTACACCTAAAAAAATTTTAGCTCCCGGGTTTACTTCTGGGGTAAGTCACCCACCGATGTGTTGTAGTGTTTCTCCTGGTGGCCCCACCCATGACTCCTCACTTGACTCATAGTCTTCACATTATAATAATGAAGGAGAGATTTTAAAATGGCTTTTCTCCACTCGAGAAGTTTTATAAACTTACAATAACAGAGGAAGTCATAATTGACCTTTTTTGCAGTTTGAGGTGTCCTGTCAACAGTTTCACAGACATTTCTTTTGGCCAACAGGGAAAATGCTTTTTAGGCCGCAAGGGATTTCTTCATTGCAATACTGCAAGTGGCCACTGGCAAAAATTTGAAGCAAGGCGAAGTGGTGTTTCTGGGGGTCTAGTGTATGTGTTTCGAAGAGTATGATATATCAGAATTTGGATACATACACACTGCTTGTTAGTACGATCAATTCAATGTTGGTTTGGGTCTTTTCATGGAATTTGTTGACAATACAAAAATATTGCATTTCTCCAGCTTTAATGTTTCTTAAAAGAGATTAAAATTTAGGGAGATTTGGGCGTCGGTGGCTTAGTGGTAGAGCAGGCGCCCCATGTACAAGGCTGTTGCCGCAGCGGCCCAGGTTCAACTCCAGCCTGTGGCCCTTTGCTGCATGTCACTCCCACTCTTTCTCCCCCCTTCACGCTTGTCTGTCCTATCCATTAAAGGCTAAAAAGCCCCCGAAAATATTTTAAAAAAAAAATAAAAATAAAAAATTAGGGAGAGTGGCATGTAGCAGTGAGGACTGCAGATTGCAACCAGCTGAAATTTCTCCTTTTTTTCCTCCTTTTACTGAGAGCCCAATTATCTGTAGAGGTCTCCTTCTCTCCAAAATAAATGCACCAGGTGATTAAAACCAATAGATAGACAGAATAAAGCATGTTCATGTTACAAATCAGTGTTTCTCCTATACTGTTTATATGTGCTCACCTACTTCCGATCAAGACACTCAAAAGGTTCTGTAAGTGAGCAGAGAGGTTTCCTTCCTTCCAAACAAATGGACCTTGAGATTTAAATCATTAAAATCAGTGAATAAAGCACCTTTAAAAAATAAATAAATAAACACTGTCATAACAGAGGGGCCGACACAAAAACACAAAGTTTGGTTTGTCCATTCTAGGCTACTGTACAAACATGGCAGCACAACATGGCGATCTCCATGGACGAGGACCCGCTCCCTATGTAGATATAACAGCTCATTCTGAAGTAACGAAAAAACAGCAAATCTTATTTTAGGTGATAACACAATAAAGAAAACATTTTTTACATTATATTCCATTTCTGTCACTATATTCCCCTAAATCCTACACACTGGACCTTAAGTAGTTTCCCCTTTGGACACTACTTCCCTCTCTGGCAAATCCATGGCCATTATTTGAAGTATTTCCAAAGGTATTAAATTTAGCACACCTTGTACAGTGTATAGCATTAATCTGGCTCCTTCTGCCCAGTAATCACAGGAGGAAAACCTCATCACTTTGGTTTCAGTAATGCTAATTGAACAATCAGTCTATGAGACTTTGCCTGGTAGAGCAAACAGTTCTTAGGGACTGTTTGTTATTTATGAGAGGAGAGGGGGAGAGTCATGTCAAGTAATTCTTTAAGCACTGGTAAGGGACATATTTTTTTTATTTTGGCTTAGGGGAGGGGCATACAAATTTAGATGGTTGTACTTTGTATTTATTTTGTGGACAGGCTCAAAGGCATGTTTTCTTTAAAAATCGCCAAAATTACACCATTTATCATATCCAACAAACTATGCAAAAAATTTTGATCACCGTTAGATACATCATGTGCAACACATGCGTCCATCAGAAGAAAAACTATAAAATATATGCAAAACATTTCATTTAGTGATATTTCATCCAAATTTATTCTATGTCTCCTTTAAAATTTGGCCAACAATAAACCATTTGCACAAACTAACCAGCAGCATGAGAAAAGTGAAAAAATGAGGCTTTTTTTTTTTTTAACAACTCAAGGATTTTGTCTTCAACTTTTAACTGTCAAACATCAAAGGGTAAGTTTTAAAAATGTAACTTATTGATGGTAGAGGGAGGGTGATGCATTTTCCCCAAGTTACTCGGGAAGGCTCAAGGAAAATTGTCAGTAGCTTCAGGGAGGGTAAAAAAAAAAAAGAAGTCACATCCCAGTCACCCCCCTCCTCTGATAAGTAAAGAACAGTCCCCCATGTGTTCATTACCAATATTAAATCATATTTTCAACCTTTGCTGCACATATGTAACCTTAAGGCAAAATTTCTAAACCCCATATTTGACCCTAAATTTGACCTAACTCCTCAGTTAAAATGTCTACCCCATAGTAGGCTTGATGTGTAACCCAGACAAAACACATATTCCAACATACACACCACATGAATGGGTTGGGAACGTGTGTTAACATGTGACAGGAGGTTGTGGTTGTCAGCTGTATGGACAGCAGGGTTAGCTGCTTTTAGCCCAGATGCTAGCTCATCAAAACCACGACAGACTTCCCAGCCAGCTGCTGGGGCGCATCCTCTTAGCATTATTCTCACGTCTCCCCCTGCCTTGGCAAGGAGGCAGTAGGGCTACTGGTGACTGGTGGCTGTCACACGACTGTATACTGGTCCCAGTCCTTCTCTGCACGACTCAGAGGCGAACATCAGCTGAGCTCATTAGAGAAGCTGCTAAAACAATCTGCACAACAGAATTCATTTCGCTTTGGTAATGCGCCTTGCCTTCTAAGTAGCTTTTAATAGCCACCAAACGTACGATTTATGATTAATAAATGTAGATTTCTGAGTTCAATCTTAAAAATCAGAGACAGAGCCCAAAATGAATGGCCGTCAAAGGAACCATAAAAGAAATGTTCATGAAAAGCACAGTCAATAGCGGCCAACATATCGGATCTGCAAAGGGACATGAATAATGCAGCTGATGTAGGCTCGGTATCGCTACATTGCTACAAAATATAACGTTCACTTGAGTCAAGGTGGCAACATGCAGCACCGCCAGATCGGAAGAAAGGTGCTTTTGCTTTCAAAATAAAAGCGCCAATCTCAGTTAAAAACTCACTGCAGTCCTTAGTCGCCAAGGAATAGACCCCTAATTTTGAAAGTCTTTGCTGGGCGTTCTTGCTCCTACTGTCTCACTTGACGCTGATTAAAATATCTCACTACAATGTCGTGTAGCTAACTAGTACAACACTGAATGTGATAGCAAGCGCTCACATGATAATATAAACGTTACAAACTTCAATATAGAGTCGCAAATAGCGTTGTTACAAAGCAAATTCCGCATCTGTCCGACCTGTCAAAATGCAGGCAGCTAACGCTGGAGCAATCACAGTCAACCAAACCGGTTAGCTTAGCATACTGGCTAACGGTAGCTAGCTCGGCAGCGAAGACAGCTCGTATCGTAACACAGACGTGCACAGGCAACCGACGGCAAAACGCCACACAGGTGCACAATTGAGAAGCATTTTGTCGCATTTTATCACACAGACTCCTTACCCGTCAGAATCCCTACTCGGGTCTGATGGTCGTGGTTGGTGAGCACCATCCCGTCCGCCGCCATGTTTACAACCTCTGTCTGCACTGAGCCGGCACATACATAGAAACAGTGTGGTGGTGTGCGGGCTGCTGCTGCACCTCTGGAGGACGACTCTGTATGTGTGTGAGCGTGCGTGTCCTTTGGTGTAAGTGTCCTCCAACTACTAAGTGAAGATTTGGGGCTGCCTCAGAAAACACTGGGAAAAAATAGAATAGCAGGACTGGTACTTTGTGAAACCCCCAAATAAGAGTAAGGTGACCTGTGTATGAAATATCTTACATTGGTTCAGTAGTGTCTGGTCAGTCATCATCCAGTGCTCCATTTTGTACCAGATTTAGTCTATTTTGGTAGATTGAGGTGGGAAACTGTCGGAGCAAAAAGTGTCACATCCCCAGCAATAAAATCTTAATCACTGTAAAAAAGAAAATGTTTAATGTCTAGTCATCTTTAAGTGTACATTTGGGCCTCTTAGCCACACATGCAGTGAAGAGGATATGCAGTGGCGGACTAAGGTTGTCTGAGGGGCAGGGACAAAGAAATGAAGGATACCAGCTGCATGTGGAGGGGCACCAGCATCAGACGATAATCTATCATGTCTGACAACCGAAATTAGGTATCCCTCACTGCAGTGTGCAATAAAGTGCCCCAAGTATGAGTCCTAAAACCCAGAAATGAGTTAGCATCTTATGGCCGGTATACACTGTGCGATTTTAGGCTGTCCCAGACGAAAGATGACCATCGTGGGAGAAACGTGGCGATATCTTTGGTCGTGGCTCTAAAACGGTGGTCTTGCTGTGAGACAGGTTCAAGGACGGCCGTTGTCAGCGTCTTGCGACCAAAAATAACCTGAGATAAAATTCTGACGGTGTCAAAAATTTAGGATGACTTTCTCACAGTGTGACAGCTGCTACGACCTACGTCTACTAATCAACCAATAGAAATGCAGCATGAAATGACGCAATGGTCACCGCTACACCGGCACTAAACCCAAAGAAATGATCGCTTGCCATGGAGGTAAAATGAACAAAAAGAAGTCTGTGGAACTCCCAGAAAGAGGAAAGTTTGGTGGAGCTGTGGCAGCAGAAGCCTTGTTAATTTGATGTTTCCTCCAGCTGCTATCATGACCGCGAGAAAAAAGACGCTGCATGGAAGGAAATTGCGGAGAAACTGCAACTTCCAGGTGAGCAAGCTACCTATGGTGGTGCAGATGGATGACGCACGCTGATGCAGTGCATGCTGATGACGTTGCATATTGACATACGTCATAACCTGCGATTCACTAGTTAACGGCCATCGTACAATCTGCACACATCAAACTTGACGTTGTACCAAAGTTTATTGGATCCACGTCTCACAGTGTGTCATGCAATAGTCTTAATAAGATTGTTAAAATCGTACAGTGTATAGAGGGGATTACACTTGGTTCCTGTGTCTCAAAGTCAAGGGGTTTTTTTTTGTTTGGTTGGTTTTTTTTAATAAATGCCTGAAATAAAGTCTGTGGTTCACACAAGCTTAAGGGCGTTTTCAGACCTAAAAGTCCAGACCGGGTTTCTTGGTTTTGCATTCACATTGCAATTCTGTGAGTGGACTAAAGAATTCTTAGCAGGACTAGGTGTTACAATCCCTAATGATTCAGTTCGATGCTTTACCTGAGTGGGTTGAGAGAGAGATGTCCTCTGGGTTGGGTTGAGCTTGATGATGACCACTTAGTGATGTTTCTTCCCATGCAGCACATCTTCAGTTGTGTACCTCAGCTTCACTGGGTGTTTCAGCCATTTATCACAAGACACTCTCAGCTGAGGCAGGCCCACCACAGGCTGATCAGACCTGGGTGTGTGCTGCATGGGACTAAGTGGTCATTTAACTCCCCACGCTGTCTCCTTTCTTCTTAGCCACAGCCAGTGACTGCTCTTCTCTGCAGCTATGGCAAGCTTTTTAATGGTCTTCCTCAAGGTCTGCCCTCTTATGCCAACTTCCTTCAGGAGCCTTGCTGTAGAGCTGGCAACAGAGCCCCTGCAGCCCACCTCTACTGGGCGTACCTTCATGCTCCAGCCACGATCTTCTGCCTCAGCTGCGAGGTTGGCATAGCGCAGCTTTTTCCTTTCATGAGCCTCGTCGATGGCATCTTCCCAAGGGACCGTCAGCTCGATGATGAAGACACGGTGGCAGAACTTTGACCAGAGCATGAGATCTGGCCGCAGGTTGGTCACTGCGATCTCTGGGGGGAAGGTGAGTTTCTGGCTTAGGTCGACGCGCATTTCCCAATCCCTGGCTGCATTTAGTGGGCTTGGGTCTGACATGGAGGCGTTGGTCCGTTGTTTCTCCCCTTTCCGGATGAAGGCTGATGTTCGTGGGAAGGTATTCTGAGCCGATTGCAGGATGGCATTTGCTGTGGTTCTCCTGTGCTCAATTGCAGAAGCTAGGCACTTCAGCACTTGGTTGTGCCGCCAGGTGTACCTTCCTTGGGTCAGACAGATCTTACAGCTCACTAAGGTATGTTTCAAGGTTGCTGGGGCAGCGCACAGGAGACATGCTGGGTCTTCTCCAAACCAGAGATGTAAGTTTGCTGGAGAGGGAAGAACATCATAAGTAGCCCTGATGATGAAACTTAGCCTGTTGGACTCCATATTCCACAGCTCGCTCCAGGTGATTTTCCTCCTCTCTATGCCGTCCCACCTCATCCACCGGCCTTGCTGTGCCTGGGAGACTGCTCTGGCACATCTGGCTGCTTCCTCCTGATTTCGCACTTCCACCACCACCATTTTCCTCCGTTCGACTGGAGTAGCCATCTGCCATGTGGGTGTTGTTGTTCCCAGTCCGAACCCTCCTCTGCCATGCTGGACGTGACCCACAATGTCCCGGTGTTTGAGGGCAGCCTGTGCGTCCGCCACTGCAGCCTGTGGCTGAACTTTACATGACATAGTTATGTTCATCTACGAGGGTTGCGTCACCTTATATTTGACATCGATTGGTTTATAAATGGGTGGGAGTCTGACGTCAGCGTGTTGTCAAGTAGGCAGGGAGAAATCCCTTCAGTGTTTACAAATATTACCTCATGAAAATGGACGAACCGATTTTAATAATCGCCATGTTACTCATACTATTATGGCATTGCTATCAGCTGCAGCACCAACGTAGAGCACAATACTCGTGGCTCGTACAAAAACGAAATATAAATCTACACCTTGTGCGAAGATGTCATTGTCGCCGGCAGGAAAGGAGGAGGAGGAGACAGCTAGCAATGTTAGCAATGCTGAGAGTCCTGCCAACTCGTGAGCGACCAGTGTCGAGGTGAGTGACCATAGACGGCTCATTTTTGATGGTGGACTTGACTTCTCCTCTGGCGGAAATGAACAACCGGTGCACCAGAATTTCCTGTCAATGGTCCAAAAGTCTGAACCATCCAAAAAAAATGCTTTCACACTAGTAACAGACCAGACCATGGTTCCGTTTGGTCCGGACTGAGACCACCTCTTTTGGCCGGACCAAATTTCGGCCGTTTGGTCCGGACCATGGTAGTTTTCACACCTGTGGACCAAACTGGAAAGTCCAAAAGTCTGGACCAAATGACCTGGGTGTGAAAAGGCCCTAAGAGACTTTTTTTGTGTAAACATTTTGTTGTATGACATAAAATACATCAGTACATATGCCACTCGTAAATTTTGAAGCTTTAATGTGTCTTCAAGAAGGGGGTTGTTAACAAGTGGCTAAATGAAACTACATAACTCATGGTGTTCATTTGTGAAAATTATCTTGCTTAAGAAGACATGTAAGTATCATAAATGTTTGTTTGCCATAAAGCTTATTTTCTGCAATAAGTTAAAATCCAGTAAAATAATCCCATAGGCTTTTTGACGAGGGAACCACGGCAAAGCTAACTTCCTTGTCAGGCCATAAAAATAAGTCATCCCCAGAGCACTCTATGGCAGAAGGTATAGCTGCAACTGCAGCAGCTACGTGACCCACCCACTAGATACATGACTTGCGCACCATACCTACACGTCAGTCCACGATCAGCCCCCTTTGGAAAGTGGAATTTCAGACGAAAATGTTAAGTTAGCGAATCGCTAACAGTGAAGTTTTAGGTTAAAAGAGAGGGGGATAAGGCTAGGGTAAGGGTAATGGTCAGGATTACATCTCATTATTTAAGAGTGAATCAAGTCTTCATGTAAAATGGATTATAAAGTCCATTATTGCTACCTTTGGCCTTGCATATATTCACTGTAGTGAATGCCGTGATAGCAGGGTTCAGATAACCATCGCAATAGTGGGTTTGTCTTATACTTTTGATGGGTGCAGTTTGTAGGGGCATGTTGTGTCCGCTACAAATGGAATGTGTCTGCAGCTATACATGTCACAAATCAAGCACGCCTCTCTACAGTGTGCAATTTATTGAGGAGCTGAATATGGACGACTAAAAAGCATCCTCAGCCTTTCCTCTTTTTTTTGTGCTTTTTTGAGGTTGACGTTAAATGTAACAATCATGAACATATGTACATGTTAAATATAAACGTGGTTACATTTTGGAGGGTTATAAGAAATATTTTCTGAAGTGGTAATTGCACAACAAGAGTCTAATGCAGTGGTCACACTACCAGTGACACAGCAAGAGGCTACAAGTTATTTTCAATGAAAGCTGGTGACAAAGCTACAAACTGACACCTGGCACTTGTTGCTGCCGACGGACCAACAAATTAAAGTTGAGTTGGCCTCAACTTTTTTCTGCGCTCCAATGACACATTGAAGCATCAATCAGTCATATGGGGTTTTTTTCTAGCTGAGGTACTGTGTTATTAAGCTATGTTAGCTATCTGTAAATTGCAGTGCACACAGGGATGCAATGGGGTGAAATGTGATGTTAGAATGGGACTCAGACACTAATCATAAGCACAGATGTTTTTCTGACCAAATACATACTTTAGATGACTTTCAGTCAAGGTGCTTTGTTGCAAGTAGCAGACACACACAAGCCTGTGATGACAAAACTACGTAAACGGGTGCTCAAGCAACTTGTCAGCAGCCATGACTCAGTGATAATATAGCTGGTCAAGCTGTTGTGTTGTTGCTGGTAGTATGAGCACTTCGTTAGGCTATAACACATTTTATTTCAACATTCACTGGGTGGTTGTTTGTGCTACACAAGGCTAATTCAACAAATACAACTATATTTATACTGATATTTTAAAAAAAAGTTATTAAAATATTTACAACACAATCAACTAAGAATTGTAGTGTTTTTGTTAGGTTAGAATTGTAGTAGTGGATCCTCTTCCGTGGAGTCCGCCATGTTCATCTACAGTAGCCCAGAACAGACAGACCAAACACTGGTTCTGCAAAGGGTCAATTTGCGTTTTTCGCTTCTGCCACTGTAATTGTCCTTCACACTTCTCACACACGCATGTCAACAATTTCTAGGATGCCAGGTGGTCATCTGCCATCCAAAAACTTCAAGGGTGAGAAATGGTTGGCGCACAGTATTGTCATTTGATGGGTGTGTGACTGACTGTAAAATCAACATGCTGAGTTGAACACAACATATATTCACTTGTCACCACTGCGGAAAATAAGTGCTAACAGAGCAAGTAAAGGGGGTGGCTGCTGTGTATCCGGGACATCCTGCTCCAAGAGTGTCCTTTTGACCTGTTATGTCTGAACGAGACAAGTTTTAAAAGGCCAAAAATGAAAAATGTCCAACACAACTGCTAATCTGATTGTATGATATCTTCAGTGTAATGAACTGAATCACAAACAGGCTAATGTGTAACAAATGTGGTAATGACTAGGTTGGTACTTGTAAAAATAAAAATGTGTGAAGGTAGGGTGACCATATTTTGATTTCCAAAAAAGAGGACACTCGGCCGGCCACGACATAGCCTACTTAAATGATACTCGCAGTTTACTCAAAGATGCCTTATCATTTTAATATATTTAAAATGTATATGTATGGATAGAAAAGTCAGTTATATTACAAAATAATATCTCTCAAAGACAGAAATTCAGATAGGCCCCAATAGGGACACATACATACACTAGAGTGTGGCAATCCGAGCCCGACGGTACCCCACGGGTCAGGCCGAGGTTGGTCAAAAATGTAGCTATAAATTGTATTCGGGCTCGGGTCGGATTCGGTCAGCTTTCAGTGAAAATACAGTGTAAAAATAAATAAAATCCTATTGTCTGTCCTGTTTATTGCTTGGGCACTGTTATTTACGTGACAACACCTGAACATAACACACACAGACACACATTGGCTGTTTGTTTCTACCTCTCTCCTCGCTGGAAGTCTCGGACCTCCAGCCGCCCGCCTCCACCTTGATTAAACGCTGAAAATAAAATAAAAGAGGGAGACAGGTTTTTGCTATTTTATCTTATTTTGTTATATTTCTCCCTCTCCTCTCGCTAGAAGCGTCGAACCTCCCGCCTCCTGCTCCCGTCTCAAACACGGAGGTCTCCCTCTCCACAGCTGAGCACCCACGGCGCACGCCCGGCCTGTTAAATAGCCTGTTAACATAACAACTATGTGACACAAACTCAGTGCTTTGGTCATTAAATAATGTCGGGCTCGGTTTGGGTTCGGACAGAAATATGCTGCCCGTGCCGCACTCTAACACACACACAAACAGAAAACTGGACATTATCATCAGTTTATAAAAACCCCCCGGACGCCCCGGACAGGACGTGAAAAGTGGACATGTCTGGGCAAAAGAGGACGTTTGGTCAGCCTAACGTTAAGGTAACATTAATGTTAGACTTGGGTAGGTAACAGTTATGTCAGGTTAAAAGGTTGCAGACTTGTGTGCAATTACAATAAGGTTTATGTGTGTAACTTAAATATTAATGTCACGTTTCAGCATGGTTCCAGATATAACGTTATTCTAGCTACAGGCTGCATTTTTGGTGAAGCCGGAGTTAGTCATTGAGGCTATACTGTAGTTTCACATAAAATTTGGCAGTTGACAAACTCAAACTTTGTTATTCTTCTTAATATTATTAGACTCACAAGTCAGTCTTTAGATGCTTTGCTTAACTAAAGACTGATGACTTTCTCCCTGATTTTGTGTTTAGATGGGCGGATACAATTTCAGAGTTTAAAAAAACTCCTTACGTTGCAGAACCAATAGTAAATCTGCAGGGCAGTCCTTCGGTGGCTCGCTGAACTCTTGTGCTTGTAAACATAGTCCCACTAGAAACACGTATAGCGGTACAAAATGGCTCAGCCGCGCTTGCAGAAAACACCGTCAAAGTTAGTGGAGTCGCATTTGCAGCGACACATTCTCACCAACTAAAAGAAACAAACATAATCTTTTACAAGGCCATGACTCATCCGTCTGACTATAGAGGGATTTGCCTTGTTGTTTACAAATAGTCTACTTCCGGGTAGAAAACCAGCAGAGCTTTTAGCTATATATATATATAGCTAAAAGCTTCTGGTTTATATATATCACATTTTTCACATCACTGTATCACCGTTTAGACTAATCCGATGTTTGTAAAGTCTATAAACACAATGATTGAACAAACATTACTATTTCTTAGCTGTTAGCGGTGTCTGTAATACGTAATAACTCATTAAACGGTCCGTGAAAAAAATTTTTTTTCCAAGCGATATCTTAGTTACAACATGAATGAGCTAGCAAAGCAGTTTTGTGTTGCTACGTGTGGTATTTATTCAGTTTTGGGAAATCACGATGTCTAGAAAGCATCAGTGGCTGCAGCTGACAGGGACAGCTAACACTAGCAGCAAAGCTAACATCAAGCCGTCATCTGTTAAAAGCCTCCCGTTGTCGGATATGACATTAAACTACTCCAGTTAGCTCAATCATGTTGTAACTAAGACATCCGCTGGAAAAAATATTTTCTTCACGGATGAGGACACGTTTGATAAAACGAGTTTAATCTCTCTGCATCCATTTTCAAGCTCTCTGTGTGTTTGTTTCCTTGTGGACGAGAAAAGGGGGAGCGCACATTTCGGGGAGGGTGTGTCCTTTTCAAAAATGCAAGAGGCGTTGCTTTGTTGCCGGCCGTTTTCGCCGGTGTGTTAAACACACTTTAGAAAGGAGTGTCCCCAGACTATCAGAAGGTGGAGATCTCTGACTGTCTGGTGGCGAGACTATAATATTATTGCTAAAACAGGCGACTGATTGTAGTCAGCTGGAGGCTTAAATGTCAACACATATCATGTGCAGCTTATCTGCTGCAATCAGTTTTTTTTATGGTCTTTAACACTGAACTTCATTGTGCATTACATGAGTGATTAGGGTATGACAAAACTACATTTGACTGTCACATATGAAAAATAAGTGTAAATGCATCAGATATGAATATGAGGTCTGTGCTGTCTACCACCTCTTTTAAGCGAAAATAAAGAGGTGACCTTTTGGACATTAAGAAATTTAAGTTGTAATATTTTCATAAAGAAAAAAGTCTGTGAGGGAGGTAACCTAACACATATATTCCTTTACATATCTATTTGTCTGCGTTAAGTTTTCCTCTAGGTGATGCAGACAGGCTGGACCCTTGGATACTCAACATGAGAAGACGGAACTGAACTCCTAACAAGACATCTCAAATGTTCTGTAAACATTTTGAGACTCACCACTTCAGTGCTGACCTCAGGGTACAAAGACCTTTTTCTATACTTCATAAAGAATCAAGCAACTTACTGGTTTAAATTAATGAAGTAATGATCAGTGTTGTGTACAATACAATGTATAGAAGACTATTTATTTTTCTATTCAGGAGTTTTGTTCACCTAATACTGTCAGTGTATACAAGGTAGTTAGTCTTCAACTGAAGCAGATATTTATGCACGTATCCTGTCAAGGTATATATGTATATGATCCAGTGTTATCCACCATGTCTTAACAAAAGTGTTTATCTTTTACTGTAATTGAAAAGTTATCCACACTGTGAAGCGTGAATGACCAGTGCCAACAGAGGGAAGACCTCATGTTTGGAACAATGTATTTGGTGCCATTCATCTGGACTGTGAAGAAGGGAGACTGCATGGACAACATCCTGAGCTCTTAAATGGGTTGTGATGCCCAGAAACAAAAGACAACAAAAGGACATGGTTAGGTTTAGGAAAAAAGAACGGGGATTGGCTTTAGACTCTTAAGGGACACAAACACCTCTCTCTCGGGTGAAAGTTGTGTTTGTTGGACCCATCTGCCACCCCTCCCACTCGCACCACTCGGACTTTCGCCGCCTTAACTTTTGTCCTTGTTCTGCTGCATCCCCCTGACGCCACCGGGTGCCATTAACTATAACAGCAACCAGCTGCATATCATCCCGATGTTAAAGGATGCCTTTTTTCATTGGTTTCTGACACCGCAAGTCAGGGGGCGGTCAAAGATGGCAACAATGACGGGGAGGAAGACCACGATAGAGGAAGACAACAAAGAGAAGGAAGAATAAAACAACAATGAGGGGGAGGAAGAAGAAAATAACAAAAAGGTGGAGGGAGAGGAAGAAAAAAGAAGGAGAAGACAACAGACAGGGGGAGGAAGAAGAAAACAATAAAGGGGGGAGGAAGAAGAAGACAGCAAAGTGGAGGAAGAAAAACAAAAGATAGGTAGAGGATGAAGAAGGCAACAACTGGGAGCTGGGGGGTGACAACAAAAGACACCAAATAGGAGGAAAAAGACAACAAATAAGAGGGAGAGGAACAAGGATGTAACAAAAAGGAGGAGGAAGAGGAAGAAGTAAAAGAAAAACAAGTAGATAAAGGAGAGGAAGAAGACAAAGAAGAAGAAGAAGAAATAGGAGAAGAAAAAGACAAAGAAGAGAAAGAAGACAACAAAGAGGAGGAGGAGGAAGAAGACATCAAAGTGGCAGATGAAGAAAACAACAAAGGGGGGGGTGAAGATGACAAAAGGTGGAGAAAGAGGAGGAAGACAAAGAAGAAAAAGAAGACATCAAAGAAGAGAAAGATGACAAAGAGGAGGAAGAAGACAAAGAGAAGAACAAAGAAAACAACAGACAAGTGGAGGAAGAAGAAAACAAAAAAGAAGGGGAGGACAAGGGAGGCAACAAAGAAGTGGAGAAGACAACGACAGAAGAAGACAATGACAGAAGAAAACAACAAGGGGTGAACAAGAAGATAAAAAAATGGAGGAAGAAGAAGAAGACAACAAAGAGGATAAAGACGAAAACATAGAGGAGCAAATAGGAAACAACAGACAGGTGGAGAAAGAAGAAGGGGGGAACATGAAGAAGTAAACAAAGAGATGGGCAGAAGACGTCGACAGGAGGAAGAAGAAAAAACAAGGAGGGAATGAACAAGAAGATAAAAAAAACAGGTGGAAGAACTGAATTGAATTTTTAACACAACCTTTATTAGCTATCACAAGAAAAAAGAAAAAAAAATCAACACAAACACCAGCAATCAACAATCAAGACAACTTAGTTTTCACAAAAAAATGGTAATATCATAATAATATTGTCAGATATCAGCCTGCCAGGTCAACATGAATGACTTGCTCCATCACTTTTCTCATCCTGGTGGCCAACACCTTGGACAGGATCTTGTAATCCGTGCAAAGCAGCGCCATGGGCCTCCAGTTCTTAATGTCCTGCAGATCCCCCTTCTTGGGAAGAAGGGTGAAGATGGCCCTCCTGCAGCTTCGAGGCAGCTGCCCCCTGCTCAGACTGTCTCTGAGAACACTCAACAAGTCCCCACCAATGACAGGCCAGAAAGCCTTACAGAAGTCTGCTGGCAGTCCATCTATGCCGGAGGCCTTCCCACTCTCCAGGCTCTGCAGCACCTCATGCAGCTCCTCAGCAGAGATCTCAGCCTCCAGCTGTGCATTGGCCTCCACAGAGATCTTTGGTAGACCTTCACGGAGGGACTGTAACACCCCTGGATTTTCCAGAAACTTACTTCTGAACAACTTCTGATAAAAACCAACTGCACACTGACCTTACTCAGCAGACTCCTGCAGCAGCTGCCCAGTGTCAGACTGTAGGGAGTGCATTCCTCTGCCCATTCTTTCATTCCAGCCCAAAGAAAAAGTGAGAGGGAGCATCCATCTGAGAGATATTCTGAAACCTAGATCTGACCAGAGCCCCTTAAAGGGAAATTTCAGTTTATTTCAACCTGTCTCCTATCGTCCTAAATTTGTTTCAAGTGACTAGTGACATAAAAATAATAGTTAGCATGTTAGCCGTTAGCCTAGATACAGCCAGGGCGCATAGTAGCGTCAGACCTGTTAAAACGTAAGTGAATGGGCAACCTTCAAGTGCAAAGTTAGTCCACTAAACAAGCTTTTTTTCCACAACGACCGCCTCATATCGTTAGGATAAATGTCAGAGAACATATAGAAAACGACATGTAAGCGTGTTGTCTTACCTTACCGGTGTGGTGCCATGTTTGTTTACCATTTAGCTCTGCTTTCCAAAGCGCAGCCGAAATATATCTCGCAAGTTCTAGATAAAGCCCAGCTGGATACTACTCCAGGTGGACGTGTCTCGTCCTTGGTCACATCCAGACCTTGAAAATAAGGCTGCAACCGGTCCCATTCCTTGCAACAGAGACATTCCTCTTCTGTGGGCACTGGGGCACAGCATTCACAGGTACACCACCAATCTCCAGAGCTACGCAGCCTTGCAGCAGCCATTCCTCCTCTCTCATCCTCTACCTGTTGCGCCTCTCTCTCTCTCTCCTCCGTTCTTCAGTTTCACAAAGCTCTTCGTCAGTGTATTCTGGCTCAAATAAATAAGGGCGGCCATCAAACTCTGCAAAATCAAATTCCTCCTCCACAAAGTCGAAGTCTGGCAAAAAGTCAGCCATTATTCTATAAATCTTTCATAAAATAAATGAATGAACTTTTCAGGCTACTGTCCGGTTCTGCCTTCCAGCTGTTGCTGCTTGTTCTCGCGAGATTTCGGCCGCGCTTTGGAAAGCAGAGCTAAATGGTAAACAAACATGGTACCACACCGGAAAGGTAAGACAACACGCTTACATGTTGTTTTCTACATGTTCTCTGACATTTATCCTAACGATATGAGGCGGTCTTTGTGGAGAAAAAGCTTGCTTAGTGGACTAACTTTGCACTTGAAGGTTGCCCGTTCACTTATGTTTAACAGGTCTGACGCTACTATGTGCCCCGGCTGTATCTAGGCTAACGGCTAACATGCTAACTATTATTTTTATGTCACTAGTCACTTGAAACAAATTTAGGACGATAGGAGACAGGTTGAAATAAATCGAAATTTCCCTTTAAGCAGAAGAGTCATGACTTTTGGAACATCATCATTAATCACTATATCATCATCATCATCATCATCATCATCTAGAACACTGGTGGCTGAATGCCCAGCCTGTTCCTTGACTGTGGTCTGATCTCCCTGCTCTCCCTGCTGACTCAAAAAACCATCATCATCCTCACTCTGTGGTGCGTTTGAATGTGCATTTTGTTGTGCGTTTGGTTCACTTTGAATTCTGTTTTCCTCCTGCATGTTCTGTGAATCGAGTTATGTCAGTGACGCTTCTGCGGCATCCACTACCACAGGCGGTGGCTCCACGTCAGTCACAGCTGACCGGCGCTCACCTGCTCTCAAACGAATCAAATGGCCTTCAGTTCCACATCCAAAACATTTCATCGTCTCAGAAGTAACATCAACAGTATGGTCAAAATCATCAACTCTGAACTTAAAGACCAGGTTAAGTTTTTCCTCATTCTTTTTTAACACCATATGAACCTGTCTCCTGAAAAACATGACATGCTTCAGATGAGGAGACTTATCTGAAGCATAGGGAAGGGGAATCATTTTAATCTGGGTAACTAAATGCCCATATTGGGCCAGTTCCTTTTCTAACAACTTGTTTCTGATGAATGGGGCCATGTTAGAAATGATAACTCTCTTTGCTGGATTAACAAGAGACAACACGGGAGTAAAAGCATGAGCAGATATCACCAATGAGGAGCGATGTGGCAAACCCGGTCGCATAACACCTGACAGTCTAGCTCTCAACTCTCCTCCAGAGCCAGGACACCTCTGCCTCATGCCTCTCTGAACCCGCACTGGAAAGCTCAGCCCACCACCCATCTTCAGCAAACAATTGTGTCCTTATAGAGCATGAGTCCCTCATGAGGAAGAGATTGTCCATGATAGATCTGTCCACTACACAATATGACTGGTCCCTGTGAATTAATAAATCCATAAAGTTTTTCAGCCTGTCTGAAAGTACTTTGGAGAGGAGTTTATAGTCCACACACAGCAGAGCCACTGGTCTCAGTTCTTAAGAAGATATTCAGATTTTCTAAATTTCCCTTTTTTTGGCAGAGGTGAGAGGACTGCATGGCGACAGGAAGCAGGTAACAGTCCCGTCTAAGAGCACTCCTTCACCACCTCCCACAGAAGAAGAGGAAATGGATGAAAACCGGCAACAAAACAAGAGGTGGAAGAAGAAGAACAAGGAGCAAAAGGAGAACAAGTAGAAGACAACAAAGAGGAGGAAGAAGAAAACAAGACCGAAGCTCTCCTGAGCTCTTTGGTACAGTACCCTCCACCTGAAACCTGCCATTGTCTTTTGGCAGAGGTGAGAGGACACACCTGAGAGTTTTGCCAAGTCCAAGTCATGTTACATTAAAGGTGCAGGTTGTCATAAATTGAGTGACCTGGTACACAGTAGGCCTTGTTATAATGTATAATCTTCTCTAAGTGTCCCTTCAGCCAATTGGCCAGACTCTTGGAAAAGATTTTAGAGTCAACACAAAGCAATGCAACTGGCTGCCAATTTTTTAGGTCACTTAAATCCCCTTTCTTAAGTAGTGGTGTCAGGACCGACCTACAACAGCTGAGTGGCAGCTCTCCTACTTGAAGGCACTCCAAGATCGACCAGAAACTTTTATTAAATTCTGCTGGCAGTCCGTCCATCCCCGGGGAACATCCAGACGCCATCTGAGCAGCTGCCTCAACTCATGAAAAGTAAAAGTGTCCAGAGCTTTGAGATGATGGGAGTTGTGGCAGGTTCTCCAGCAGTGCTTGAGTACAAACTGGATCACACTCCTCTGCATCTTACAAAAAACAATTAAACAATATATTATGAAATACACGTACAATAAAATACAGAAAAGAAATGTCAAATCCAATGCAATTCACGCTGTGGTTGGTAACTTTCATTAGAATAACTTTCATATTTGCAATCATTATATTCACACATCACTAAATGGAACAGATAATCAGAGAATAGGATCATATTCTGCCCACTCCTTTGCCTTGTAGCCCGACATTATTTAATGACCAAAGCACTGAGTTTGTGTCACACAGTTGTTATGTTAACAGGCTATTTAACAGGCCGGGCATGCGCGGTGGGTGCTCAGCTGTGGAGAGGGAGACCTCCGCGTTTGAGACGGGAGCGGGAGGCGGGAGGTTCGACACTTCTGGCGAGAGGAGAGGGAGAAATAAAACAAAATAAGATAAAATAGGAAAAAACCTGTCTCCCTCTTTTATTTTCAGCGTTTAATCAAGGCAGAGGCGGGCGGCTGGAGGTCTGAGACTTCCAGCGAGGAGAGAGGTAGAAACAAACAGCCAATGTGTGTCTGTGTGTGTTCTGTTCAGGTGTTGTCCAAGCAATAAACAGGACAGACAATAGGATTTAATTTATTTTTACACTACATTTTCACTGAAAGCTGACCGAATCCGACCCGAGCCCGAATACAATTTATAGCTACATTTTTGACCAAACCCGGCCCGACCTGTCGGGTACCGTCGGGCTCGGATCGCCACACTCTAGTGTGTGTGAAAGATATTATTTTGTAATATAACTGAATTTTCTATCCATACATATACATTTTAAATATATTAAAATGTTAAGGCATCTTTGAGTAAACTGCGAGTATCATTTAAGTAGGTTATGTTGTGGCCGGCCGAGTGTCCTCTTTTTTGGAAATCAAATATGGTCACCCACTAATGGGCTACTGGTATTATCTGTGCTATGCTCAGTGTATCAGGAGAATGCGATCATAACTGACTTGAAAAGGAAAATCCACGCTGTGGAACATTAACCAGGCATACGTTTGACATATTATTTCTAAGTCGCCATGACATTGTTTGAATGACTAACTGGTTGTTATTGCCTAAGCCATTTTCTATCAGCATACATTCTCCTTACAGCATCTCAGCTATTAAACCATAGCTGTCAGTAAATATCATGCAGTCTCATTTATTTCATGAAGGAATTCTTGGGAAATTTCTTGTTTAGATTATATTCTTACACCACTAAGACAATTTCACACTGATTAAGACACATACTGTATGCTGTTATTGGCCACTTTAGAAGAAATTGCCATAGGGGTATTTTTTTCATGGTGATCTATCTTCAGATAGTCTGAAATAGCATTGTCTGTATATACTGATTATATCTAATACAGTTTGACGATAAAATTCAGCAGTAGTGTAAATCCACATTTGGAGTTTTTTTATATGCCAAAAGGGGGCACTATATAGAAATTTATTTAGCCTACCCAGAGCCGGCCATCCCTATAAGTGAATTGAGCGGCTGCTTAGGGCCCTGCAGCCACAAGGGGGCCCCCCAGATGGATGCACGTTAAACTGAATTGACTGACTATATTGACTACATAGACTTATGTAACGGTATACAACGAGCATTGGCTAGCTAGCCTACGGTACTTTCATTATATCCATTAGTGTAAGAACTCCTTCATTAGGCCTTACATACATACCTGGAGTAGATCTCTTCTCTGCTTCACCGCCGATGAAGTGCTGGGTCCGTCTGATTCTTCATACACCATGGATGTTTCTGTAACGGTAACGCTAGAATTTGAACTCTGGCGAGAAGCTGTATCAATATCACTCTCTGAGGTTTCTATGCCGGACACAATGGCAGTGTTTACAGGTGAACCACCCCATACTGCTCACAAAGCTTTAAGTATAGAAGAACCACTCTGCCAAAACCACTTCTACGACCCTTGTCTACTGCATTCCTATATTTGCTCCGTATTTGCTTCAGCTTATTGGTGATGATGGCCCTGGTTATGTCCTCCTTGCGATGAGGAAAGTCATCAGATGTTTCACGGTACTGCTCAATGAAGAGAGCTTGAATATCGGCATACTTTGCCCGAACAGATTCCCAATCCACATTTTCTTGTATTTTATCCACTTTGTATTCGTTTGTTACCTTGAGGAGCAATTCTACTTCGCTATCTGTCCACATGAAAGACTCTGCCCTGCCTCGATTTGCCATTGTTGGCTAAAAAGAAAGAAAGAAAGAAAGAAAGAAAGAAAGGTAAGGTTGTTTAGTGCTATTTTTGTTATTTTCTGCACTTCCCTATTCCGGTATTGACTCTCACTTCTGATTGGTTAAAATGGCCTTTCTGTTAGAAGTTACATCGCCACCTACTGCTTTGGCATGTGTATTACATCACTTGGTAGCGGGTTTTGCAGATTTGTGTGGATATCATATTTTTTTTATCACACCACTCGTGTGGAAAATCTTTGGTTTCAGAAGTATACGTGTCCGTGTGGACTAGGCCTGACTGTCACACCTCTGCGCAGACCTGGCAACCCCATCATTTACAATCAACTGCAGCCTACTTGTTCATAGGGCGGCATGTGATGATCTTCATGTTTGTTTGATCCAAAAGTCTATTGAGTCATCATCAATGGTCAACATACATAACGTGACCTTTAGCAGGGCGGGGACCCTATGGACCAGGGGGCAGGTATCGTTCACTGAACGGAGCATGCTGAGTACCGTCTATGAAGATGTCGAAGCGGGCATATCCCTCAGGAGCGGAGAAGAGGAAGAAAAAAAGATCGAAGAGGCAAACAAACAAGCTCAAGGTAAAGTCAAATAAAGCAACATTTATCACTTGCCAGAATGGGTGATTAGGTTAGCATGTGCAATATATTTTTTGTAGTGTCTGTTTGAAATTTACAGACCAGTTTGTTGTTTTGTTGTTTGACTATGCACTCACACAGTGTAGAGTTTCAAATGATTATGCTGAAACTTATCATTCAGCGAGATTGTTACATCCTTCACTTTCAGTATAATTCATGGAAAAAATTAATAGCAGCGTTGGTCGGGATGCACAACATATCTGTGGTTCATATTTCTTGATAGTGTCTAATAATTAAGGTTCAAAAACTACCTGCTCCATACTGTGAAGGTCAGAATATCAACAGTATTAAAGCATTAAATAAATCATCTTTTATAAACTTGTGCTGTATTGGTGAGTAAAATTTTCTTTTAGCTTTAATTAATTAATTAATTAATTTAATTAATTGTAATTGAAATAGATAAATGAAGTCATTAACATATCACTTTTTCACAAAGAGAATACTTGAATATTTTGGTGGTGGTGGAACTAGAGATAATGAAAGCAGTGGTAAGTGAAAATTACTGTCTTCTTGTTCATGGATGTTATTACGATTTATGATATATGATTATGATTTTAAGATATAATGATTAAGATACTGATATAAAGTAATAGACTCCAAAATTTAAAAAAATGTTAATGTTAAATGTTAAAAAAAATTAATGTGTATATTAGTCCTATTTATTTGTTACTGGTTAGAATAGTTTGAAGTTTTTTTTGCCCATTAGATGGGCATTAGATATTTTATGTAATACTTAAGGTTTGGAGTCATCTGGTGGTCAAGCAGGTTTAATGCCATTTTAAAATTTTCGACACTAAGCAGCATTCAGACATATAGTAAAGGTAAAAAAGGTAAATGCAGTTAGTTAGTTCTGTGTTTCAGTGAGTGTGCTCAGTTAGCAGTAAATTATGGCCCATCATGTTGATAGAGGTAAAAATTTAATGCATAAGGTTTATAATTGCATACGGTATCTAGTTTTGTGTATCCTTAACTGTCTATTTATGGCAAAGTAGGGCCCCCGAAACTTAGCCTGCTTAGGGCCCCCAGATGTCCAGGGCCAGCCCACAGCCTACCGATCTATAAATGAAAATCATATGGTTAAAATAACAAACTTTATTGAACCCACACAGTGGATATTTGTTTAAGATACAATAAATAAAGATGAGATTAAATTGAACTTTATTTATCCTGAGATTAAAAGCAGTGCAGCAGAGTGAGTTTATCTTCTCTATCTCCTTTAACTTCAGCTTATATTGGAGTTATGCTGTGTAACGTGAAATAGAGTATGGTGAATGTGCTAGGAAAGGTAGTATCGGCACGGCCTCTACCTGGAGCTGGCATGTACGGAGCCTGGGTTTGGTTGAAGGTGGCAGTGCTATTTGGGCTGAGAAAGCTATGTGTAAGTAAGGTAAAGGAGGTTATTGGGTTGGTGCGGGGAGCAGTGAGACCAGGCATTAGGGGAGTGGCTCTGGGATGCCAGAGATCACTGTCTAGCCTCCTGGAGGTGTCATGGGACCAACTAGACAAAACACTGGTGAAAGGAGGTTCCCACCCGATGACCCCAAAGACATGTTAGTTATTACTGCTCACTGGTCTGTATAGTTAAGCCTTGCCATAATAGCTTATCATAGGGCTTAGGAGGTTATTCACTGAGCGCTGATCCTTTCTCTAGAGCACAAACTTCTTGTGTTTATTTGAATGCTGTGCAAATTGAACATACAGATGGATGTCTGAATCAGACAAAGACATGCTGACACACACACAAACTCACATGCGTACATGTACACACAATTATGAATTGAACTGATGTACAGAGGTTGGTGAGTGGGCACAAACAGGCAACAGCATAAAAGTTTTTAAATATATGATAATATCAATAATTGTGATAACTGCCATAGTAATGAAAGGAAACATTCATATAAATATATAAAAATTAATTCTTCATCAGCATCTGCTTCTGTCATTAAATGGGTTATGGGCTGGCTATGGGTTATACAGTTGTTTAAATTATGCAGTGATTTGCACAACAGGTCACTGAGTGATATTGTTAATAGCAGACCATAAAACTTGTCCGACACCCTAGTGTTGCATACTCATAGCCTTTTTGTAGCCATACAGTGACATTGCTGCTCCAGAAGCCCAGAATTTTTTCTTATGCCTGCAGATTTCACCCCTTTTATTCACTGTGCCAACTTGCCAAAACGGATCTTGCAAACATCCATTGATCACTACATAACTTGCAAGTACAATGTTTGGATATTTTATCAAGAAGCCAGTCCGATCCCCAGCAGTTCAGTGTCATAAGCTTGATGGCTGTCCAGGAGGAGGCAGCAGTGTACAACATTCTGGTTGATGAACTGACAGCCATCACCTTCAGTGGGTCCTTCATAGTTACCACAGGGCAGCAAACCCAAGAACACTGGCTCCACTCCTCTTCTGGGCCTATAGGTACTTGTGAAGCCCTGTGTCCCTGAGCCTGCTGTGGTGATACAGATAATATATATATACTGACAAAAATGATCTTATGGTTATCATGGATTTTTTTTTGCATTTCAAAACATTTCAAATCATGTGGAACTAAAATAATGTATCCAAGTCTTTGATCTTTTTAAAATATGCTATTTGTAACATTTCAGTAAGTCATTATTGGCTGTCAAACAATTACAATAATAAAGTGATCTGTAAAAACAAACTTGATAGGAGAATGGGTGCACCTCTATGGGAGCTCTGACCCATGCGTACAAACATTTTGGAGACAGGGGAAATTGGCATTGCAGATGGTGAGATGGTGAATTCAAACCAGATTGTAGACATTAAATGTGAGAGGGTTCATTATGCTCACACATTAAATTTCGCTTCATATTACACATAACGTATAGAGTCACTTTATCATGAACATTCAGTGTAGCAGTGTTATTTATAATTATCAGCACCTTTCTTTGGAAAAAAAATCAAGCTAACTCAGATTTAAAATCAAATTCAGCTCATTATTTCATCTGTGCTGTCTCACTTTCCTGCCCCTGAAGCGCTAAAGACAGGGTCAGACTTTGTGCTGCTGACACTTGTGGCCAGCTGTGAAGTGCACAGCAGCTGTTGAAATTGCAGAAGGCAGTGTTAATAATTTTCAATAATATCTTCTAATACTGTGCATATATCACCAAGTACAACTTTAGTTGTCATGTTGTTTTTGTGTGTAAAATCACTGCAGTAAATGCAACTGTGCGATCACTGGAGACACTATGGTGGCTGCAACTCACTCTTTGCCCTCTCCATCCACCTTATATACACCTTCATCACCTGTACATAGAAACTGAATTAATTAGCAAGGTCTAGAAATAAACTCACAACAGTAATCACACAGTTATTATATTCCATAATCTTATTATGAGTTCCAATCATAATGCAGGACAAGTTTGCCATAACAAACTTAATTAAAAAGATAAATTGTGCTCATCTATCAAACTTCCATTTTCATATGATATCCCAGGGTGTGGAATACCACTGATTATCGCAATCATTTTTGGCAAGATGACTCATACCAGTGTATGGAAAAGTGAAAACTTATATTACAACCAATGGATTTATGATATGCTGACCTCAGTCAACAGAGATAATGGCCAAGGTCTAACTAATTCTTGTCATTACTATACACAGTAGTGTGTAAAAAATTTTCAACAAGTTCAAATTTTTGTCTGTTCTCAATTGTAAAAATGAACAACTATCATGCACTTATAATACTTTATGGGGAGGGAGAAGGACTTCCCATGTGGAATCCAACAGTGCCGTCAGCATGCTGTACAATTGTTGAAACAAGGACAACATCAACACAAATTTAAAGGCGTTGTATTCTATTATGATGAAGGGAGACAAAATTATGCCTGACAAAAAGATGCAAAGATCCATCTCTCATATTACTGAGGAGAGACAGTCCACCTTTTTATTTTTCTTGCACTCATAAGATCCACAACAGAGTAACAGCAACACTGGAATAATTTTGAAGGCAGTGGGAGCTTGGGCTGCCCAGTCTTTATGTCAGAATACTACTGTGCTGTATGCCCATTAGTGCCGATGGGATCAGATAAGAAACAAACTCAAAATTCTGGAAGAACCACAAGTTGAAAAAGATTTGGGGTTTTTTTGTTTGTTTTAATGAAATTGACCCAAAACAGAATGATAGCAATGTAACATTTTTTACAATGAAATGAATCCCAGTGAACTTTCACAAGCCATTTAATTCTAATGGACCAGTAACAGAGGAAACTGGCACAGCAAAATGAATCTGTGAAATATGGGGTTTGAGTAGCTTGATGACCTGGTTCCTGCAAAATCTTTGGAGCCAGCTGGGAGGAGTCAGTCATAAATATTCCCCAATACCCTTTTTCCACCAAAGTAAGCACATATATGCAAGTTTTTTAAATGCTTGAAAGCTGCTAAAAATAGGCAACAGAATTTTTTCCCACTGCCAGTAGATGAATATGTCTATCTGCTTTATCTGGTGTTACATTAACGTCATGAACATGTGGTAAAGCAGGATAAGTACACAGTGGAAAACAGCATGGAGGTCAATTAAAATGTTATGGTGATTCAACCTGGACTCCCGCTGAAGTCATTGAAATCCGGAGCTTGGGCAGTGACTTCCGGCATCAGGCACCAACAAAAAAAGCCATCCTTGAATGTCGGCATGATAACCAGCTGGTCGCTGTCATAGTTTAATGGTGGCTGGTGGTGTCGGGGAAACGCAGCAGGACAAAAACGAAAGTTAAGGCTGCAAAAGTCCAAGCAAAGTGGATGGACCCATCAAACACCTTTCACCTGGGAGAGCAGTGCTAACATCCCATAAGACCATAAAGCCAAACCTAAACCACGTAACTTTGTTGCTGTAACCCAACTTCATGTTTTGTTGCCAAATCCAACCACATGCATTAGCTGCTGAAGGAAAAAAAAAACATCAATTCAGGATGTTGTACCGATGTGGTGCACTTATTTTGAAAAAGACTGTATGCAAACGGAAAATTTCCTGTAAAAGGTATTTTGAAAGAAGACAATGCATGCAAGAGACAGAACCATTTAGTTTCCCTATTATATTTAGTTCTCAGGGTTGTACACCATTTATGCAATAACTGAAGGGGGATAAAAGCTCTATCTTAGTTGCTAATAGGACAGTAAGTTTACACAGTTTATTCAAAAGATGTATTTGTACCTTCAACTCATATCTCATAACTGTCTGAAAACCTCTTTTTTGAGCAGTTTAGAGTTTAAAGGGCCAGTGTGTAATATTTGGCATGGTTTATTGTCAATCTGAATCTGAATCTGAATATTCTACCCATTAATATGTTTGTACAAGTGTATAATCGCTATAAAATAAAATTCGTTTGGTTTTCGTAGCCTTATAATTATGATTTTATATATATATATATATATATATATATATATATATATATATCAATGGCCTTGCTTTAGAGAGGTCACCATCTTGCGCCGCCATGTATGTAAGGCAGCCCGAGCGGACAATCCAGCCAGCCAGAGAACGCGTTTCGCGTGTATAAATGAACCAACGAAGACAGCGGAAGGAAGGAAGAAGGAGGAGGAAACAGCAGAGTGTTAGTAGTTCGTCGATAGAGAGTAGTGAAAAGTTTTTTTAGTTATAAAGTTTGCGAATGGACCACACTTACCACGCAACAGGAGAGAATGAACCCGAACCGTCATCTGCGAGGAAAAGAAGACGCAAGTTCACTCCTTGTGATGCACTCTCTGCGGCGCTTTTCCTCCTGATGATATATCTCCCCAACGATGGTAGCACCGAATCCCATTCTGTGCATTCAGCCTCTCTTCTCGCCCGCTCACCATCAAACACATGGAGTTCCTCATCTGCTCCGGCTCAAACAGGTATGGCTCTGGGTCTGTGTCCGCTACAAGAAACTCTTCAAAATCACGTTCAAAGTCGTCCACTGCAGCTACTATAGTCCGGAGATATTGCTAGGCTAAATAAACAGCTGAGCTCTGTTTACTGGCCACGCTGTCAGTCAGTGTGCGGGCTGGAGGTTGGTGGAGCAGAGAGGGGAGGGGGGTCCCCACTCACATGGTAAACGAGTATTTGTGTAAAGTTATGGAGTGTGTGTGTTACGCCAGAAGAGTGAGAGTTTGGGACGGAGTCTTTTACCCTCTGGGGTGTTACTGGAGTTTTTGGAGTGCTCAAATAAACAGGCCTTTTTCCCGAACGCTCCTCTGGTCTCCTGCTCGTGAGGGATTCATTACAATATCGTAACATGGTTTAGATTTCTAAATAAACATTCACCTCGTCGCTAGATAGACCTACTCCTGAAAAACTTGTGCGCAAGGCTTTTTGTCCCTACGAGGCCACCGTCATTTACCCGATGGGAGGGGTGAGCAAGTGAGCCCTGCAATCTAGAATTTGACCACTGATGTCACTGTTTTCAACCCATTTTATACACTGGCCCTTTAATTTAATAGTATCCAAATAAAACAGTGGTATTGCAACTGTGAATCAATGGAGGGTCAATAGCAATAATAATAATAATAATAATAATAATAATAATAATAACAACTCAAGGTCCACTTAATATTTTTTCCCCAGATAAACAGTAGAGTGAATGATAGTCATGTGATGGAAGACAGTGGTAATGCAGTTGGAAAATAAAAGAAAAGCTAGTCAGTGGAACAAAAATAATGCTATATCAGTCTCCACTGTAGATTATCTTTATAGTCGCCACATCTTGTTCCTCTGCAGGTTTTGAGCTTTTCAGCTCATCATTTCCCACTGAGAAGAGGCTGGAGTTGACTTTAAGGACCCACTCTGTAATCCTCTGGTTAGTGTAGTACTCATCATCACTGTCCTCTTTTAGCCTCTCCAGACGACCTTTGTCTTCAGAGCCCTCAGATTCTGTTTCAATAGCTGAGTCATCGGAGCAGAAATCTCTTTGTTGCCTTGCTTTGCCAAGACTGGCATCATGTTTAACCCTGACTGGCATCATCGTACTGCTGTCATTGGCACCAGGATCACTAGCGTCATTCTGCTTTTGTCGTAGCAGAGGGTCCACTGGTGCTGGAGTCAGTGTTGCAGCTGGCTGACCATCAAAGGTCTGTTTAATCAATCTGCTGCTAGTCTCTGAATCCTGGACGGCTGCATTGTTGCACGCTGCAAGAGAAACACTGATTTTACTACATTTGTTAGACTCCTGATTTACTTTCCCACATTGTGCAACCAACAAATGAAACACTGTATTTTTTGTCATCACTTCACCAGTTGGTAAATTATTGCGATATCCTTTTGGTTTGGCTGACTTCTTTCTGAGTGCTGGTAGAGGATCAGTGCGTTCCACTTTGCTTGAGATGGTTCTTGATCGGCTGATAGGTGGTAGAGGGATGTTTGTCGATTGTTTTGGTTTCGAGAGACCCATGAGACGTTTAGACCTGGTCAGGACGTGTGCAGTGTCTGCAAATTTTGCAGCTCCTTGGAGATGAATAGATGATCGCCTTTTAATGTCTGCAGAAATTGGTAAATCCAACTTTTGGACGCTTATCTCCATAATTCGACTTCTCCTTTCAGTAATATTCAATCCCCATCGGCTGGATCTTCTGCTGCAGTTTAAATCTGACCCATCCTGCTTGTTATAAGCAACTGTGTGTGAACTTGTCATGGTTTCAACTGCTTGATGCATCCTCTGTCAGGAAAACTGATCCATCTTTGACGCACGTGGACCCACTTGACTGTCACCTTTCTTTATACTGCTTATCCTTAAAAGACCCCGCCTACTCCACACACACACATGCATTAACACACACACCAACAGAACTCTGAGCAGTCACTTGATCTGTAACATTATCCTTTATTGGTAACCTGTAAGGACCCAAACTCTTTCACAGTTGATGCATCACCAACACACAATCACACATAGAGAACCATTTCTTCATGTCAGTGTAAATTGCTGAGGTCTATGGAAAGGTTAATCTTTGACTGTAAAAGGACTTCAACTCACTGGAAGTGAGTGGGAGGGTCAGGGGTGCCATCTCCTTGCCTATCTGATCAAGTCTCCTTCTGATCCTCTGCTGTGAAATCACACGAATTAACTTGTGATTTTCAAATAACATCACCACGTAAGGGGCAGTTCATTTTGGGAAATATGCTAATAAGCTTTCTTTCCAAGAGTGAGATGACATCATTGATATTAATTTCATTTCTGTGTGTTAGTGTTGAGGTTGATCTTGTGTCAGAGGATAAGTTTCCATATAAATTTTGTGCAAATTTTAATCAAATTTCCAGAACACTGGCATTACTTTTGTACCTACTCCCCAAGTACATTGTCTCTGCTCCTTAAGTACACACCACTCACCAAATGTGTGAAACCTACAGGCATGTGACACCGCTTTCAGATCAGGTGACACTCAGGCCAACAGTTCATCCAGAGCTAACCTGAAGTGGGGCATCAAGAGGGCATAGCACACCCACAAGCTAAGGATTGAGGAACTCTCTGCTGGGGAGCTGACGGAGGTCCTAACATATTCAACCTGTCACAGGCCCAAGCAGCTGTCCCCACTTGCTTAAAACCATCTCCATTGTGCCGGTGCCTTTAATGACTTCCACCCTCTTGCACTCACTCCCACTACCATGAAGGTGTTTCAAGGAGCTGATCCCGGCTTACCACATAACGTGATTGCAACCCATACTGGACCCCCGTCAATTCCCCTATCACCAGAACAGGAGCACAGAGGACACAACATCGACAGCACAACACTCCACTCTCCCACCTGGACAACAACATCTGAGAATACTGTGCATCGACTTCAGCTCAGCATTCAACACTATCATCCTCTCCAAACTGATCACCAATCAGTTTTTTTCTCTGGGTACTCTGGCTTCCTCCAACAATCCAAAGACACGCAGGTCAATTGGTGACTCTAAATTGTCTGTAGATGTGAATGTGAGTGTGAATGGTTGTCTGTCTGGCAGGTTGCCAAGATGTACCGCGCCTCTCAACCAATGTCAGCTGGAACAGGCTCCAGCATGCCTGCGACCCCCAAAAAAGACCAAGGAACTCATTGTGGACATAAGGAAGACCAAACATGGCACACACACACTCCTATTTGTACCAACAGGATGTAAGTTGCGCATGTCCAGCTTTATGTTCCTGGATGTCCATATCTCGCAGGACCTCTCTTGAGCACTTCAAATCAGACTAAGAAGGCTCATCAGCTTTTTGTCTCCCTAAAGAGACTGAAAAAAGTTCATCTGTCTACTTAGATTTTGGTGAACTTCTATCACTGCACCATCAAGAGCATCCTCAGCACCTGCATACACAAACTGCCCAACACATCAGTGTTTCTTTACCTCCTGCCACCAAGGCTGTCCAGTGCAAGCAGTGTCCTCAGTGACACCTGAAGTATTTTGTCATTGTTAGTGTCCACACTGTTATTTTCATATGTTGATTTGTTCTGTAGCACATCTATTGCATACTTGTTCACCCTGAGAGAGGGATCCCTCTATTGTTGCTCTTCCTGAGACTTCTTTCATTTATACCTCGTTAAAAAGGCTGTCATACTGTAGATTGTGCAGCCCCTTGATGCAAATTTGTAACATTGGTTTATATAAATAAAACTGATTTGACTTGACGGGACTGGCCCAACAGTCTTCCAAACATGTATCCCAAATGAAGCCTCCTGTAAAATATTCACTACTTAGGGTATCTGATCTGGCACTGTGGATATATAGGACAATATCGTCACAGCAGGAAATGACTGGTGTGTACTGCAAACCTAAGCCTGAGGTTTCAGTTTCAAGTCACGTTCTTAAGAGCTCCTCGGTGACTCCATCTAAATCCACTTCCTGGTCATTTAATTAAAGCACTGCTCAAATGGGGAAAGGGGGGAAAGGATTATTTAGCAGCTGTCACAGACACTGTGCACTTCAGTTGCAGCATACATTCATTGGAATGAGTGGAAAAAAAGCTCAAATACAGTTTTGAAAACACACTTCAGAATGTCTCCAATATAGTCAGAATCTAACAAATGTTAGGTGGTAATACATGATTGTCAGTGTTCTGACATACACTGCACAACCAAGATAACTGCCAGTCAATGACGATAATATCTCTCCTGTCAGTTTGTTTAGACGTGTACGTCACCAAACATGTTGACACTGCACAGAACAATGTGTCTGAGACAGGCGTCAGCTCTAGAGTTGCAGTGGATGTATTATGAGCTGTGTGTTTTGGTCTGTGACACTGTACACCGCCTGCACGGACCAGCCGTGGTGAGCTCACTTCTTCCACTGACAGCCAGTTAGGGATGTGTATAGTGGGTGACAGGACGGGGGTTCAAAATTCTCCTTTCAAAGGAAGATGACATATTTTGCTAGCCAGAGTTGTGGATTTTAATGCCCAAACTTATAATAATAATAATAATAATAATAATTATAATAATAATGATGATCATGATAATAATAATAATAATAATAATAATAATACCAAGAAGAAGAAGAAGAAGAAGAGGAAGAAGAAGAAAGAATAAGAAGAAAGAATAAGAATAAGGAAAAAGAATAAGAAGAGGAAGAAGAAGGAAAAAGAATAAGAAGAGGAAGAAGAAGAAGAATCATTGCTTCCTTACCAAATTTGCCATCGGATGAAAGAAAGTTTTGAGACAGCATTATAAGCATATAGGAACCTAAACTGTTCATTACAGTCAATATATTACCCTACTACTGCTACTATATAAATATCAGATCACAGTGACATGTTCAGATTAAACTCATATTTTAGACCACTCGTTCTCAGACTTTTATGTCTTGACCCCTTTGGAAGCTGAAAAGTCATACTGCGCAAGCTAGCAAGTAGCTAGCTCATTTGCAATCAGTTGCATTTCTGGTAACAGTATTGGGGACACTGCTAACAAAACATGCCTAGTAGATAGTAGATAGTAGATCAATACTGTGATACTGGACTAGATATCATCTTATGATTTGGATATCGCACTATCGTAGCTGTTGTCTTTTCCTGGTTTCAAAGTTTAGTTGTTCTATTATTTGCCTTTGCCCACTTACGGTCCTGACACAGCAAGCTGATGGTAGGCTGTTGGTGAATGTTGGGCCGACTGTGAGCACCTGTTGCCCTAGATGGTGTGGTGTGTCCCACACCGTTGCCCCTCGGCAGCCCCCATTGACTTTTTTTTCAGCAACAGTGGAGCTCATCGGTGAATGAAATCACTCTGATTGGCAGTTCAGCTTAGGGCAGCAGAAGAGAAACGTAAGTGAGAAAGTAACCAAACAGCTAAAGTCAAGAGAGAGTTAGACCAAAGCAAACTTGTTACATACAGAAAGATGACTTTTCTTTAGCCATTGAGCTTTTCAGCAGAAACACTTCCTGATTGTTTGTGTTGTTCACTGAAGCACATAAATATACTTTGTACTTTCAACACTGGATTGTGTCAGTGTGCTAACTGGCTAACTAGCGTCAAGATGGTCTTCTGATTTCCCTTTTTAAATGATGATGACTGACAACCGCCGTCTGCTGATGTGGAGATTTGTTTACTCTCACACAGGTGCAGAATGCCGGTTGGCCATCGGCTGTAGTCTTTGGGGTGTGTTCAAGTGCAACTTTTTGGCAAAGACAGGCAAAGCAGCAAGGGGCCTTGTTGCTGCTAGTTCTCTGAAGTCGATTTGGTGGCACAATAGCCCCTCAATATCAATATTGAGGTATTTGGTAAAAAATATCATCAGAGTTGATTTCCTAATATGTAAGATATTTGTGGACACAATAGTCCAGAATTATTGCTTCAATGGAGGCCATTGTCAAAATGGTACATTATTGGAATATTGGTTACTGTTGAATTTACATTATAGTTTAAAAGGTCATTCTTAATAGGCTATCATCAGGTTGTAATGACTTTAGCTCAGAATGACATTTGGTCACAAGTATGTACTGACCAAACGTCCTCTTTTGCCCGGACATGTCCACTTTTCACGTCGTGTCCGGGGAGTCCGGGGGGTGTCCGGTTTTCCTTGTGTGTGTGTGTGTGTGTGTGTGTGTGTGTGTGTGTGTGTGTGTGTGCGTAATCCCCGAGAGGCTGCCTTATCGGCGGATCTCCAACACTCACAACGAGGAAGCAGCAGACATCCGCGGCGCAGCATTATTCTGCTTCCAAGATGCCGAAGCACAAGTGCAGCTTCACAGATGAACTGCAGAAAAAAATCCCAACTTACCGTCCCGACCCGGTCTGGATATATGGGAGGCTGAGTGCACCGTGTGCAAAGCTGGCACATATGATTTTGTGTCTAATAAAGGTGCCGGGGACCTCAAAGTTGGATTTTCTAATACAGAAGAGGTATTATTTAGAACATTATTTCATATTATTTATTTATTTATTTGTCCAGTAAGACTTGAAAAGATAGCTATTATTTTACAAGTTGATTTTTCTAATACAGAAGAGACATTATTTCTATCATTATTTCATTCCAGAGATTTTACATTTATTTCACATTTATATTTATTTTTGTACAATTGACACTTGTAAAAAGATTATTATTTTAGGCATAATAAAAGCGAGTTGAGTAACCTCTGAGAAGCCTATCTAAATTTCTGTCTTTGAGAGGTATTATTGTGTAATATAACTGAATTTTCTATCCATACATATAAACTTTAAATATATTAAAATTATAAGGCATCTTTGAGTAAACTGGGAGTATCATTTAAGTAGCCTATCTCGTGGCCCGGGCGAGTGTCCTCTTTTTTGGAAATCAGAATATAGTTGGTCACCCTAAAGTAAGCTACATAGTGTGTGGTATTAGGAAGGTATCAACAAGAAACAAGGGTCAGAACAGTGAATGGAGGAGTCTTCTTTGATATTATCAAAGGGGAAGAAAAGTTGGGAACAACTTTCAGACAGCATGGTAGACTCAAGAATCATTGATTTCACTGATTATCAGGGATGCATTATGCTTATTATCAAAAGCCACAATTAAGCAGATGTTTAACGACGGCAACAGAACAGCTTAATCTCATTCAGTTGTGTAGTGTTCCTTAACATAGACATATGTACGCCTTATGAAATGACGCAATCCAGCACAACAGTGAAAACATCAGGTTAAAAATGACCACAGAATAAACACCTGCCTGATACAGTCTCAAACCTGAAACATCTAAGCTTTACAAATATGCCATTTATTATTTGGATTGTTGTCTTGTATTGCATTATACTGCTCTGGTGTTCACATGAGAATGGTTTATGATGCAGCTAGCTTCACGACTTGTCCACATTTGACCTTGTCTTGCGTAATTTCAGACAGTTCTGGTGTGTTATAAAATGTCTTCCTCCATTCATGAACATTTGGCACTGCTGGTGCCTGTTCCTCATAATGTGTTAAAATGCTGGTACTAAGAGAAAAATCTGTGTCTAAGTTAAATAATTTATTATTACCGTACATTACTGCCACCATTAGGCTACGCGTCCTGTATAGACACTTTTTATACAGTTGATTACAGTATTGTCACATTCACATCATCATACATCAAGGTGATATTGGAATACCAGTTAAAAAAATGAATGGAATCTCCAGAGTTGATTCAAGGTTAACGTCAAGGAGTACCAAGACCTGAGAACAGATTTTGATGCAATACCAAGGCTGTATCACTGGAGGGCGGTATTGCAATGCTGTACAGAGTATTAGCTGCAGTAAGCATACACACCTCAAATTCTTGTCTCTATGTACAGCAAAACTGGATCAGCATTGGTTTACATTGTGTTAAGATGTAAATTAGGTGCCATATTCAGTTTGCAGGTACAGAAGGTCAAGGTCGGTATCTGAGAGACCTTTCCTTTGCTTTAAAGTTGGCAAGTTTGCAGGAAAAGATCTGCAAGTTGTGAGGAGGCACAGTTCTCAGCAGTGTAAAACAACATAACAATACCTCAGAACAACCACAGCTACATTATGTTTCTTTGTGTTTTCATAGTCAGACACAGGCACACCTGGACTACTTTTTGCATCTGGGGCATCCTAATATTTTTGCCCTTTTCATCATCTTTTCCTTGCATAACATCCATATTCTGTCGCATGTGCCAAATCAGCTTGTATATCATCCAGTCTCTTAGGTGGGGCTCCACATTAGTGGGTTCATTTTTCATTTTCAGCCCTTCTCATCGAAAGTGTGATGCCATAGATCTAACTTTAATCCACCTCATTTATGAGTGAAAAAAAAAACAACTGAAAAATAAAATTGTGATACCAGGTGGGAATCTCTTACAGCAGGTATAGCCACTATCCACAGCAGAAATGACACAAGTATCCAGATGATGTCTTGCTCATCTGCAGTGAAATTTTGTTTTCTAAACTAGGTCAAACCCAGTTACAGTACACTGCGCAGGCGCAGCTTGTAGGCTGCCTGTCAGTGCCATAGCAACCAGAGCAGACATCAACCATCAACATGGTGAGTGTTTGTCCTCGCTTCGGTTTTTGGTTACTATTTCATGTTTCTGTAGCGACATTTTACGGCTCTAGCTGTTACAACCTTTCCGAACATGCAGTGCAGTCGTGTCTGAGAGCCAGCAGTTGACCTTACAAGCAACATTGTTGTCGCTGCTGGCTAATATGGGCTAACTTTAATTAGCTAGTTAGCTAACGCTAACCCGACATACCAATTAACCTCGCGTTAAAGAGCTGGCTAACAGCAACTCTGCCCTGTGTGCATGTTTGTTTCTGGGACTAGTTCGAATGGCTGCTCTCTCAGAATGAACTGTTCAGCTGCCAAAACCCCAAAATTAAAATTAAAATAAAGACAATGCTTATTCAGTGCGTACAGCTTAGAAGGAAGTGTGTTCCCTGTCATGTAGAACTGTTGATTGTCTACAGTAACGTTACCTGTCTGCTATTTTGTCATCACAATGTAATCTCTCTCTGTCTAATTGATTATCATGTAATGTCTCCAGGCCAAAGCAACGACTGTGAAAGAAGCACTGGCCAAATGGGTGAGTTGCATACATACACAGCTGAAAACCACCGGCAGTATAGGGACTGTTCCTTAATTGTGAAGGGGGGGCAAAAAGGTGACGCATGTCAGTTTTCAAGCACTGGGGAGGGACGTGTATTTTTCATTTTGGCAAAGAAGAGGGGCATACACATTTCAGTGGTTCTATTTTGTATTTATCTTATTGATTTTTCATCCTTTCTAAAAAAAATAAAAAAAAAAGTATCATGGCAAACTGTAAAAAGAGGCATTATTTTCAAATTTTTCAACCATTCTCATTAAATTTTCAAATTTCCGACATTTTATCGAAACCACTTTATTCTATGTCTAATTTAAAATGTGGCCCAAAATGAACCATTTACAGTAACTAACCAGCGTGCAAGACAAAAGTAAAAAAAAACAAAAAACAACAAGGCTTTTTTCAACTCCAGGATTTTTTCCTTAACTCTTAATGAAAGGGTACATTTTTAAAATCTAATTTATGATGGAGAGTTATGTATTTTCTGCCAGTCACTCAGGGAGGCTCAAGGAAAAAAATATGTAGTTTCGGGGAGGGTAAAAAAAAAAACAAAGTCACACCCCAGTCACACATCTCCTCTGTCCCATACCACTTAATCCTGTGTCACAGAATGATTTGTTTGTGTTTATTCAAGTATGTGGACTTTGTGATTGAAAGTCATTGTATAGTTGCATGATTGTAGCATAGTTACTGGATTGTCTTTGTATCTGTGTGTGTGTGTGTGTGTGTGTGTGTGTGTGTATACAGGAGGAGAAGTCAGGGGAGAAAGTGAGCGAGACTAAAGCCATAAAACTGTATGGTCAGGTTCCACCCATAGAGAAGATGGATGCCTCTCTCTCTACACTCACCAACTGCGAGTGAGTCCTGTAACCATACCATTGCTTATTCCAACAGAGAATACATAGGCTCATTAGGCTGATATATTTTGTTCTACAGTTAGGTACTAGCTCTTTGAAGGATCTCTTTCTTTCATCTTTTTCCCCTGTCTTTCTTTTTTATGCAGTTTCCATTCCCACTAAGAGTGAGATAAACCCATAGAAGCCTTTTTAATGTAACTGCATCTATTTGAAGGCATGTTAAAACTTGAGATTATTTTAGCTCCTTTATTAGATGTCTTTGGGCTCAAGTAGCTGCCCTGTTTAGAGGTTCATGTGTTTCCACTGATAAATATATTTTTTTATAACAGACACATGGGTGTCTTAATTAGACTCTACACATGCTCTTTGATCCACTGTAAAGCTATGAAGCACCATCTTGTAAAGCTACAAACTTGGGGCAATTTAGCCTAAGCAAAATCTACAGTAGGAATCTTCCAACATGCAGTAGGTACAGTATGGTGGTAGGCTAGCTGTTACAGATAACTATTTGGAACTGCATTATATTTTGGTGCAAAATGTTTGGAATTATTTGGTCAATTTTAGATGCACCATGGCAGTGAAGCCTTGAAGCTACTTTTTGTCCTGAAATGGCAGGAAAAGGTACCTGCAAGGCTGTATACAGTCTAGGGTTGTCACAGTACCAGAATTTTAGACTTCAACAGGAACTAGCTGTCTCTTGAAATAACGCAGCAAAAGAAAACAAACATCTTAGCCACACAAAATAAGATAGAAATAAAAATTAGAATTAGAATAGAATAAGAAGGACATTTTTTCTTTTTTCTTTTTTTTTAATAAACAACCTGCAGACAGTGCTATACAGATTAAGTCAATAAACACACGCCTCCAGTCATGTGGCGTCTTTGTTGCCCGAGGGAATACCGTAACAGCCATGAGGAGCAGTTCATTTTCTTTCCCCTTGTTTCATCTGTGCAGCTTTGGGATGAAAATCTGAGTGCAGATTTTCTTTTGATGCTTCATTACTTTGGATACTATTGAATGTGTAATTAACAGAGACCATATTGTTTTTAACACGCGCTATTGAAAAGTATCTAAGTGTCATTACTATGACAACCTTAGTACAGTCCCCAACAAGTTATGTTAAGGAGTAGGGAAGTGTAGCCTGAGAACAAACAATATCTTAGCAAGAAACTCCTGTGGATACGAATAGTACAAATATGCATAATAAATAGTTACAAACTGTTTTGTAATTGTTAGGATTTGGTTCAAATTTGTGAAAGTGTTTGTTAAGAACATTTATAAGGCAGTACACAAAGCACTAACCTCTCAGCACTGGAGAAGAGGCTGTTTTCCTGCTTCTAAGGAGATATGAACAATGGAGCTAAGGCTGGCAGAAAGGTCTCTGTGTAGTTTATCTTTAGACTGCACTTTCATTATGTTTTCTAACTCTGAGTATATTCCCCAGAAATATCCCTTTATTATGTTTTCTTTAGTTTCTGACTAAAGAAAACATGATAGACTGTATACATGATAAAACATCGGTACTTTTACTCGACAGAAATTCACACAGTCAGCAACAGCATAATCAACAGAATAAATCCACACATTTGAAGCTGTAGTATACTTTTATCAAAAATCCATCTCATGTACTACTATGTGGATGCAGTGACAGTTATAGCAAATATGACCTAAAGTTATTTTCCTAAAAGTTCCCAACTACAGCTTTAATGAGTGAAACCAAGTAAACTAAAATAACTTGATACAAATCAGATAACAGTGTGTGAGCGTACACTGTACAATGTAATGAGAAGTTATCATTCAGTACACTGCCTCTAACTTGCATAGCTGCTTATAAACATCAGTTAAGTATATGAATTGTTTGCTAACACTTTCATGGCTGAAAAAATATATTGATGTTTCCAAAAAATATATAAAACTGCAGTTGAGAGATAACTCTAAACAGGTCACTGGCTTCTCAGGGCATGAACAGATTATTCAATTGCAGATCGGTCAAGATTAGCTAACTGAGCAGGTAATGCAGTCATTTTATTTTGTCACCAGTGTTTTACCTCATATGTTATTGTTCTCTGTCCTGCACAGGAAGCTGTCTCTGTCCACAAACTGCATTGAAAAAATAACCAATCTCAATGGTCTGAGTGAGTATACAAAACCACACACAAACACACACTGTTCACGGATAGAACTGTGCTGTTGTAATGTGATGTTGTGTTGTGTTCTTCCAGAGAACTTGAGGATCTTGTCATTAGGGAGGAATAATATAAAGGCCCTCAATGGGCTGGTAAGTCATATATTAAACAGGATTACCATTAACTAATGTTTTTTTATCTTCCTTTTGTCCTTCCTTTTTATTTTTAGTCCTTTTCTTTCTTTCTCTACAGTCATTATACCTTTCTAACTTAGAGAAATTTCAGAAGTCATTACACATGCTAAATACATACTTTGAAGGTACATTATTTTGCATCATCTGCATGTGTGCGTGTTTGTAGGAGGCAGTAGGGGACACATTAGAAGAATTGTGGATCTCCTATAACTTAATAGAGAAACTGAAGGGAATTCAGTCCATGAAGAACCTGAGAGTCCTCTATATGTCCAACAACCTGGTCAAAGAATGGGGTAAGCTACATTCATCAATACATGCTGAAATTGAAATAAACATAGTTACTATGTTGTGTTTATTTGTGGTTCCATGAACATTTATGAGGCTAAGTGACCTGTTTCAAAAAAAAAAAACTCCTTGTGCCTGGCATATTTTGTTTTATTTAAGAGGATAAATATGTTGGCAGTGTTTTTTAAATCAGCTCTTCATGTCTGGTGGGGCGGAACATTGTCATTAGTTCTTAATTAGTCACACAATGGTAAATGGTAAAAACATTTAGAACTTTTAAGCAGAGGTCTTTCTAATAATTCATAATATTTATTTCAAAATATTTTTATTAGGGTTTCAAAAAGGAAAAAAACAAACAAAACAAAACAAGAAAAAAAGAAACGCCAGGGTGGGGCAGACAGATTCCACAGCGCCACACAGTATACATTAGTGTGCAGACCAAACAAAAGTAGACATGATCCTGAGGCGATTACAATTATAACACTCAACATCCATAGAGTCAGGTTTTATTTTTTAAAATTTTTATGTCAAGGGCTGAGTTAAAGCACAATGAGAGCTGATGTTTGGGTGTAATGAAAATGTGAAAGAAAGGATCGCTAGGTTTTATAAAAAATTTTTCTCTGAACCACTGGCAAAGAAGTGTAGCATCTATAATTTTAGGCAAAATATTATGTCTTGAAGCCACTGGTCTTAATTGATAATAAAAGAATAATAACAATTCATGTTTTTTAAAGTTAAAGGAATACTTCACCCCCCAAATGACCAATGCATATCAGTTACTCACCCCATTACCCCACTGCATTGAATTCATGAAGAAAGCGTTCTTTTTCTCGCATGCCTCCACAATGAAAAATGATTTCAAAAACTGAGAAAATTCTTGATTAATTGAAGTAAAGGGGTCCGTGTTTGACAACAGTAAAACAATATAAATACATCTGTTTACAAACCTATGCTTAGTACTTCCCAAACAGACAGCCCTTTCCAACGGGGCACTAAACTAAAAGTGAAACTTATTTATTCTCTCTTCAAAGCCAGACTCCATTGACAACAGTAATTTTATCTCACCGAACACAGGAGCTGCTGGTCTATCACCGCCTCTGTTGGTAGTTTGTTTGTTTTATCGTGTGACTTTGCTGAATAGAAGCTAACCCTTTAAAACACCAAAGTAACACAATAACACAAACAACCTAACTGATCAAAGCTGTGAAGACCAGCAGCTCCTGTGTTCTCTGAGATAAAATGATTGTTTTTGTCAATGGAGTCTGGCTCTGAAGAGAGCATAGGTATGTTTCACTTTACATTCAGTTCCCTGTCGAAAAGGGCTTGGGAAGTACTGAGCATTTGACTGGACAAATGAGACATTGATATGCTACAAAAGTAGTGTGAGAGCTTGTAAAGTGATGGTCTGATATAGTTTTGCAGTTGTTAAACACAATCCCCCTTTACTTCAGTTCATCAAAAATTTTCCCAGTTTTTGGATTCCTTGTTCACCGAGGTGAGTAACAGATATAAAGATGCTCATTTCTGGGGAGACGTATTCCTTTAATGTGCTGGTGTTTTGTTGGTATTGCAATCCTAAATGTTTCACTCTTTTAATTTTACTTTTAATTTGGAATATGATGTGTTGTCTGTGCTGTGTAGGAGAGTTTGTGAGGCTAGCTGATCTGCCATGCCTCGTAGACCTGGTGTTTGTTGGGAATCCTCTGGAGGAGAAGCACTCAGCTGAGGGAACCTGGATGGATGAAGCCTGTAAAAGACTACCCAATCTGAAGAAATTAGATGGTAAGAGTGTTTCAGCAGCAATGTGTGTCAGAACTACTACCGATGTTCTATAGTCCTATTGTCATCACTTCACAGTAAAAACACTACTGAGTTTAAAACAATGAGAAAACCTGAGATTCCAGTGTATGTTGGAAAAAAACAGGAAATGATAATGAGTAAATATTTACTTTGGTTTAAACAGAGCTGTTTCTTTCAAGGAAATATGCAAATTACATACAGTACAGGCCAAAAGTTTGGACACACCTTCTCATTCAATGCATTTTCTTTATTTTCATGACTATTTACATTGTAGATTCTCACTGAAGGCATCAAAACTATGAATGAACACATGTGGAGTTATGTACTTAACAAAAAAAGGTGAAATAACTGAAAACATGTTTTATATTCTAGTTTCTTCAAAATAGCCACCCTTTGCTCTGATTACTGCTTTGCACACTCTTGGCATTCTCTCCATGAGCTTCAAGAGGTAGTCACCTGAAATGGTTTCCACTTCACAGGTGTGCCTTATCAGGGTTAATTAGTGGAATTTCTTGCTTTATCAATGGGGTTGGGACCATCAGTTGTGTTGTGCAGAAGTCAGGTTAATACACAGCCGACAGCCCTATTGGACAACTGTTAAAATTCATATTATGGCAAGAACCAATCAGCTAACTAAAGAAAAACGAGTGGCCATCATTACTTTAAGAAATGAAGGTCAGTCAGTCCGGAAAATTGCAAAAACTTTAAATGTGTCCCCAAGTGGAGTCGCAAAAACCATCAAGCGCTACAACGAAACTGGCACACATGAGGACCGACCCAGGAAAGGAAGACCAAGAGTCACCTCTGCTTCTGAGGATAAGTTCATCCGAGTCACCAGCCTCAGAAATCACAAGTTAACAGCAGCTCAGATCAGAGACCAGATGAATGCCACACAGAGTTCTAGCAGCAGACCCATCTCTAGAACAACTGTTAAGAGGAGACTGCGTGAATCAGGCCTTCATGGTCAAATAGCTGCTAGGAAACCACTGCTAAGGAGAGGCAACAAGCAGAAGAGATTTGTTTGGGCCAAGAAACACAAGGAATGGACATTAGACCAGTGGAAATCTGTGCTTTGGTCTGATGAGTCCAAATTTGAGATCTTTGGTTCCAACCGCCGTGTCTTTGTGAGACGCAGAAAAGGTGAACGGATGGATTCCACATGCCTGGTTCCCACTGTGAAGCATGGAGGAGGAGGTGTGATGGTGTGGGGGTGTTTTGCTGGTGACACTGTTGGTGATTTATTCAAAATTGAAGGCACACTGAACCAGCATGGCTACCACAGCATCCTGCAGCAACATGCCATCCCATCCGGTTTGCGTTTAGTTGGACGATCATTTATTTTTCAACAGGACAATGACCCCAAACACACCTCCAGGCTGTGTAAGGGCTATTTGACCAAGAAGGAGAGTGATGGAGTGCTGCGGCAGATGACCTGGCCTCCACAGTCACCGGACCTGAACCCAGTCGAGATGGTCTGGGGTGAGCTGGACCGCAGAGTGAAGGCAAAGGGGCCAACAAGTGCTAAACACCTCTGGGAACTCCTTCAAGACTGTTGGAAAACCATTTCAGGTGACTACCTCTTGAAGCTCATGGAGAGAATGCCAAGAGTGTGCAAAGCAGTAATCAGAGCAAAGGGTGGCTATTTTGAAGAAACTAGAATATAAAACATGTTTTCAGTTATTTCACCTTTTTTTGTTAAGTACATAACTCCACATGTGTTCATTCATAGTTTTGATGCCTTCAGTGAGAATCTACAATGTAAATAGTCATGAAAATAAAGAAAACGCATTGAATGAGAAGGTGTGTCCAAACTTTTGGCCTGTACTGTATTTCTTCCCAGAAAACTAATAAGTGAGACACTAACTTGGCAAGAAACTCCTGTACAACTAATAAGGAGGACTGTCACTAAATTACAGACCCGTGAATGTTACAAAAAGCACTTGAAGGTCTGTGAAGTGGAAAGGAGAAACCATAAAAAAATTGCTTCTCTGAAGATATGATTGGAGATCTCTTTTTCTGTTGTTTCCAGGGACCCCAGTCATCAAACAGGAAGAGGATGAAGGAGATGGAGAGAGCTGAGATGCATAACTATCTGCAATACTACAATCCCCTTCTAAGAGTCTTCCCTTTTTTAAGTTTTGTATGGTTTGTCATGGGGCTTTCTTTATATACAGTGAATTTTACAACAGCATGGACTTTGCTGTAGATGGACAAGCACATGATACACAGACGTGTATATTTTAAAGTTAGAAAAGTCTGTTAAATTGTCAACACTGGAGTGGGCTCGGGACCAGAAGAGGTTTTGATGAGACTTCGTAAGTGGAAATAGATGATAAACACATTTCCTAATGCTGCAGCATGTTGATTTTTTACTGTCAAACTATGAAAGATATTGATACTAATATTATTGTTCTTATTAACTGAATTGTAAATGTGGGAACTGGTGGTACAGTACTATTTGTGGGCCAAAAACACTTACAAATTTGCAAAGTGTTTTCTAAATTTATATGCCTCTCTACGCTTCAAGAACTAAAGCACAGTGTTGCACACACACTAGTGAGCAGGGGCATTTGTGTGGACCAGACCTCTCCCACTATCCTCACCATGGAGAGACGGCCAAGTAGAGCTAAATATTAGCCTGATTATGTTTCATTTACATTACACTGTGAAACAATTAATGGTTAGAAAATGTTGCTTGGACTGATACATTTTAGAGTCAATCACAAATGAAAAATCCAGCAAATAGTTGCATCCTGCCATGGTACTTAGACAGCACACCGTTCTTCCTAGTTGTTATCAACATTTAGGAATATGTTGAAATCAGGGTCTATCACCATACTCTGACTTCTCAGGTAGTAAGCAGTAGTAGCATTAAAAAAAGGAGGAGGTTAGTATTTCCTATCCTTAATATGGAACATGAAGGGACCATCTCTATCTCCAGCTACACCACAGCAGCCTTTGGGCAGGACTGAAGAGTTAACAGAGCTGAGAGTGAAAACTTACATGACCAGAATACATCCACAGCTCGGTCTGACACTGTGTTTCATGTCATGTAATAGAATTTCTAAATTTCTTTTTAAAAGGCACAAACTAATCTACTGTATTTTACTGTCAGTTTTAGGTTCATTTTGGATCCATAGATTCCACATTGTTCTTGTTCTTGAAGATGTGATACCAAGGTTAATGCATGTACAGTAGTATGTCCTCTTTGATGACATCACATATTTTCTGTGTAAAAATGATTTTGTGTTTTAAATTATTTTAGGCATGTTTGTACCTACAATTGAGGTACTTGTGTTTTTTTTTTTAAATTATTTTGATATTTTAAATAAATACTATTAAAATATATCTGTTGGACCTTGTCACTTGGGATATAACATTAATCTTGGAAGTATATGACAATGTAATATAAATAATTTAGGAGTTGGACTAATGGATACAAACAGGAGTAACCTGTTTTTTTTTTTTATTCAAACCAAGATGATACTTTTATGACTGGCATATTTTTCCCACTAGTTGCTCCTTCTTCAGGGTCTTTGGTGGTCAAGATTTCTTAGTGACACGTGACTTTGATGTAACTAACTTACTGATTAAGCTACCTGCCTTTCATCAACAAGTCCTCCATTATTGGAAGTTAATAGAAAAGCATAACTTAACCCCCCACAAACACTCTCTATTTGGAATAATAGCAGTATATTAATTTAGAGAAACTCCTTTTATTACAAAGAATGGATGGAGAGGGGTATCTAGTCTGTTATTTATTCATTAGATAATCATGGTAACATTTTAAGATATAATACTTTTAAGGGAAAATACAATCTTGTTTGTACTGACAGGCAATATAACACAGTAATGATTCATTACTTCATTTATTACTTTTAAATGAGCTCAGTTCTCTGCCTTGGGTTTGGAATTTCATTGTATTCTATACAATGACAATAAAGGAATCTATCTATCTGTCTATCTATCTATCTATCTATCTATCTATCTATCTATTCAGTTAGAGGCATCTCAATTTATTTTACGCTTATCCCACAAGAGCCTTCAGTAGCTATAGTTGGATATAGTTTTTTTAGATAAAAAATAATTTCTTAATACATAATATCATAATAAATTCTTTAGGAATGTTCTCACTTCAGTTTGTTTTCCATCACCCGTGAAGCAAAGACATATTGTTCCAAGGATGCAGCCGTAATTTGACAGTTAAAATAACAACTAGATACCGCTCTTTTCCAATTTCACCCAAGGCTAAAGAAGTTCAAATAATGAATGAGATTTACACATTTAATGGATTCTTACACCAAAGCTATAATTTGGATTTGAATATTTGTGCTTTCGGTAACTCAGACATTGAAAATTTAGAACATCCTTCTCTTGTAATTTAACAAGGAGCTTTTGGGACTTTTTTCAATATTGGTTGGCTTAAAATGATCACAATAATATGACTCTAAATTATGAAAATATAAAGGTTAGTATCCAACTAAGGACACAAACCAGGGTTTGGGATTAACAATGTAGTTATTTTGGCAAAATATTTAATTCACAAATGTTGTTTTTTTTTTTTTTTCAAAACTATCCCAATTTTTCTGGCATTTCTAAATTAGATCATGTGTGAAATGCTGTAAAATTGGAACTGCCCTATGTATGAATATGTGTGTACCTTAATTCCTGAATGACCACTTATATTTAGTTTGTTTTTATTTTAATTTTGTATTTATCCTTTATTATTATTTATTTCTGCTTTACAGTTAGCTCAGTTATGATAATACTGGAACCTGCATTTACATGTTTGTTTTTTTTTGTTTTTTTTTTACTGTTTTGCTGCTCCTGTTAAACTGAAAGTGAAGAAATAGTCTTTTGAATATGTAAACTGTAAGTAAAAATACGTCAGAGTTAGACAAACAGATAGCGCACCAATGAAAAGTAAGTACAACCCACCGCTTTCAGAATCACATTCATGATTGGCTAGAGTAGATATCAATCACAACTTCATCCATTCGCTTCCCTGGCAACGGCCTCGTACCCGGAAGTTGTCTTCGCCGCGAAATATCAACAGCTCAACTCTGAAGCGGTAGAAATGTCGTTGAAAATGTGTTTAAATAATAGTGTGTACAGGACTGAAGCGTGACAGCTGAGTATATAGAACGTTTGGTGTCATGCAGCGCAGTAAAGTGGCTGTGAGTGTGGAAGTGAAGCAGGTGATCGGAACGCTATGCAGACTGTTGGCGGCCACCGGCCTGGAGTCTGTGCCCGCACCGGAGAACTTCAGACGGGCTAAATTCGGCGGTGGACCCGAGGTGGTACGTCCATCATTTGTTGTCACTGTGATACACTGTGTGTGTGATAGCTATTTGACAGCTTTAGTTTCCAGTTACTTGATTTTACACACACACAAAAAAAATGGAAAAACAAGTGTCAAGGATAAGTTACAAAAAGTTGAGCCTAAATGAACTATGAGTGAGTATTACTGTGTTGAATAGCATTATATTTTAATGTCCCCATCTGCTGGTGAGCTTCACAATAAGAGCATGCATTGATATGATATGATATGATATGATATGATATGATATGACAGGATATTCCACCACAGAAGAGACTTGATAATCACTAAAATTAGGTGGGGAAAAATGTGAATATATCGATAGCGGTATTGGTTATCAGCCTAAGTTATTATGTATCAGCATATCGAACATCCCTAATACTGATTAGTGTATTATGCCAAAATCTGACTGCCTCCAATCTAACCAACATACCAGTATTATTTTAAAATGTTCTTACACAGTGTTAGCAGATTGTGCACACAGGATTGACTGTGATTATTTACACTGATATATTATGATGAGAGGTCGCTCGCTCTGCTCTAGCTGTGTTAAGACAAAAATCCTAGTGCAGGGGCAGACGTAACAATTTTGTGCAATTTATAAGGTCTGACTCTTCCATTTTTTAAATAGTATGCATTGTTATCCTGTGCTTTCAGAGCTCTTCCTAACAGACAGTGTACTGTACTGTACATACTGACATACCATACAGACAATCTTTCTGCTTGCTATTGTTTCCCAGGAGGATCAGTTTTGGCAGCTCCTTGCCAACATCCTTAAGGTATCTGGCATTGTTTCCTGTGAGGCTAGTACACAGCTAGGAGGAGGTAAGTAACATTGTTTATTTGTGTAAGGCTTTTCATGCTATTTGTCCAGGACTTTACTGATTTCCACTAAGATGCTTTTTTTATGCCTCCGTGCTGGTGATAGTCAAGGCCGGAGGCATTATGTTTTTGGGTTGTACATCCATGTACCTACATACGTCCATCTGAACTGGGCAAATGTAAAGGTCAGTGAGACCTTGCATTTGTCCTACTCTTGTAAACGCAACATTTCAAGAACACCTCAAGGGAATTTATTTAAATTTGATATAAACGGCTACTTGGACTGAAGAATAAACTGATTAGAACTTTGTAGTCAAAGGTCAAGGTCACTGTGACCTCACAAAATATGTTTTTGGCCATAACTCAGTAATGAATATGCTAATTATGACAAAAATAAATGTCTAATAGGAAAAAAATGAAGTGATGACATTTTATATCCAAAAGGTCAAAGGTCAGCTTCACTGTAACATCATAATGTTCTTTTGGCCATTATTCAAAGTCATATCTCAGGGACAGAGGGGGAGACATTTGGTCAGGTACTGAATTGGTGACACTAATCTTGGGTGCCCACCTTGAAACTGTGCTGATTGTATAGATCCTCTGGATGTATACTGTAAGAGAAACTTGACTGGTGCGCAGAGGCATACAACCACAGGGCGGTAATTCTAGTTCTCCATGATTTGAAAATAGCCCACTGGCCGAATGTGAATTCCCAAAAACGATCAATTCTTTGTCGTTATACATAAAAATTGAAAGTCTTGAAATTGAATATGGTAAAGCACTCAAAATGACACATTGTCCAATATGCAAAATCTGTTCTGTGGGCTCATAAAACATTTCTCTCAGCATTTACTTCATGTTGTGACTTTTTGGACCACAGCAAACAAATTTACTGTTGGCACTTTGTAGCGCTAAACAAGAACAAAAATAAGGCTACGCTGTTGTACACACATCATTGGACCAAACTGACTGACATTTCTTGAAGAGATGAACATAGGGAAGAAAATAATTAAGTGAACTTGCTGAGTGACTGAATGTGTTTGCTCTGTCTCTGCGCAGCCACAGAGTGCAGGAAGCTGGTGGCTGCCGGCCTCTGGCAGACTGGCTACCATGCTGACTGGATGTATGGGAAGGAGGAAGGAGAAGGAGGGGAGGGAGGGAGATTCTTAAGCAGAGACCTCCTTCTGGCACTGGGCTGGCTGCTCGCTACAGGACAACTGGAGAAACTGTTGTCTAAGAGAGTACAGAAACTGGACAAAAAACTCCTCTCACCTACACCTGTAAATACTACTGGTACACCATCACAATATACTGGTAAACCTAATTGTGTATGTGAATTTGTATAATTTAATATCTGTGATCTCTCATTCTCTTTCTGTCTGTTAGGTGAACCTTCAGCTTTCTAGTGAGCTCCAGTTAGACCCAGCATGTCTGAGGAAACTTCAGTGGCTTGTTGGTTGTCAGAGACACCAGGGGCGGACCTTGCTGTCCATGCAAGAAGAGCGAACTCGCCTACTCCACGCTGTGAGAAAATCCCCTTTTTTCTAACTTTTTTCACATGCTGCCATTCTGCATTTGTCTGTCACTGCAATGGAAAACATTTCTCAAAGTTCAACATATTATTAGAAGTTTGGGAGCGTATGTGCAAGATGACTGCACGTGACACAATCCTCCACTCCAAACTGGAGCCAAAGTGAACAAGACCTTTTCTTCCCTAAAAAGACAGAAAAGGCCCATTAATGCACACTCACTGTTAAACATCTCTTTTGTTACTGTTAAGTATTTGTCTGCATAAAATCAGATTTTCTTTCATATTTATTGGAATAAGTTACATTCAAGTCTCCAAAAAAAATGTTCTCAGGTTTTCTCTGCCAGCCTTCCCTCCTCTGTATCTTCCCCCTCCTCTGGTCAAAGCTCCACAGTGCTAAGGAAGGTAAGAGTGTTTGTGCTGTTATTAAAATGAGTTATAAACATGATCTGCCTATAGTTAGAGCCAGAATTAGTGTATATAACAAAACAACTTTTGCATCACTCTAGATTGACATTTGTCACAATTCTGTGCTGGCGGGAGCCACTCACTGAGTACACACATGGAAGACAGCTGTGATGGAGGTAGTCAGTGGAGGGATAGTGATGTGTTAGACCTCACAAGTATTTGGGGTGACACTTCTGTACAAGCAAAACTTAAGGGGTAGTATCCTAACCTGTCTGTGTTTGAAATGATATGGAAACGTATGCCTGAACAGGGCAACAGAAGAACATGGCTGCAGTTTCACAGAAAAATTAGGAGCTTTAAAGCCAAGTTTTAAGAAGCTTAGGACTCAAACTGATGAAGCAGTTGTGGTTGGATCACCTGCCTGTTTTAGCTTGAAGCCAGTCATATCACAATCCCAAAACTCACCACTTACCACTGGGCTCTTACTCCACATCCACACACACCTCGCACAGGACTATCAGCAGTTTCTCCACAAATAGCCATTCCCCCGTCCTCATCCTTGTTATCATCTTCTCGCAAATTCACTGGCTTCCACTGCACATCAACTGATAAATGAAACCATAAACGCTGACTTCAGCAGCCTCCACTTGTATGCAACAGCATGCTGCACATGAAGTCTTTGTTATTGTTCTTTTACATTTGCAGGTTAGTTCAGGACCATGACCAGTTCACACTGGAATCTGATGTTGGCCACTTTTATAAAAAGTAATGTTAAAAACCAAGTAAAAACTAGAATTATCGCATCGTGGTTGTATGCCTCTGTGCACCAGTCATATTTCGTTTACACCCATGCCTGTGAAAATGGATGCTTCACACACATCTTCCCCCATGACAGCACAGAAGGACTATACAATCAGCACAGTTTCAAGGTATCCAAGATTAATGTCACCAATTAAGTATCTGACCAAATGTCTCCCCTTTCTTTTCTTGAGATATGATGTTGAATAATGGCCAGAAAAGTGTTTTATGCAGAATATTATGAAGTCACAGTGAACTTGACCTTTGACCTATGGGTTATTAAATGTCGCCACTTCATTATTTTATTCTATTAGACATTTGCGTGAAGTGTTGTCATAATTAGCATATAAATTCTGACCTTAAAGCAACACAGTGGAGTTTCTGAGCCCTCAAAATATATATCCAAGATCCTTGTGATGGTACATCAACTCACACACAAAAAGGACTACAAAATTTGGCTGCTTTACGACATATGTCATATCCCCCTCCTCGTCATATCCCCCTCCTCTCTTTAGAGTATCGTAGCTGAACCGAGGTGAATGAAGTTAGACTTGGTTGTCATGGCTGAAGCAACAAAGAGAAGGAATAAGGTGAAGGTGTTGTCCGAGGAGACAAAGAAAAGCAAATGGGAGAGCTATAAAACAAGAGCTCGAACATGGATTAATATTGGCCCGGCTTTCACACGCTGGCGAGAGCTGAAAGAGAAAGAGGGATGCCCGACCGATGGTGACCTGGCACTGTTACTGCTGTTACATACAAACAGCTTTCATTTTAGTTTGTCTTTAACAGTTTGCTGTTAGCACCGTGAGCGTGATGTGCTTTTGTCGACCGCGATCATAAATCATAATAGCGGTGAATGAGAGACTGTGGACAGAGCAGATTGAAATATGGCTTTCTACATGCTGATCACATGTATTGATAAAGTATTGGCTTGGCTGGTAGAGGTTTTATCGCACTTGCTCACAGTAACAAGTGTAGTTGTTGTCAACTAGAGTAATCTTGAAGTTATATTCCCTCCATCTCCACCGCGGCCTCTCTGCTGTTGTCTTACTTCACTCTGTTGAGTTTGTGTGTGTGTGTGTGTGTGTGTGTGTGTGTGTGCGCGCACTCGAAAATGAATAAATAAATAAATAAAGCAATCGGCCTAATCATGTGTGTACAAACCTACTTTACCTGTTCCGAAGACATGATGATTGTGCATTACACGGCCAGCTTCAGGAAGTTCACCGGTATTGTTGGCTTGTCAACAAATGCATGTGCAGAAATATTTTTGTGACAGTTGTAAAAGGCAATACCGTTTTTCGTCTGTAGGGTAACCCTGTGAGGTAAAAAGCACAATCCTATATTGTGTTGCTTTAACCAGTGACCGTTGACAAAATTCTAATCAGTTTATTTTTCAGTCTGAGTGGACGTTTGTGCCAAATATAAAGAAATTCCCTAGAGGCCTTCTTGAGATATCATGTTCACAAGGATGGGACAGAGGTAATTGTAAATGCCTCCAGCCACTGCTGTTGCCAGCACAGAGCCATAAAAACGGATACATCCAATAGATCAGAATTGAGCACTAAGCACCAGAGAATTTTTCTTGCAAAAAAGTTATAGTTGCTCTGTTGTTGCAAGTCTCTATTATTGTTTGCGTAATGTCTTTATCTTATAAAATGCAGTGTTAATGTTCCATCTAAGAGTACATCCATGCTGTGTCAATACAATATGCCTTGGGTTGTCTTCAAGGCTATAATGTGAAATGTGTATGTGTTATAGGACTGTGTTTGTATGCGGCAGCTGTGTGACCTTCTAGAAGCTTATCTGAGCTGGAAACAGGTGGAAAAAGTCTTCTGGACCTGGATGGTGAGTTAGAAACATGAATACAGGAAAACAGCAACACAATTCAACACAGAGGTGATCTCCAACATTGGGATTCACGATTTTTTATAAATATTTCAATAAAAAAAAGGTGCAGATTCCTTAATGTGGCATATAGCCTGTTGTCATAAAAGAATTGTGTCAATTTGTCAATTTTTGAAAAAGTAAATTCATGTCTAAGATCGTGTGTGACTGGCTTTGGACTCTGACATATATTCTTTTTCTTTGACCCAGTTATATTATTATTCACGGCCAACAGATCTGCTAATTTTTCCTCTCAGTGTCCTTAAAGATGGCAGCAGCCACATGTGCCAGGAAATGTGATGCGAAGCGTGTGTGTGTGTGTGTGTGTGTGTGTGTAGGACAGTGTGATGGATTGCCATCTGACAGATCCTGGTGTCAAGAAGCCTACACATGCACCCAAGGGGAGCGTAAGAGTGTGTCACCATGGAAACCAGGGGCTCGAGAAATTGGAGGAGATGCTGTTAAGACTGCCTACAGGCCAGGTGTGCAACACACACACACACACACACACACACACACACACACATTTTCATTCCTACAGAGGCCGTTGCCTAATGGTTGTTATGGTCGTTTTGGAGAAATGCAGTTGTTGAAGTTGTTGAAATTGAAAGTGGGGGAGTTAAGTGCTGAAACAATTTTCAGAAAACAGCATTTTATCCACCCAACACTTTTGAGCAGCATCTGTGGTTATAGCAATCAGCACAAACACACTCCTCAAAGTGAACAGTAAATCACTCAGGAAAACATCTTTACAGGGCAATTTCTCAGGATATGTTATATCTCTGGTCAAAAGCTACCGAACTATAGAATGCCTCAAAGCCAGGGGATCCTCCGATACAGATAAGGTTGAGCCTATCAGAGAGCAGTGTGCACAGATAGACATTCCCTAGAGGACAAAAAGGCCAAATGCCAAACATCCTCAAGAGTTTGATTCCAGCTGTTTACAAACAATACTTACACACTGGCACATCCTAAAAGCGATCCTTCTTTTCCAACCCCCATTGACAATTGCTGTCCACCTCAATACCATCTCCCCCTACTGTCTTTTATCAGTGTGGGTGCTGTGCATCTATGCACGAGGAAATGATTCCAAATCCTGTGGTATATTTAGTGCAGTAACACTAATGTTATTTATATACTGAAATGTCCCTGCAGTTTGGTGTATGTCAGTCAAACTAAATAACCTCAAAGACTGAGGATTGTGAAACATAAGATTGTTACTCAGATTTTTATTGTACGTGACAACATTATGGACAGGATCCCTACAGAGACCTTTTTGTTAAAGAGTAAGATCCCTTTGTTTACACAGAAAGTATGGAGCTTTATCCCTATCTTTATTCAAGAGAATGGTCTATCAGTTTGAGAACATTATTTATTGATTTCACGCTCAAAAACCCTGCCCTCGCACTCAGATAGCCTCTGCTTGCGCTTGGATCTAATCTGTTTCTGCTCAGACTGTGTGCTCGCACTCAGATACCATGTTGCTCGCACAGATTTCCTGCTCGAGCTTCGGCTTTTCTCCTCACGCTCAAACTGTTTCTGTGCACTTGTGGAATTTCTGCTCTCAGATTTCTGCCCTGCGCTTGGATTTATTTGTGTAACAACCCTGTCAAAATCCCCCAACCAATAGCATGCCAGATTTACTGTTGACCAATGAAATGATCCCTACCTCCTGTATTAGAGCGTCCTGTCCGGGCGGGTACTCTTTAACTGGGTTCATCCACTCCCACCCTCTTCCCCTGTCGGGAGTTATTTTTCAGCAGTCACTGGCTCACTATACATTATCCCTTACATATATATATATATATATATATATATACATAGGGAGTGACTTTGTACTGTATAACGTCACAACCTTGAGTGTGATATTGCTTTTATACAACAGGTCAACAACATCTTAAACAGCAATGCTGAGTACGGAAATGTTAACAAAAGGTGATGAAATAAATTATTTAAGTATGTTATGTAGCTCTGCGAAAAAAAAACACAGTTACCCCAGTCTGTTGCCAGGCAACGCAGCACACACGTCTGGAACTCACAAGCTACTTTGTATTTACATTGATCTGCAACTGTGTAACTTTGTCCAGTTCGGCTGATGAAACGTTGGCAAACCTGGATGTTGGCACGGATTCAAACACACCTGCAGGTCTGCACAGAAGAGTCCTGGCTTTCCTTTTCCTCATCCTCTCCTGACGACCACTCATAATTTAATTCAAATGTAATTTTGGGGAAAATATCCATCTTCTTGGTGTAACGCTATAGTGTCAGTTTGCGTCAATGTAGTGAGTGTGACAGTTGGTTAATTAACGGTTGTATTTATATTTATGACACCTGTGAGCGGAGTGATTTTACTGTTACATGTCCCAGTGATGTTATACTCTATATCAGCACTCACGGAATGCCTCTCGTCCAATCAAATTACTCGGTTGGAACTAACTGTTGTATAATACGTGTGTGTATATATATATATATATATATATATATATGTATATATATATATGTACAGTACAGGCCAAAAGTTTGGACACACCTTCTCATTCAATGCGTTTTCTTTATTTTCATGACTATTTACATTGTAGATTCTCACTGAAGGCATCAAAACTATGAATGAACACATGTGGAGTTATGTACTTAACAAAAAAAGGTGAAATAACTGAAAACATGTTTTATATTCTAGTTTCTTCAAAATAGCCACCCTTTGCTCTGATTACTGCTTTGCACACTCTTGGCATTCTCTCCATGAGCTTCAAGAGGTAGTCACCTGAAATGGTTTTCCAACAGTCTTGAAGGAGTTCCCAGAGGTGTTTAGCACTTGTTGGCCCCTTTGCCTTCACTCTGCGGTCCAGCTCACCCCAAACCATCTGGATTGGGTTCAGGTCCGGTGACTGTGGAGGCCAGGTCATCTGCCGCAGCACTCCATCACTCTCCTTCTTGGTCAAATAGCCCTTACACAGCCTGGAGGTGTGTTTGGGGTCATTGTCCTGTTGAAAAATAAATGATCGTCCAACTAAACGCAAACCGGATGGGATGGCATGTCGCTGCAGGATGCTGTGGTAGCCATGCTGGTTCAGTGTGCCTTCCATTTTGAATAAATCCCCAACAGTGTCACCAGCAAAACACCCCCACACCATCACACCTCCTCCTCCTCCATGCTTCACAGTGGGAACCAGGCATGTGGAATCCATCCGTTCACCTTTTCTGCGTCTCACAAAGACACGGCGGTTGGAACCAAAGATCTCAAATTTGGACTCATCAGACCAAAGCACAGATTTCCACTGGTCTAATGTCCATTCCTTGTGTTTCTTGGCCCAAACAAATCTCTTCTGCTTGTTGCCTCTCCTTAGCAGTGGTTTCCTAGCAGCTATTTGACCATGAAGGCCTGATTCGCGCAGTCTCCTCTTAACAGTTGTTCTAGAGATGGGTCTGCTGCTAGAACTCTGTGTGGCATTCATCTGGTCTCTGATCTGAGCTGCTGTTAACTTGCCATTTCTGAGGCTGGTGACTCGGATGAACTTATCCTCAGAAGCAGAGGTGACTCTTGGTCTTCCTTTCCTGGGTCGGTCCTCATGTGTGCCAGTTTCGTTGTAGCGCTTGATGGTATTTGCGACTCCACTTGGGGACACATTTAAAGTTTTTGCAATTTTCCGGACTGACTGACCTTCATTTCTTAAAGTAATGATGGCCACTCGTTTTTCTTTAGTTAGCTGATTGGTTCTTGCCATAATATGAATTTTAACAGTTGTCCAATAGGGCTGTCGGCTGTGTATTAACCTGACTTCTGCACAACACAACTGATGGTCCCAACCCCATTGATAAAGCAAGAAATTCCACTAATTAACCCTGATAAGGCACACCTGTGAAGTGGAAACCATTTCAGGTGACTACCTCTTGAAGCTCATGGAGAGAATGCCAAGAGTGTGCAAAGCAGTAATCAGAGCAAAGGGTGGCTATTTTGAAGAAACTAGAATATAAAACATGTTTTCAGTTATTTCACCTTTTTTGTTAAGTACATAACTCCACATGTGTTCATTCATAGTTTTGATGCCTTCAGTGAGAATCTACAATGTAAATAGTCATGAAAATAAAGAAAACGCATTGAATGAGAAGGTGTGTCCAAACTTTTGGCCTGTACTGTATATAAATGTGTGTGTGTGTGTGTGTGTGTGTGTGTGTGTGTGTGTCTATATATATATATATATACATACATACATACATACATATGGCGCACGTGTGTAAATTAACAGTCCCTTTTTTCCAAAAGTGGTAAAGAAAGCAAGGGAAGAACATTTAATAAAGCCCTGGAGGGTGGGAGTGGATGAACCCGGTTAAAGAGTACCCGCCCGGACGGGACGCTCTAATACTAAAGTAGTGCTGCACGATTTGATAAAAATGTGCGATTGCGATTTGAACGGACAATATCGCGATTTGTGAGTGCTATTACAATATAATACATAAATGGTATCATTAGTCTTCTCGCTTGATTTAGTGTTTCCCCTACATTATATTAGGGGGGCACTGACCTGACATAGTTATTGTTATGGACAGTGTGTAAATAACCATCAACAGACTGAGCACAGTCAAACACGCTGCTCGCACAGCAGCGCAGCATGGCACAGTACACACAGTGGAGCGAGCCTGTGTTGCGCTCAGGCGTTGTCACGTAAATGACAAATTCCAGCACGCCATAGCACAACACAGCAGCATGTCATGTGGGCCGAAACCGAGCATAATTGCTCAATTTTTTATTTGTTATTATATAGTTTGTTACGGAGTCCGTGATTTCCCTGTGACACTTACAGATGTTTGCGTAATTGTGCTTTGTTGTTTTATGAGGCTCTGGCGGCTTTCAGTTGTCTCTTTGTCTTTAACGTTATTCGGCTCGGCTTTCTCTCACATGCATTCTTCCTACTTTTCTCTGTGCTGTCTCGAGTGCTGATATAGATTGGTCGTGTTGCTCCAGGACGTGGCGACTTAAACTTTTAAACTTTTACACAGCAACTTTCTGTTCAATGCCACCGTACCTGAATCCAAAGTATTGCCATGTAGACGTTGCGTTTTTTTCCGCCACCAACTCAGCCTTTTCATGGTCGTGCTCATGCTCTTCTTCAGCGTCTGTGTTGGTCACTGCTGCACGCCGGCTGGTCACCTGACCATACGTGCTGCACACAGCAGGATAGCTTGTGGGCGTGATGTCAACAAACTCTGCACACTGTAGGCGAGGCAGTCACGTTCACAGACACACGTTAAATTTATTTACATTAAATCGCAAATCGCAGCCTTGTATGCGGTTATGTAATCGCACAGCCTGACATCGTGATTGCGATTAGATTAATTGTGCAGCACTATACTAAAGCGAGCGTGCCCACAAGGAGGCAGGGGTCATTTCATTGGTCAACAGTAAATCTGGCATTCTATTGGTTGGGGAATTTTGACAGGGTTGTTACACAAATAAATCCAAGCACAGGGCAGAAATCTGAGAGCAGAAATTCCACGAGCGCACAGAAACAGTTGGAACGCGTGGAGAAAAGCCGAAGCTCGAGCAGGAAATCTGTGCCAGCAACATTGTATCTGAGTGCGAGCAACATTGTATCTGAGTGTGAGCACACAGTTTGAGCAGACAGAGTAGATCCAAGCGCAAGCAGAGGCTATTTGAGTGCGAGGGCAGGGTTTTTGAACGTGAAATCAATAAAAACTCTCAAACTGATAGACCATTCTCTTGAATAAAGATAAGGATAAAGCTCCATAAGAAAGAGCCCCAAAGTCACTATCTCCAAACCAGCCTGACTGCAGTTAACTGTAACAATAATTTGAGTGTGTAGAGATCCAGCATATTTTTACATCTAACGGAGTGAATAAGGGGCCGGACACATGCTGCATCTCTTACAGCCTGGAAAATGCGAGGTTGGGTGCTGGGTGCTATTCTTGTTCCTTATTCTGTGACTGCTTTCAAGAGCACGTTGGCAGGTAGCGTCTGAGGTTGCTAAGCACTGTATCCTAGCCCATTTACCTGAAATCCTGAGTGCTGTTAGATAGATAGATACAGACTGATATTTATGGAAGAAGGGACAGATATCTGTCGGCTGTGATTGGTTGGTCCATGTCACATGACAAGCGGTGTGCGCTGCTGGATTCCACAAGTCTATTTATCTCAGGTTACAGCCGTTCTGCCCTGAAAAATAGTAGACGCTAGGGAATGTGTGAGCGCCATGACAGCGTCGCTTTGGCGTTTGAGCATGCCTCCTGCACGTCTAGAGTTGGTGATTGTTTGAACAGTGGACAGACGAACCAAGATGGGTTTTGGTGTGCAGTTGGCTACTATTTCTAGCATAGTAACGTTAGGTTACTCTACTGTATCTCTTATTCTGTGTCATCTTTTCATCTTATGCCCCAGAAAGGACAAAGGAGAGGCAGACAGGATGCTGAGGACAGAGGAGAAGACAGGTTGCAGGGTGGATGGGACACCTCCTGCCTCCCTCCTCTTCCCTCCTCTCTCCCCTGCCTACCCTCCTGCCCCGATGTCTACCGAGCCAGGCTCCAGACTGAGAGGCCAGTCAGACACAGCAGCCACCCAGCAGAAGGGCCCTGCGACGTGGCCGAGACTCCAGACGAGCTCCCAGCACCCCGGGCTGTGCAGCTGCTTCTTCAGACAGAGGCTCTGCTGCTGGAGAGGAGGGACCGACAGAGACTGGCCAATAGGATGCAGCTGCAGGAGATGATTGGCAGGCTGGACGAACTGGTGTTGATACCGCCATAGACTTTTTTTGACCCTTAAACTTCTGACATATAAATTCAGAATAAACAGAATATGGATTTTCATTTTATAGTTTGCCAAAGATTCACTTGACTTTCGGATTAGAAACCAGGGGCCGTATTCACAAAGCTTCATAGTATAAAGAGTTGCATCTTAGACCTTAAAAGAGCTCCTAAGGTGAAAAACTGTTAGGATGACTTTTAAGATACCTAAGAATTTCTTAAGCAGAGGAGAAAATGGTAGAAACAGGTCAGAGGAATATTCTCCAAATGCTGGATGTCAGTGAGTAAATGAAATGCTACAGAAGATCGTGCAGGGATAATATTGGCGGTCGATCACATTAGGGATACACACACACATTTCCCACCTAACACTATAATTCCAGAAATAAAATAATCACAATAATAAGATATTTGGAAAACTGGAAAAATGCAACGGTGTAGCTAGGGTTGGGTACCAAAACTCGGTACTTTTTGTACTTGGTACCCATTCACGTCGGTACTACCGAGTACTGATTCACCTAAAATGAATCGGTGCCAAATTTCGGTACCTGAGGTGGAGGCAGAGCCAGAGCGCATGACTCGCACCTCAGACTCAGCAACAATGGCGACAAAAAAATATGTAGACAAAAGTTAACGTGCAGCACTGTTCCTAAATGTTCTCAATAAAATGTTGAAACTGAGAAGTTTAGACTTTAAAAAGTACTGAAATAAGGTATCGTTTGGTACCGGTACCGAATTCCAAATACTGGTACCGGTACCGTATCGGTTCAGTTATGAATGGTACCCAACCCTAAGTGTAGCAGTGATGCCTGTTTCAACCTTTCAGCAGCAGAGTGATCACACTAACAATGAAAACACTCATGTCGTCACGCAGTTCATTTCATTTCCACTGGGTGTCCACACCTTGCAGGCTCACGTAAGGGCATGTCTGTGGCAACAAATCACATCTGTTTGAATGCATCATATCTAGCAACTGGGACAACCACACCTACTCAGGTAAAAGGAGGGAAAAGTTTCTGTCCCTTCCCTGCTCAGAATTGCTCTGAGAACTTTCCTATATCACTTGTAAGCTAAGACTCCTTACTAAAAGTTTTTAGGCTAAGTTAGGAGAGAGCATTCTCAGAATGTCTGTGAATACGGCCCCAGATCTTTTCCCATTTGACAAGGGAATAAACTTTCATCACCTTAAGTTTGTTGTAGCTGAAAATGATATTAACTAGGGCTGAGCTGTATACTCAAAGAAGATGAGTATGCAGTACGGATAATGTACATTTTAGAAGTACAAATATCATCATCATATCCCTACTTGTGATTATGGAAAATCCTACATTGGGTAGCTGTGTTCAATCTCTTACTCTTGTGATCAACAATGAGATGAAGCTCAATCCTGAGATTTCTGTAAATAGTTTTTTAATGAATAAAAAAATATATAGTATCTTCTGATAAGCAAGCCTATCTTCTCCAAGGCAAGCCTTAGCCAGCCCGAATTATATGCCTTATTAATGAGGAACGTCTGAAGTCTGCTTTTAAATGTGGAGACAGTGCCTCCACATTGAAGATGGCTCCACAGAAGAGGAGCCTGATAGCTGAAGGCTTCTGGTTAGGTTCCACAAATTTCCAGTTTAAGATCAACCACTTCTTGATTTAACCACGCCCATTCTGTGTACAGATACAGATAATGATGTACCCCTAATCCCCGATATTAACCTTTATATGAAATTTTTTAACAGTTACAAAGTGCTTAACAAATGGCAGAAACACTAGATTTTTCGGAAATAACTAAACATTAACATGAAGAAAATACAAAATTACTTATATATGCAAGCTGTACTTAATGTTTACAGGTAAAATACATTTTAGACATTCGTCTTATTCACAAAATGACTTGCAGTGTTCTGACAGAATAAAATGAAATTTCTACCCAACAAGATCAGCAGTCAGAGCCACTGTAGATGAATGAGATTATCTGTCCTCTCAGAATGTGGATGAGAGTTGAAGAACTGGACTGTATAAGACATTTTGGTCAGTAGGTAGTTAGCCTAGCTTTGCGTAAAGACTGGAAGCAGGAAGAGGCTGCTAGTCTGGCTATGTCAAAAGTTGTTTGCTTTTTTTGTTTGTTTGTTTTCCCAAAAAAAATATGTTTTGTATTCAGCTGCCAAAGTCTACTACAGTATTGCCAATAATCGCGCTTTAAGAATGTTGGATGGTGGATTTTTTTAAGCTTTAAAAGGAAATATTCCTCCTGTTTCAAGACTTCATGCTAAGCTAGGCTAACTGCATCCTGAGTCGAGATCAGTTCTGAGCTTGGTCTCAATCTTCTTATCTCACTCTTGAAAAGAAAGCACACAAGCACATCTCCCATTATCTGGAACTATCAATTTATTGTTTTGTACTGTAATTTGAAAGCTACAAATGTCTAAATGTGCTAAATGTGTCTCTAAACAACAATTACATCTTGCTTTTGACTGAAACAAGTCAGATTCAAGTCACAAATGTGATGACTTTAGACTTGACTTTACAAAAAAAAAAACAAAAACAAACTGGCAACTTGACTTTGACAGCAATGACTCTGACTTCACTTGGACTTGAGCCCTTTACCCTGAAAATACTTCATACCTTCCACCCAAGCCCAAAAATGAAAAGGTATATTACATAAAGAGTTTGTCACAAATCAACTGATTTTCCTTTATGTCCTCAATAAATTAACATTTTCATCTATTTATGTTATTCAGTTATGAAACACGCAACAACATACAGTATCATTTTAAGGCTTACATAAAATATCTTACACATTTGGAATGAGAAATTATAGAAATATTCCAATATGAGATGAGTAAAATACAACAAGAGAGAACAGAAACATACACAGTTCATTCTGTTGTGGTACTGGTGCTATAAAAGTGCAATGGCAGCACTACTTTTTTATGATCAAGTTAAGTCTCACTGTTTTCAGCAAACATATTTTAACAAATACAATTTGTAAAAAGCACTCATGGTTTGGTAAATGTAATGTTTTATTACTCTGTTGTTAAAATGGCTTTACAGTTGGTGAGGAGCTCATTGGGACTTGGGACTTAACTCAAAGTTAAGGACTTGGGCCTTGAGACTAACTTGTAACTTGCAAAACAGTGACTTGGTTCCACCACTGGTTTGAAGTCAAGCACAAGGTTCAGTCATCAAAAACATCTTTATTTTTATTTTTTTTAATCAAATTGAAAAACATTCAATTTCAGCATCATAATACAGTGAAAATGCTACAAAAACTGGGAATAGAATTTTAAGATGCTAGACTTGAGCACTTATAATACAGCAGGTGTTAATGACTTTTGACGTCTACAATATTTTCTTGTCTCAGAAGTTGACGGACTGACAATAACCCAGAGACTTGGTGTATCCTTTTTAAAAAGCTTTTCGCCAGTGAAGGGTCCAGAGGTGGTTTGATTTTCTGTTGTAAAGACTTAATTATCATGAAGAATTAACCACCAGTAGTTTCTGCATGTAGGAGTTGAGCCACTTCTGTCTCTCCATGGAGGTGAGGAGTTTACTCTTCTCTCTGAAGGCAGCATCATCAGCCACCACCATGTTCCTCTTCATCATGCCGGCACCCTTAGATGACCATTCTGCAGGCCACGCCCTCTCCACGCTTAAGAAACACAGACAAAGACTTCAATTAGATAACAATCAGGTATCAGACACTTAAACAATATTATTTTACTGCTGTGTTGTTCATTTAAACTTAAGTTGACAGAACTCGTGACACTTGAAAGTCATAAAATGTGGTCTTTACTTTAAGATGCACTGCTTGATTTTGATATAGCTCCCAACAACACCACAAAGCCCTAAATTTCCTCTGAGAAACGAAACATATTCAACACTTAAATTGATACTGTTACCAATAGAGTACTTCCTTTGCTACCCACAGTTTGAATGAATTGGCGCATAGTATAGCCATACTTTGGAATATTTTGTGCCATCTTGGCACAATGAACTGCCAGCTTCATAAATTCACTGCACTCAGCTTCACCACTGTATGAGTTGTAGCCACTGCTGCGGGACTGTGAGCTTCATGCCAAGGACAGTAGAGAGAAGTCACCCGGCCGCACACACGCTCTGACAGGGCTAACTGTTAGCATCACACGGCCAACGTTCCCTAATGGTTATTTACAGGTTTGACAACAATGCTGAGCCATTTCGGCATAGGAGTGTTTGTTGGGACTGTGTAATGGCTATGTGTTGGATGTTACTTGCTGCTGCTGTGTTAACTTGTGCCAACCAGGTGTTGAACTGACAGCAGCAAGAGAAAGTTTACTGATCCAGTGGAGAGACAAGACGGTCTGAGATGAGACTCATGGAGCAGACAGGATTTAATGCAGGTATTGGTTGACAGGAGGTGTTTCATTACTACTTTGTACTGGGTTATTTCGGTTAATACCTTAAAGGTATGGAGTACCAATACCCAGCCATACCCTGATTAAGATCTAATGTGTCAGTTTTTGAACTCAGTAGTTGGTTTTTTTACCTTTGGACAAAGTGAAGCTAGGTGTTTTTCAGCCCATTAAATGAAATATTACCAAAGTAAATAAAATCAAAGGTTTTCCCAGAGGATGTGAAATTAGGCCTTGTAAGAGATGTTTGCACAGACAATGAAATGACAGGAATAGACAGCTTAACTTGCTGCCATCCCCATACATAAAGAGTTTGTTATTGCATAGGTCAATGAGGGACATGTTAGAACACCTGTGTGTCACTGACTGTAAGAATGTGCTGTGGCTGCTTTGTATCTGCGACCAACAGCTCTATGTCTCACTGTCGGTTGGTTGGTTAGTCCGCAAAAACTCCCCCACTTTTTGGCAACCACAGTTTTCACCCTAGGATGTTAACTGTCTTAAATATTTTCTCTCACTATGCAGTTACCTGGCCTCTGCTTTCTCAGGGGCAAAGAGCCACGCCTCCCTCATCAGTCTTGCCTTGCTGTTGGCTGGAGCTCTGAGGCTGGGCGCTGACATCACTGGAATGCTCCAATTACGGAGAGAGATGGAGGGTAAGAGGACATCCCAGTCATCTAGTATAGGTTCCTCTGAATTATCAGGATTTCTGGAATCAGAATCATCATATTAAACTTAACGATTCCTGGAGAAACACATTTGATTGAATTATGTAGGTTATTAAAACAGAACAACTTATTAACAGAGAAAAGAAAGTGAGGTATTGGAGGTACTGGATAGCTCATTCAATTCAAACATAACAGCCATATGACTGACAGCCATAAGATTTAGTGAGTAACCACCTGAGAGGTAGTCCAGGCTGAGGGAAGCCAGATGTCACCAAGGTCATACCCAGAATGCAAAGCAACAGGAAGGACGTTCGGGGGAAAGCAGACAGTTCAGACATCCTAAAAAAATGAAACAATTAAAAGGAAAAAAAAGGCTTTCATGACAATAATAATTACATGTTAACTGCGTTGTGTATTTATGATCTTTAAACGATTTATTTACAAAATAAAACAAAATAATAAAAACAGAAACTATTTTCATTATTGTTAATAAATATCAGTATGTTTGTACAACTAAAAAAATCAAAATATCTCACACACAATATTTTACCATTTCTATGTAATGCACTTGGAGCTCTTTCAAAGGTCTCGAAAACAGAGAGGAAAAATGTACTGAAATTCACCTGACCACTCAGAACTTGCTGGTTTTATGAGAATTTTGGAGCCTAAAATGAGCCAGAAATGATTCAGACTGTGTGTGTGTGTGTGTGTTTGACACAGCCGACAAGTGTTTTTTAACATTCGTGATTTTTTTTTTTAACTGATTTTTTAAAAATATGTCAGTGTGAAATGTTACACCACACAAACAGCAAATCAAATTTGCTTCAGTGTGAAATAAACAATAAAACCCAACAGCCTTTGAAAATCCTCTTTTGTTTTTAAGGTTTGTTATATGCTCAGCTGGAACCAAATTCTGTCAACATGGTGACAATCGAGACAGAATTTGTTTCTTCAAATACAAATAGAATTTCTGCGAATAAATTCTAAAGCTGCTTGGTGTATAAAAAAAAATTAATAGACTAACATGTAGCACAGCTGAAAGTAAAATTGGCTTCATGCAAAGCTGTTGGTTACAGGTTTGTTAAAGCTGTTGTTAGTAAGCCAGTGGTTGGCTGATTTCTTACCTGCTTCTCAGGAAGGACGTGTTCGTCTGTCTGTCTGTTAAAAGTTGGTACCAGCAAGGACCCTCTCAAGGGTGGACCTCAGAGGTTAAAGGTGAGGTGTCACACAAGCAGAGATGCTCCAGGTGAACCACTAATCACAGCAACAGAAATGGCTACTGTATGTGCAGTCAGATACTTTGTTGGTTGCTGCTTCCTATCTGCCACTTATTTCTTCTCCCGTCTTCTTGAAGGAGAAATAAGAAAAACCTGGATTTCCACTTGTGCTTTTTTTGTGTATGGACTGCCAGTTGCTTCTGTAGTGGCTGTGTGCAGGTCTACGGTGGTTGAAAAGTATTAGTTTCTTGACGTACATAGCTACTTATATACTCTGGACTGGAGTGTTTTAACCCCCCATCCCCCTAACCCACCCACACATATACGCAAGCATACACACCCTTCACCAGATCAAACCGACTTTGAGTTTAGCGTACAAGAGGACAGGCCTAGTGGAAGTCCTGTTAGCTTGTTAGTGTCCTGTTTCAAAGAGCCTCAGTCATGGTGCTGTTGTGGAGAGCCCACCATCTTATTACTGGAAATCATTATAGTGCTTGTGTGTGTATACGTGTTCATTCATACCCTGAGGCAGGTTAACGGAACAATGGATGTTTCTCTCGAAGGAATAAACCTTACTGTCTCACTATGTCCAGAGAAAAAAAAACAAGGAAATAAAGATATCCAATACATATCTGATCACTGGCTATGCTACTGCTATGAGAACAGTCATATTGGAGTTCATTTGTGTTAGATAGGTCCATAGATCCATCATCATACCTTATTGCTCAGGAGCAGATAACGCACATTTAGTGTCAGACTGGTCAGGTGAAACTACAAAGGGCTGCCATACCCTGCTGGAGACTGCCCAGTGTTGGGACAGTCTGTAATTTAGAAGCCCTAATAGTCTGAAAAATGTTTAATTGGACCCAAAGTCCATTATCCTGAAAACAAACACCCATTGTCCAAAAGACCATTGGAAACAATGAAACAAACAGAAGCACATGGTTAATTATTGGGCCGAATGATGTCATCCATCCCTCAGACTATGGCGAAGGCATGACCTGCCCTACTCTGCTTCTTAATCCTTAGCATATCATGAATTATCATCCGACATCCACAGCAAATTATTCAGGAGATGAAGGCTTACACTGCAATGTCATTCCTTTTTTTTCTAAATAAAATGCCTGTCTCGCAAAAGTGATTTTTGTTGTTCCAACACTCATGCATGTGGTATTTTTATTTACGGCTTTGACAAAAAAAATGCAGGGTTGAACCATGCTAAACTTTTCCTGCAGCAAAACATCATCTGGCATGTGCCACCATAAAGTCCTGGTGGATTACTTTTTTAATGTCAGCAGCCTGTTTCTCATGGCCGCTTGTATTTGTGATCCTATTCTTGAAGTCACTGCCCAAAGCTCATGACCATTGGGGGTTGGAACGTAGATCAACTGGTAAATCGAAAACTTTGCCTTCCACTTCAGCTCTTATGATACCCCCAACAACCCTTGTGGATTATCTCCTTTGTTCTCCCTGGAACACTCCAACACAGCAGCGCTCAGCCTAGAGCTCATGAGTATACCTACACCTGTCCAACACCTCTCACTTTGGGCAGCTCCAGAAAATTCCAATCTAGCCGCTATCCAGTATTTTGATTCCAGACCCAGTGCCATGTGTATAGAGCCCTATATGTAGTTGGTACTGCTCCCCCTTGTGCACTTGCCCCACCACAGGGGTGACATTCTACATCTCTAGAACCAACTAATCTCTGAGTTTGACATAACATGATAGTTCTGCTAAGTACCATATTCATGCAGAATTTGTGGCATAGATTCGTAATCACACTGTAATGTGGCAATGCAACAGACCAGCATACTGATCCAAACTGAAACCACTGGTTGGACGTCTTGGTTGTTTTTTGTTTGGGAAGGATTGTTTTTTTGTTTGTTTGTTTTCAAATCGGACCCCTTTGGGTTTTTTTGTTAGTAAGTGAATTATCCATCCCATTGCCATCATTATCAGTCAATATCTGTGCTTGTTGCCATTTTGATTGCAACTTTCCAGGACTTCTCCATTCTTAATTGTGTCCACAAAGGTCTGATTGGCTGAGTTGTTTTTTTTCAGCCGGGGGAACAGTAGTCATTAAGTACAGCACCATACCTAGGTTAGGAGCCTATGACTTAATCTTTATGACAAAGTATAACTAATTCCATTCCATTTTTATCTGCTTATCTGGGGCTGGGTCACTGGGGCAGCAGGCCAAGCAAAGCAGCCCAGACGTCCCTCTCCCCAGCAAAGTTTTCCAGCTCCTCCTGGGGGACCCTAAGGCATTCTCAGGCCAGATGAGATATATAATCCCTCCAGCGTGTTCTGGGTCTGCCCTGGAACCTCCCACCAGTGAGACATGCCTGGAACACCTCTAACAGGAGGTGCTGGGAGGCATCCTCCTAATCAGATGCCTGAACCACATCAACTGACCCCTTTCGATGCGAGGGAGCAGGGGCTCTATTCTGAGCTCCCTCCAAATGTCTGTGCTCCTCACCCTATCTCCAAGGCTGAGCCCAGCAACCCCACGGAGGAAACTCATTTCGGCCGCTTGTATCCGCAATCTCATTCTTTCGGTTACAACCAAAGCTCATGACCATAGTTGAGGGTTGGGACTTAGATGGACCAGTAACTCGAAAGCTTCACCCTTTGGCTCAGCTCCCTCTTCACCAGGACGGTCCGGTGCAGTGCCCACATCACTGCGGATGCTGCAACAACCAGCCTATCCATCTCACACTCCATTTAAGCCTCACTCATGAACAAGACCCCAAGATACTTGAACTCCTTTTCTTAAGGCAAGAACCAACCCAGAGGAGGCAATTCGCCGTTTTCCAGCAGAGAACCATGGCTCAGCTTTGGAAGTGCTGACTCTCATCCTAACCCCCTCACGCTTGGCCGCAAACTGCCCCAGTGCCTGCTGGAGGTCAGAGTGTGATGAAGCCAACAGAACCATATCATCTGCAAAAAGTAGAGATGCAGTTCTGAGGTCCCCAAACTGGACCCCTTAGTTTAACTAATGCACATGTAAATGGACTTGAAGGTCATCATACAGTTGTCCTCACTGCATCTATATCTAATGGACACAGCAATGAAAATGAAATCTGTGAACAATTCCACCATGTCTATGTACATCATCTCAGCTTACTTTTACAAGAGGACCATTCTCTCCAAGAAAACACATGTAGACTAAAGCCATGCTTAAATTAGATACTCTGAAGTAGGACAGTGCTGCATAGTTAAAATATCTGCTGGACATATCAGTTTAAAAAATGTTCTCTGGCCTTTGAGAGAGCTTGTTGTGTTTATAGTGAAAGAGTCAGACATCACTACTGTACAAAGACACCTTGTTAGTATGTTAGTACTGAGAAACCCTCAATCTCCAAACATCAGCTGTACAGGAAGTGATAAAAATCGATATGTCCTTTCACAAATATGTATTTGATGTTTTGCTCCTGAGTCATTTTCTGTGTGTGGCTTCCTACTGAAATGGAAACAAGACAAAAGATGAAATGGTGGAAATTCTGCAGAGTTTGTCGGGATACATGAAGTTACTATTTAAGTACCTCATTATAGGCCTTGCTGAAAATAATGACCTGCAGACAGGAAGCAGCTGGCCTTAACAATGGCTCTGCTGCACTGGTTTAACAGAGGATAACAAGCTTTAGACACAAAGTAGTGTCACCTCACACTACTTATATTCTCATCAGGAACACTGTCAACACCCATCAGTGCCATCGTCACCGAATTGTTTCTGTATTCATCAGTTGGAAATGATGTTACACAAATGATCAGGTTCTGGAGATATCTGAGTGAATCATGCTATCTTGTGGTTTTTCAACAGTTTTGATGTCAAAGCTTGTTGACACCTCTGACTTTGAGTAAAATGTGGTCAGGGGTTTAGGATGCTTAAATCACACTAGTTTGTATGACATGTTGTCTCTGTTTGTAGGCAAAACTGTGTATACCTGCTCTGAAAGCCAACACTTAAGGCCAGGGTGAAAAGCTTACCTCCATAGTCCCTTTCTCGCTGCATTTCACTACCTTCCTCATCTCACTCCAGGAATTTTGCCTTTCTCATCTTGACATAGAGTTATACAAATGAGCTTGAGGGTGCACTCTTTTGTGGAGTCGATCCTTGGAGGTATTCAGTGGTGTTGCACTGTGTTGTACTTTAAAGATTTTTATGCCTCTGTGCCGGCGATAGCTGCAGCAAGAGGCATTATGTTTTCAGGTTGAACATCGGTCCCATCCTTGTGAACACGATGTCTCAAGAATGCCCAAAGGGAATTTCTTCAAATTTGGCACAAACATCCAGCTGAACTCAGAATGAACTGATTTGTCTTTGGTGGTCAAAGGTCGTAAGTCAAGGTCACTGACCCAATCTGTCTCATTCTCATGAAGGCAATATCTCAAGAACACATTGAGGTTTTTTTTTCCCCAAATTTGAGAGAAATGTCTACTTGGATTCAAGGAGGCACTGACTAGATTTTGGCAGTCAAAGGTCAAGGTCACTGACCTTGCATGTTTCATTCTCGGGAATCCAATATCTAAAGATCACCTTGAGGAAATTTCTTCACATTTGGCACAAACATCCACTTTGAGTCAAGGATGGACTGATTGAAATTTGATGTTTAAAGGTCAAAGGTCAAAGTCACTGTGACCTTGTAAATATAAACTGATCTTAACTGCAACTTGACTAAGGGAGGCATACAACTGTGAGGGAGTAGTTCTAGTTTTGTCAAGAATGAAAGACAGTTTGAGAAAGAAGCACAAATCTTACATGCTTTCTCACCTCTGCACCCTTGCATTTTAGAGTAATTTTTGGAGTGGCATTTGGGGAAAGATCCAAAAATTGTCAAATGCAGCATCCCCATTTCCAGTGGAATGTTGTGTTGTTTCATAAGCAGTTTGTCGATCGGTTCGATCGAAGCATACTGATGCCTTTAAGGCCCAAACATATTTCTCCAGGCTGCACAGAGGCAAATGTGAGTGGGTCATTCAGAGATTGTGAAGTTTTATTCATTATTTGACTTTGGAACCCTTTATTGAGATACAGTATGTATGTACTGCAGAAACATGGTTAAGCATTGCAAATCCTTACGTTAGAAATGGCAACTTAAACAAGAAACAGTATTTGCAAATTGTAAAAGCCAGTTTATTTACAATACAATCAGTATATCAGTATATGGACAAATGTGGAATGAAACTTTTTGATGTTTACTGGATATTCTGGAATAAAAATTAAAGGCTTTGTCCATATAGCTGCTACTATACCTGTTCTTCGAATAAAAAAAATGCTGCAAAGCCCATTCCTCCCTTTAAACAAGTGTTTTAGCAGCTATTTTTCTCAAAGAAATATTGATCTAAATGATGTGATCTTTTAGGTGAGGTGGATAAAGCCATTGCAGATTCATCCTGTTAATATAATCCTGAACCAATAATCATTAACTTACAGTCTACTCCAATTTGAAGCAGATGTCTTGAGTATAAAAGAGTAAACATATATAAACAGTATAAACATGATCATATAAGTGCATGTTAATATATCATGTGTTTTTACATTCTTTAAAACCATCTTCTCCTGCAGTCACTGGGGTTCCAGACCCCATGTTGAGATACAAAATCAGTCATTTTTCTTTGGTGTTTCATTTTAGTTGGTCGCTGCTCTTTGGTGAAAAAAAAAAGAATTCAAAAGAAGAGAGCTGAACTCTTATCTACATCAGTTATATTTGTTTCATTTAGGTTTTAGTTACATCAACATTTTGAGTAAGACCTGAGATTAACACACTGTCCTAAATTCTGTTTGTTGATGCAGTCACCACAGTAACACTGCCACCACAGTAATGTAGTTACCATAGCGATACAGCAGCTGCCACTGTGATGCTGGAGCAGTTACAAGCTAATCAGACTCTCCTCTTCTGGCTCTGCCTCCACACTGTCAACAGCTGTAAAGTCAGCAGGGAGAATACTTTCTGCGGGTGGAGCTGGAGGTGGGTCAGTCGGGCACCTGCGGCTGGGCTGGATGATAGGTTGGTCAATAGGATGATAGACAAAGCAGTAGGCTCCAGGTTGGGAGTTGTTCTTGACACTGAGGGCCAGCTCTGAAGGAGCCAGAAGCTGGTTAACACCATCCTTATATACACTGAGCATGTAGGATTCTGTAGGAAAGAAGCAAGGAGGCATGATGTTACCAACAGAATAATAATATAAAATGATGATTTAATAGTCAAGAACAAATTCTTGACACAGGAGAACTTAAAGGTTCTGTATACAACATTCTGAGCAGAAAAACAGCAACAAACAACTGTTAACTATGTAAAGATACATGGAGTAATGGCATCCTGACCAGAGAAAAAAGCCCCCGGTAGACGCCAGTCAGCGCACACGTTGAAGATGTGACTTCCTGTGTGTGTGTGTCCCACTGGCTAGCTAATTGCTGTTGCTCTGTTCCATGCTGATGCAGCAGATACCACTGATAATGCTATACTGACCCACGGTATCACCACTGAAGCTTTCATTCATTGCTCTTGCTATCAGTTGTGCTTGTTTTCTTATATAATTAAAGGGACATTGCACAGATTTTACACATCAAGGTCAGTTTACTCGCCATGGGTTGTGCTATTCAACCTGTAAAAAACAGTTGTACAATGTCTTCTTTTGCTCAGGAGCACATTTATAATGTAACCCTGATGATTTACTGTATTGAGTTGCATTATGGGAAGTGTAGGTTCCTGCTGTTTTAGGGCTTGACCCATATCAAGGACTAAAAGTCAGGATATGTCATCCTCTGCTGGATCAGTGTTGATCAGTCTTTTTAAAAATCTGTTTCTTGCAAGTCCCCCAATTTTATGTAAGTGTATTATTAAATTGCACAACTGCACTTTAAAACAGTCTTAATTGGGGGTCAGGAACTGAACTGTGGTGAATAAAACAAATGTAATATGTGACAGTGTCTTTCAGACCTTGTTCAAATCTTGCAGCACACTGCTCAGCCAGCTGTTGCATTGTCGTAGTGGGGAGGACACCAAGAGTCTTTGGGTTTGCTCCAATCTCTGGACAACACACTGTCAGAAAGTCCTGTGCCACAGAAACACACAAAAAGTTACACTCAGATACATGTATGGACACATGTCAGCTTGTTCCTATATGTGAGTCTGTGTGAGTGTCACACAGTTTGGATACTTCTTTGCTTCATTGTTTTCATTTTTCCCCCCAAATGTAAGTACATTACATCATGTATATATGTGTTTGTTCTTATGTGGTCATTTGTAAATATTAGTTAATGATATCTCATATTGTGCTTTGAGCCATACTAAGACTGGCAGCATCGTTCCTCATTGTCTCTTTCTGCGTGTGAGCCACTGAGACGTGTTAGGTCAAACACTGTGCCCTTGTTGATTATGTCTTCTCTGTGTGTGTGTGTGTGTGTGTATTTGTTTGTGTGTGTACCCGAACAGATCCTTGGGCCATGCGTTCCTGGTTGAGCGTGCGTCGTCTCTCCCAGCGGTGGATGGAGTCCTGAACCTCTCTGCTGAGCTGCCGTGTTGCTGACCTCTGCTGGTCAAAAGTCTTAATGTGCTCCAAAGCGCCATAGGTGGTGGTCAGATAATAGGAACCTACACACACATTCATACACAGGCATGATCAACAATGTGACGAACACATAGACATGTCAACAGGAAAAACTGCTCAAATATTTACTGGGTACCTTCTCCTAGTGATAATGATGGATCCATCAATTCCATCATGTATTCAACATCCAGCTGCAGGGCGGATAGATTGGATCTAGCCAGGACGTACATCATTACTGGCAGGAAGTCATCAGCTCCATGGGCCCGCCCTAAACACACACACACACACACACACACATAAACACTTTGACTCCAGAGGGGAAACAATTTTTGAGAGGTTTAAACACTTCTTCATGTTAGTCTAAAAACAGCAGATCGGCGATGTGCAGTTTTTGTAGTATGCCATGTGCACACTGAATTTTCCTTCATTTTTTAAGACTCCCTTGAGTCTGTTGAGACCCACAAAAGCTCAGAGGAACAGCACTGGCCTTTGAGATGACTTTAGCATAGTGGCCACAGTTGGAATTGCAGTTTATGCATCCTGATAGCCAGAATAAATGTTGGCAGTGTACATTTCAGCAAAGCAGGGATAAGTTTAATTCGTATATTTCATATGTATGAGATATGTTGACTCCATAGACTGTATATTAATATGGATGATGCATCTCCACTTACCCTACTGTACATAAGTGAGGCTAAAATATCACAGATATGGCCGCTGCCATCTTGCTCTGATGACATCATTCAAAGCCAGAGTCTGCATAAAAGTGATCTCCGCAATATCAAGTTTCCTGCCCATACACCTGTGCGACCAATCACGAGCATCACCATCGAATGCAAGCCCACAGATTGTCTTACACAGGTGTCAATCATGTTGGAAAATCCCTGTTTTATGGCATTAAAAAACTAATTAAAACCAAACTTATCAGAGAAACAAACCCTTGAATGTACAGCAGCATGATAAAAACTACCTTCAGTGAGAAACCATCTTTAGGAAAAATGTATTTGACGTGTGACACTTTGAGATTTTAGTTTGGCCTGTGTTCCATCCACTTGGAGAGGGAGGGCTTTATGACCTATACTGCAGCCAGCCACCAGGGGGCAACCAAGATGTTTCAGCTTCACTTTTGGGGAGCTGTCATGTCATTCATCTTTATGTACAGTCTATGGTTGAAACTCCTCCTGATGAGAAACTCAGCTCACATGCTTGTAATCTGACCTACGTCTTTTTAGAAATGTTGATATGAGATATGGTAGAGAAACATACAAATGTAATGTGTCCGTGTAGAAACTTGCACGGACACAATGCCAACATTTTCTTCTGGCAGGCTTACATGATGCCCACTGGCCCAAAAAGCCCATTTTCCATAGACAGTCATAATGACAGAAACAGCTTTAGTATGATGAATACATTTTTCTTAAATTAGTCTAATAGTTGGCAGGAAGACCGTGTTTCAGCCAGAGAAGGACTCAAATGCTAACGCTCTCTATGGGGCCCAAAACTCACCTGAGGAGCATAGGTGGATTATGAGATAAAGGGCCCCTGGGCACAGATATGAAAGAGACCCCACCACTCCTTTTACATAGGAGCAGGTTACACAGATTTTGTGGTGCTTTTGCTCCTTTTTTTGTTGTTTTGTGTCGCTTTCTGGTTGTTTTGATCCCTTTTTGTAGTTATTTTGTGTCTCTTTGCAGTTCCTTTGCATCTCTTTGTGGTATTTTTAAGTCTTGTTTCCTGCTCGGTTTGTGTTAATTTGAGTGACAGTAACAGTGGCAAAGGGGGTCCCTAAAACTTGAGTGCCATCTTGAAGTAGTACATTAATTGAACACAAGCAAGAAGCAACAAACATGTCTCCTGGTAAGTTCACTTCTTGTTTTACAAAAAACAAATGCGACATTAGAAAAACATTAGGGGTTTAAGGACTGTTCTGACCTGGACAGCTGACAGACATGGAGTCATAGATGATCTTGCAGGCCTTCAGCATATGCTCAATCTTTTTCTGGGGAGAATACTCCAGATGGAGATTGTTTAGTTTGATGCTGATCTTCTCCATAGCAGAGGCCTCGGGGACGGCTGTGGTTATTCCTAATGCTGTGGTGGTGCTGCCTAGGACAACAGACTGACACACACAACAACACACACACCCTCAGCATCACAACTGCTACTGCGACCTCTACTTGTCTGAATACAAGTGTGCTGCACAGCACTGTGTGTAGTCTCTTGAAGCTGTGGTACTGCAGCAGTGCTCATGGCCAGTCCTACCTGGTTCTGTGCCAGCTGTTTCAGGCTGTTGTCGTTGGTGTGCAGTTTTTCCAGACTCTGGTAAATTGGCTCCCTCAGTGGCTTCAGTACACTCTTACACAGAGCAGCTTCGACTATGTTCTCTGCATGGACACACACACACGTATAATTAATTCAATATGTTTCTAAATTTCTGTCTTGTTCAATGGACAACAATGGACAATAACCCTTCTATCGACGCCCTTAAAACAAATGGACTGTATGGTTCAACCAACACCTCTATAACTCAAGTCTTAGCAAAAAGTTGACAATATTGTGTGAGCCGTCAAACTTCAAACTACTGTGGGTTTGATCTATTGGATTCTATTAGACTGTACAGGTGTTACAATAAATCCAAAAATTGTTAGCTAGTACTTATGACAATATTAAACAGCTTTGCATCCTCATTCACCTCATCATGGGTGGAAAACATTATGTTCTAAAAATGTCCCCAAAAACCAGCCTCATTTAAAGGGGCAGTTAAAAAAAAAATAAATTTAAAAACTCAACAGCAATGTCTCTTCCCAGAAATCATGACCCAGTCATTCAAGATAATCCACAGACCTTGTTGTGAGCAGTTTCATGTAGGAACTATTTTCTTTCTACCAAACTACACCCAACGACTGTATCATAGTGCGGAAGGAAGCATGCATCTACTGTGAGCTCACCTAATACCACAGAGCTAGCTAACATTACAGCTCAGATGAGGAGGATGCCCCCAGTGTTTACATCTCACACTGTTACAAACACAAACTTGTGGTGCCCAAAGTGCCATCTAGTTCCATTACACTGGAGGAAAGGCGGGCATCTCTACGACTGATATCTCCAACACTCGGCAACTCGCATCAAAATTATCTTGGCTGATAAATAGCTCTACATATAAGAGGGAAAATATGTATTCTTGATTTTGGGGTGAACTGTTCATTTAAGGTATTTTAATGCTGTTGAAAGTGGCACTTCAGCAATTGTAGTATTGCACTACCATAAAGTAGTGTTACTCAAGAGTGACAGATTTTTAAGAAAAAAGGTCAAAATTGAAGCAGCAGAGGTTGAGATATCCTAAATTTAGATCAAATTCCTAAAATGCAGCATCCTACATTTCCAGTTCCTTACGCAGGCTTACTGTTATGAATGTGTACTTTACAAACCCAGAGATTACCCCATATGACATCATTAGGGTTATGTTTTCAGATTTTACATTGTACAAAGACAGAAGACATTACGCAACTGTTTTCACAGGCTGACTAGTACAATATAAATAGGTAAGATATACAAAGGACATAACAGTTTTGCAAATTCCCCACACAGTAACTCCTACATAAGATTTTAAGAATTCCATTGAATACTACTAATAAAAACATTATAAATAAAACAAGTTTTAGAGTTACCCAGTTTTTCTTGTGTGTACTGATGTTCCAGCATAGCTTGCAGCTCTGTACTCTGCAGCAGGTAACTCTTCAGTTGAGTCATCATCTGTCTGATTTCCTGTAACAGCTCAGTGGAGGACAGGTGTTTGGACATGGTCTCCAAGGTGAATGCACGGTGCTCTTTTACCTAAATAGAAAATATGAAAACTTAATTCGATTCCATTTGTGCTTTAGACTTTTGGTTGATGTTGTTATCCTGAGAAATCCAAAGATATAAGGTGACTGTCAAATCAAATTGTCAAATTCAGAAACCCTGTGTACTCACTAGGTTACCAAAGTAGCTCAGAGGGTCCCTGGCCAGCTCTACGATGCGCTGTGTGAGGCGGCGGTCATGGCTGATGAGGCCGGTGAGGACGGTGGACAGGCGGTAGCGGGCTCGGTCCAACATGACAGTGGTGGGAGTTCTTCTAACTGCTGCCTTGGGGCTGCGGCTCCCTGCAGGGCGACTGGAAAGAAATATACAGTAAGTCCTTTTCTTAGGTGTTTCTTCATCTTACATGGACTAATAGTCCTCTCCAGCATAGTGTTTGATTCATGTCCTTGTGACAGATGACACTCTTTGAGAAATATTCAAATATAGAAACTTTCTGCAAAGCATGACTCGTGACTTTGATTCCTCTGACCAACACAGTGGTACCAACTGATTATGAGGCCTAGTCTCTGCTCGTCTGAGACCCTGTGTACAGGGATGTGTCAATTTGTACACATAGCTCAACATGTTTTGATGATCTGAACTGTACAGAGTTCGTGCTTGTGTTAATGAACAACAAGCAACCTTGAACATCCTGGTATTCTCCATGTCTAATCCACATGTACTAAACTGTGTATTAGTAGTTTTTGGCCTGAGAATGTAGCTGCCCTTCCATCCTTGCATGTAGTGGAATCTTTTAATTTAACTTTACATATAAGTGAACTCCCAAAGAAAAATCATTATCATATTCTTGTACACTGTTAGGCAGGATATTACTATTTTTTAATTTTAGAGTCATGTTTACAATGGTATGCTATGGGGTACAACTGTTTTTCCCAGGGATAGTGTTCCAGACCCCCCGCCCCCACTGATTTCTACCCATGGATAGGTAACCTGATCTTGACATTAACATTTTACACAGTTCATCAAAAGAAAAACTGTACACACTGATCTGCTCTTGAGGGACTTGCATCTTATCTATGAGATCTGCTCTAGTATCTGCTCTGGAAACCTTCTTCATCTTAATGTACTGTATGTGCATCTACTCAGCCACATCATTTATAAAAACATGACTTCACTGCAATGCTATGAAGTGGTAAGACTCATAAGCACACATGCATTTTTACGCCAAAGACACCTCAGTAGCTAGTCCACATTAGCATTTGAATTAAATGTTGGTGTCTGTTTTTAGCATTTGGAAAACCAAAAATGCAAAAGTAAAAGAGAAAGGAGTGTGTTTATATGCTCCACTGTGAACTCTGACAAGGTGATCTTACTATAAAAATCTAGGAACCCAGTTACCTTGATAGTTTACTTATAAACACAAGCCCAGTAGTTATAAAGTAAACATAACGTCAGGCTAATCATTGTATGTACTTAACTTTTTCAAGGCAATCTTTGTTTTTTTAAAAGTCAGATAAATTTGTCAGATTTTACAGTGTAACACCAACTGCAATTGTGTATGGTTAATCATTTCAGTACCCACAGTAGTAACCCTTTATGAGAAGCATTTAATACAACATTAGTTTGTGTAGTTACAGGTTAAATACAACTAGAAGCTCTGATCTTACATTTTTCCTTATCATACTAGGATTGACTAGTTAACTAGCTTGCTACAGCTACTAAAATGACCAGTGACAGTGTTTATTTTAGCTGGTAAAAACCATGGCTGAGCCTGTAGAAATCATTAGTGGAGCCAAATCCAGTAAACATTCGGGGTTCAACCCTATCTATGGCAGTTATATGAGCTTTTTTTCCAGCCATTTGAGATGATAGAAAAATAGAATACATTTTTTTTTAAAAATCTGTACATCATGTGAGGAAAAACATGATAGTTGCCAAGAAAAAAAATGTAGTGCCTACATCTTATTTTGCATATAATTGTTCTCCAACTGTCTTCACCATTCTGAAACCAGAACACAACAAATGTTGAAGACGACTACTTTTCACTCCTGCTACCTAAAAAGGGGCAAAAATAAGCTGATGTCACTATTTTCAAGTTACAAAACAAAGACAGGGTAGGAGTTTAGTGTAAATAGCATAACTAATCCTGAAACCTATTTTTGTTATACACTGCTAGAATAAATCTCCTACATCTGAATCCAATCTGGGCTGCTCTAACTGCAAATCAAGGACCCCCAACAATGCAAGTAAAGGTGGTCTTCAATAACCTGAACTGAATATCAGGTTAACATCAGAACATATACTCAGTTATATTAGATTTCTTTAGAGGACAGCCACCCTCCTGCTCCGCCTATAGACATGAGAAACAGCTTTGCTGTGTCTACATTTAAGAACCCAACTCCTGATATTAATATATCAGCAGTGGGTGGAAACAGGCATTAATTATTATTTCGGACAGGTTAAGTGTGAAAGAGAGGGGATGACATGCAGCAAAGGGCCGTAAGTGAGAATCAAACCTGTGGCAAGGACATTGCCTTTGGGGTGTCTGCTCGACCCACTGAGCTACTGGGTGCCTTGAAATGGAAATTAATTGGCATTTTCTTTTACTGATTTTCTGAACTTTGTGCTACATTGAAACAGAAACCTGGCTATTGTAAACTTAAAATATATGCTGTGTGGACAGCTTGACAGGCATAGCAACAGTAACTAAGGGAGGCGGGGCCAGACCTACTTGTGATTTTGCTCCTGTTCCTGGTTCAGCTCTCCTTCTTCCTCTGTGCTGCTAGTAGAGCAGGAGTCAGGGTCAGTTCCCAGCACAGCACCCCCCTGTGGTGAGTACAGTGACACATCAGGCCGCCGTGCCGGGGAGGGAGGGGGCACTCTCATCCCAGCACTCTGATTGGCTAATCCTCCTCCAGCCTGGTTGGGGCACACAGGTGCATCAGGGGAACAGGGTTTCCTCCTTGGCGGAGGGACTGGACGGGACGGTTTTTTCACTGATGGTGGACAGGGGGAGCTGGATTTTGGTTTGTCCTCCTCTTTATCTGTTTTCATTTCTTTTTCCTCCTTCTCATCCTCTTTCTCTGTCTTTTCCTTGTCCTTTTTTACCTCCTCCTCCTGATGCTGGCTGCTGTTCTCTTGTTCACCCCCCTCACCCAGCTGACCTGATTTACTTCCTGCTTTCTCCTCTCCTCTCTCTTCTCTCTCTCCTCCCCCCTCTCTCTCAGTTTTCTTTGCAGGATTTTGTCCCTTCTCTCTCTCCGTCCCCTCTCCTACCTCTCGGTCAGTGCTTTTCCTGGAGGAGGTGCGACGGAGAGGAGCAGGAGGCAGTGGGGGAGCGGCTCGGTTCTGCAGGGGGACAGGAGGCCTTGAAGGAGTAAGTGATGTCGACATTGACTTCCTCTCTTCTCTCTCCCCTACTCCTCCCTTTCCTTCCTCTTTTTTCTCAGCTGCTGGAGGTGCAGAGGATGAAGAGTGAAGCAAGGGGGGAGAGGAGAAGAGGAGGCCCATCCCTGAGCCAAGGCTGGGGGGTCGGGGTGGGGGGCGCTTGTATTTAATCTCCTGGTTGGTCGTAGTTTTAGTCTGACCTTTAACCTCTGTATTGATCTTCTGTGGGGCTTCTCCATTCTGTAGGGAGGATGTGATGTTTTGATTGGTGATGATATCAAGTTTGGAGATAGAGGAGGGGTTCAGGTCTTTGTTGGGGCTCTCCTCCACTGGGACTGGGTTGACATACAAGAACAGTCTGCTGTGGCTCTGATCCAAAACCAGGTCCTGGTCCTTTGCCTGCTGGTTCAGATCAGATGTCCAGAAATCTGCAACACATGCAGTCGCTGTTATTGCTTTGCACTGATTTGTCACTCAGTTACTTTCCTTATTTTGATAATGTGTATTTTTTGTTTCTCTGTTATCACTGTCTCACATTGTATGATTATATGAAAACTTGGCTCAATGGTTTATTATTGACATTGGAAAAGTTACTAGCACAAGGTTTACATTCATATTAAAGTTGCTCTCTGAGCGCAAGGAAAAGCCTCTACAGGCCTTCTAACACTTCTGCATTTGTGGGCCATCAGTATGTGCACTATAGTCCTCCTTCAGCCAAACTGGTTGAGCACAAGCGCATCCCAGACTTTCGCTCAGGCCCCTTGGAGTGCCACTCATCCTTGCTTTCAATTTTTCCCAGTGGCCACTCATGGTGTTACAGAAAAAAATATCCCTCATGCCCCAAAAGGCATTTTTACCATAGACCAACATGATAAAAGAGACATCTGTAAAACTGTTGACAGGACACCTTGAACTGCAAACAAGATAAATAATGCCTGTTTACATTACGAATTGTTGATGTGGCTTTTGTAAAACTGTCCTTGAGCCAAGAGAGTGAGTTCAAAATCTAGTCCACAGGCCCAGACATATCAAACAACATCAAAGAACTAGTGGCCTTGCCTCACATCACATGTGTCTCGGTCAAAGAGTTTCATTTATACACACCACAAAGACTATAGCCAACTAGCATGTACGAGCTACACCTGGGTAAGAGGAAATAACTCTCCATACCAGCAGGAAGTGGTAGTCTGCAGTCGTCATTTAAAAAGGGAAACTGGATGACCAACAGTACAAATTAAAGACACTAGTTAGCCAGTTAGCACATTAACAACAGAACCCAGTGTTGAAATAACAAATGATTTTTACCATTTTTACCATAACATAAACAACTATTAACAGTTTCTGCTAAAGAGCTCAATTGCTAAAAAAAAAACAACTTACTTAATGTAAAAAGTTTTCATTTCATGCTCTCTTGACTTAAGCCATTTGTTTACTTTCCTAACTTCCTTTCCTCTTCTCTTGCACTGAGCTAAACTGCCAATCAGAGGGTTTTCACTCACCGACATGCTTTGCCATCTCTGACACCAATTCAACATGTTGAATCGGCTGCCAAAACTAGGGCGACAGACAGAGGTAAACCCGGAAGCTAGAAACTTATTTGGCGTATGCACCATAGGTGAGTAATTCTCACTGGACTGGATAGGTCTAATCTTAGGATCCGGTTTCAGATCTAATAAAACATGCATGCCTCCACTGGCCAAGCTGGCTAACTTCCTGTTCACTCCCCGCAAATGTTACGGAAGCAATTGGATCAAATTCCAATAATAAAATCATCATTGTTTTACATTTGTTTCTTTTCCAGTGAGTGCGTATAGGAAGAATGCCGGTTAGGTCAGGGTGTGCAACATGATGAACGCTGAAGTTGCAACACCCTGTGCGGCCAATATGCCAAAATTGCAGCACCCCACAGCTCTGTTCCTGGGGGCTTTGACCCAGTGCATTGACTTCCTGGAGTCTCGTTGTTACTATGATACCGATGGAGACTGAGGGAAGTCACTGCAACTAGGCAAGAAATAGTCCTGCTCATAAATAATTAGACTTTGTTTTTTCTACCGATTAAATAAACAAAATATAACTTCTTAATGGTGAGTGATTACAGGTGCTGGTAGATAAATTTTGTTCCCTTTGAATCGAGCCAGGATAGCTGTTTCCCCCTGCTGTGAGTCTTTATGCTAAGCTAAGCTAATCACCTCCTGGCTATTGCTTAATATTTGACAGAAATTGGAAAGGTATAGATCTCAGTAAGGTATTACCCTAGCTTTGGCTAAAACATGAATAACCTGTTTCCAAAATGTTGAATTATTTTTTTCATATTGTGTCTACTAAGTTAAAATTTAAAAAAGTGTAAGGGGACACATATTAAATCCTTTACAGCGCACCAAAGAACCTTTCTATGCTAAAGATGATAGGTAAATATGATATAATGCATACATTACAGCCAGAAATATGCTGTCTTTTTTACATTCTGTCTGTGTATTTTCATGCATGCTGTCATAAATATATTCATTCATTCATTCATCTTCTAACTGCTTCATCCTCTTGAGGGTCGCAGGGGGGCTGGAGCCTATCCCAGCTGACATCGGGTGAGAGGCAGGGTACACCCTGGACAGTTCGCCAGACTATCACAGGGCTGACACATAGAGACAAACAACCATTCACGCCCATTCACACCTATGGACAATTTAGAGTTATCAATTAACCTAGTCCCCAATCTGCATGTCTTTGGACTGTGGGAGGAAGCCGGAGTGCCCGGAGAGAACCCACGCTGACACGGGGAGAACATGCAAACTCTGCACAGAAGGGCTCCCATGCCCGGGATCAAACCGGCAACCCTCTTGCTGTGAGGCGAGAGTGCTAACCACCACACCACCGTGCCGCCCTGTCATAAATATATATTTCATTTAAACATTTCTGCTAAGTAGAAGCAATGATGCAATTCCTCTCATCCTCTATCTTTCATTGTAGTATCTTGCTGTTTGTTACAGCAATGACCCAACTTCAGTTCACTAATGATGTAGATTTATCTACCTGCACCCATGGCAGAGATGACCTCCAGCTCTTCTTTCTTAGTTGCCGTGGTAATAGCCCGGGGTAACCTCAATGGAATAGCCAGAATGTCCCTGTTTGATGGATTTTATAATAAAAAGCAGTTTTAATTATCTGACATAGTATAGCACAATATTACTGTGTTTGTGACTATGTGTGACTGTGTGTGTGTGTGTGTGTGTGTGTGTGTGTTTCTTGTACATATATGTATGTTTATGTGTGGCTTGAGTACTTATATGCATTTGTTTGAGATGTATATCCACGAAAGTCATGTTTTTTATTAGTGTGCACATGCTGTTATTTTGTGTATGTGCATACTGCATGTATGTGCAGATATACAGTATGTGCACTGTATATGTGTTACCTGCTGGCACAGTAGAAGGAGATCAATTTGAAGATGTCATCAAAAACCAGAGAGGAATCCTCTAAGTGGAGAACTGGGACAGAAAATTCAATAATGAATCAGTAACTGCTCTGCTATCTGCTGTACAAATGTTGCATTTTCTGTTTCTACTATCTGAAGCTTTTACAATTGCTCTCTGTGGCACAAGCTGCATCAGTGTGTAACACGCACATGTCTTGTGTTGTTTGACCATCAGGTTGTGTACGAGCGGTGCCCCCTGTTCATCAGGCAGGCGTACTGACAGTGTCATGGCCTTGTCCTCTGTGCTGTGAACCAGGAATGCCTGCAAATGTCAACATGTGGTTACTACTCTCAGGTCAGAACTGTGAACATGTCGAGTGAAATGCTGTCAGGTCTTAGAAATACAGAACCCAACATCACAAACATGAATCCATTACTTTGTTACAACAGTTTTAAATATTTTGTATCAAAATTTCACACACCACAGCTTGAGCAACAGGAAAAACAACACACTGACCATTACAGCCTGTGTTAAAGTTCAACCAGTATGCTATTTTTTGTAGGTCTCATAGTTTCCTATGATTTCTGAGAAAGAAAATTATATTTTTATCAAAAAAATATAGGAAGAGTCCTGAAAAGGACTTTGTCATTAGGGTAACGTGGGGCACTGTTCACTTGGCAGACTTCCAATTAATTTTTTTCTGAAATCTAGAAAGTCTTTAGGTTGGTGCACAGCAGGTCATACAAAATATAACCTCAAGTCTGTCCACAGTGAAGCATGTGATTCAGTATTTGAACATGGGAATGAGAGATTCAGAAATTAGAAGGTAATGAATTGATATAATATTAATATTTACTTGGGCTCAAAGGAATAGTTTGACATTATAGGATAACTTTATTTTCTGTGTTTCCAAGAGTAAGATGAGAGGATTGATGTAAATCTCAGAATAACACAGTGTCACTCCGAAGCTGTTGAAAACCAGCGCTTGGTCAGTGACTTCCAGCGTCAGACACAGACAGAAAAAGCCATCATGTTCATTCATGCCATTCATGTTGGCAGGATACATGGCCGGTTGCCATTGTTGTATGACAGCGCCAGGCAGTGTCAGGGGGAAATGTGGCTGGACAACAACATATGTTTAAGGGGGCGGGAAGGGTGGTGGATTAGTCCAACAGCCACCAGCTTTCACCTGGAAGGCCAGTGTTTGCTTCCTGTACGATTGTAAACCCAAACCCTGTTCTTTTTTCCTAAATCCAACCATGCGCATGTGTTGGCAAAACATAACCACGTGTATTTTTTGTTGAAGAAAAAAAAGGCCAATTCGCAGTGTTGTACCAACACAGTACATTTATTTTGAAGGAGACTGTATGCAAACTGTACATTTCCTGTAAAAACGGAAGTTTATTTTGAAAACAGACTGTTTACGTCACATGCTGAGCTACACGTTTTGTTACTTGCTCACGCCCCCCATTGCCCCGAAAAAGGCGCATTCTGTATAACCAAAAGTAGGCAGGTGGCATTTTGCTGCACACCCCGATTTTGCTTTTATACTGCCAATGCTGAAAGAAGACTGATTGGGCTTTCCTGCAAATTTGCACAATTCCTGTTTAAAAAGGGCTTGACTGTGGATGGAGCTGTTGAATGGATTTGATGGACTCTCTATAGAAGGTTTATGGTTTAAGTACTGTTTGAGGGGCAGGTAGTAGACTCACAGAATCACGTCATTTTGACGTGATGAAGTAATGACTAAAAGCTGACAAAAATGTCACGACTTTTTTTCAACTTAAACCTTTTGTGTTTTTGTCGACTAAAACTACCTAAACTGTGACTAGTATGCATTTTGTCTAAAAACTAAGACTAAATCTAAAATAGCTGCCAAAACAAACACAAGTGAACAGTGCTAACAACAGTGTTGACAGAGCTAATGGTGTTAACCAGGGGGGAACCGCGGGGTGGACACTATGCTTCCACGCCACTGCTGCCTCAATGTCAGTGATGACTACTGTACAAGCAATGCGCAAAGTGGTGGTGATAGACTAACCAGTGGGATATGCACATACAGCCAGACCGTCTACCACAACAAAAACAGAGAAGCTCAGATTACAACACATACAGTGAGCGGGACTTCAATCTCTGCTCATGACACCATCTTTCCACTTTATCCTTACATAGCAAATATTTGTTTGCTGCTGTTTTATCGCTGGGAATATCTTAAAGAGCTCCTTTAAGGCTTGTCTGCACGGGAGGCGTTTCAGCAGTATTTCTCAGCTGTATGTCTCGGGTGTTTTGTGATAAATGCACATTAGAGTGTTCTGTTAAGTCATTAAGTGACCACTACTGTTGCTATTACTGACCTTGCTGTACAACAATCTAAAACTTTCCAGTTAAATGTCATAAGACATCCAAACTCAGTTTTTTAGAGAGGTATCAATTCAAACTGCAACTCAAAGATCTAAGGCAAAATCAGTGTGTAAATGTGTGTGTGTGTGTGTCTCACCCCAGCCGTCTCTTTCTCCATTATACTAGTAGTTTGGTCTTGGCTGAGTTCTTTGGGCTGCCATACTGAGACGCTCCCAACCAACCGATCTATAGGACTCAGCAATTGAGGAGTTGGAGAGGATGGTGGGATAACAGGGGGAGGTGGAGGAGGAGATGATGATAAGGAAGAGATTGTTGGTGATAATGGAGCAGGAAGAGGAGGAGGAGTAAAAGAGGGAGTAAGATCAGAGGAGACCGTTGGCTGGAGAGAAAGCAGGGGAAGTGGAGACACCGGAGTAGGGGAGAGAGGAGGAGGAAGAGATGGGGGAGGAGGGTTGGAGGAAAGAGGGGGAGGAACAGAGGGGGGAGGAGGATTGGAGGAGAGGGGGGGTGGGGGTTTGGAGATAGGAGGGTGAGGGGGAGGAGGTTTGGTGACAGGAGGGAGAGTGGGAGGGAGGGTTGGAGGAGTGGACGGAAGTAGAGGAGGACAAGAGGGGAGCTGGGAGGACTTCACTGCAGGAGGTGGTGGTTTGGGTCGACATGGCCGGACTGGAGGGTTAGAGGAGGGCAGGGAAGGTGGAGAGAGGGGAGCACATGGAGGGATGGAGGCAGAAGAGGGGATGGATGGAGTGTCTAGTGATCCTTTCAGAGGGCTTGTGTGTCTGTAAAGGAAAAAAGGCAAAAGGTCAGAAACAGAAATAACATGCTGGGGATTTGTTTGTATCTTGTCTCTGCTTCAGTTTGCCTCCAGACACAAGCATCTGGTCACCAGGACTTGAGTCACTCTCAGTGACCGCAGAAACACTGACATGCACTTCTGTGACACGTGATGTCTTTTATTACTGTGAAAAATTGAAACTATTGTTGAGAGGATCGGGAGCCATCCATGTCCTTAAGAGAATCTGCTGTAGTGTTTTGGTGTTGTTAGCCCAGAACATAACCGAAGAGATGGTCTGTTGTTGCAGTGCACAGTCTCAGTTTGATATAAGCTTAGCGGGTAAATTGGTGTTATTTAATGTGTATTTTTGTTGTTTTCTATTTTCACGAAAAGACCAAACCCAAAACCCAAGCCCATGTCTCAATACTTCACAGTGTTCCCACCCTGTCTGTGGCAATCATGTTTTTTTTTTTTTTTGTGGGCCATTTGAGAGCAGCAGAACAAGCATAAAACAAAACACTGACATGCTATCACCATGCAAAGTTGTCAGGACAAGTGTGTTTCTGCCCATTTAATGAATATAAGGCCAATATTCACTCTATTTTTTGGCTCTGTTTTGGTTTCTACGGAGCCCTTAATGTTCTAAATTGTTGTATTTTTACCTCTGCCAAGGAGTTTATGTTTTCGCTGGCGTTGGTCTCTTTGTCTCTTTGTCTGTCTGCAATATAAGTTGAAAAATTCTGAATGGATTTTGATGAAATCAGGAAAGGTTGATAATGGGACAAGGAACAGATGATAAAATTTTGGTGGTGATCGGTTGAAGCGAAGTGGATAAAATAATAAAATGGTGGGAAATCCGAGCTGTTTGGCGGAGGTCTGCAATCTCCGAGTGCTCTAGTTTATATTGTTGTTCGCACAAGTTAGCCTTTTGTTATGCACACAAGATAAGATAACTGTTCCAACAAGATAATTACTGTAACTTGTGCACACAAAATAAAAAATGTCACCTTTTGGGACTTCAGGGGCTCCACAGGTTTCCACCAACCCCTGAGAAAAATACATCAGTCTATGCAATAAAAGAAATTACCGCAATAGGACGCATGTAATACAGCTTTGTGATGCGTTTTGTAGGGTAAGGATGTGTGCTTTGTAAGTTTTGTAAGTTACCATGTAGGGTATGTGTTGAAATTTTACATTTAGTAATGTTCAGCAATGCTGTGGTTATTACGTGGTTATGTTTATGCACAAGAACAACTTAGTTATGGTTCAGAAAAGATCATTTTTTGGCTTAACTTATCCAGTTGTTGTGCCGCTGTAGCCGCTGGAAACATGGCAATGTGTTGCTAAAAAACACTTTTTTTTTTTTTTTGTTGGTCTTGAACAGTGGTCTGCAGCCTGGCAGCTGTCAAGCCTAGATGTCACGCCATCCACCGTCCCCTCCACCTCGCATAATAAGAACAGTGTGACTTAAGAAATGTTGATATGATATGAATTAAACGAACAAATGTAACATGTCTGTGGTTTGCAGAAATGTACAATGCCAAATTTTTCCAGCAACTCAGCTGAAAAATCATGTCTCCAGCATGTCTTCAGCTGGTAATGTTTTGCTGAGAACTGCGAGGAGAGGAAGAGGGAATGAGACGTCTGGATGCAGGCGACAGATGTGACCCATGACCAGATTATCATAGTTTATGGAAAATGCAGCATAGTGAGGATATTGCCATGTCATACATGAGATGTATAATGCGGCTCTCAAATTGCACATCCATTCCACGTTGAACCCGTTCGTATGAGTCAGCCGTTGCTGTGTTTATCATTGTTAGTCGAGAATCCTACGCTAAACTGATAACCCAGATAATTGTAGGGTAACAATGGTCTTCATGAGCAAAGAAAGTTTTGTACCATGTCTACAATTCAGTCCTTACTCACACACTCCCTCTCTCGCTCTCACCCTGCATTTGGTGATAATTCTCTGACTTTGTCACTACAAGCGACAAATAACACATAATTGAGGCCTTGTTAATATAAAAAATATTGATGAATACAGCTTTAGAATTGAGTCATAGTTATATAATGTCATTTTTTTAAAGGCTACATAACTTCCTAAAACAGGCTGCACTGTTAACATTAGTCAGACAGGAGGAAACAGCGCCTTTGTTGTTCAGATTAATCCACATTTGGTTTGTTCCTGAGTCTTTGTGGCAGCAGGATGGTGTGTGTGCGGCTAAGTCAAAATAAACTACAGTGTGTGTTAGTGGTAATGAAGGAACATGTCACCCAGTGCAACAATGTGGCTCACTGGGACAGAGGAATGAGATATATCAGGAGATACAGATTATCTATATGATTATCCTTTAACTGGTCAGAATGCTAGTTAGCCTAGCTTGGCTACTGGCTGTTTTTGTCTTTTGTTCTAATTTTTGCTCTTCAAAACAATTGTGTAACACCAGGGATGGAGACGAGGGTCAAGTGCAGCATTGTCTTAATAAGAGGAAGCAGTGGTTATGTGAGAACAGGAAAAGGTAGTTATAACTTTGAACAATGACATTATCAGCAGGAGAAAGATGCTAAAATAACAGTAGTTTGACAATAATATGTCATATTGGTGTTTAAAATGTTAAATAGCCTATCACAAAACAGGCTTCAGCATATCCTACCTCTTGCTGCAGACAGCAAGACACCAGTCATGCTGATGGTAATCTGATGGTTATACTTTATAGCTCAGAGATATGAACACATTCTATATTTGTTTCAACTCTGAGCCAGTTAGATGCAGCAGGCACTGCATTCAACATTACAGCTTGTTGGTATTCAGTTTAATAAAGTGTCAGTTGAAATGCTGGTTGCAGTTAAGACAAAGTACAGGCTTTTATTGAGAAGACAGTGTGACCACATCAGTCCAATTTTAGATTTTATTCAGGGGCTTTCTGTGCTGCTCAGACTGTTTACTTCCACTTCTGTAAGTTTAGGTCAGCTAGCTAACACAATCACAGTAGATCATCATAAGCAGAATGAGGCAATTCACTGCTTGTGCCCTTTGAGTCTTTGCTTTATCTCTGTTTATAATTTAAACTAAGCCCTGTGTTTGGGCAGGAGAAAAAATACTCCTTTATTGTGGGAAACCACCGCAGTCAATCCCATGGCTCATTTCAGGCCCTGATACCCAGCAGCAAATCATTTGTATGAAACAGTTAAGTATATACACTAAATGTGGATTTAAAGGGGAATTATTATCTTTTTTCTGTATGTGTATATTAAATGTGGCTGAAGTTTTAAATAATAGGGTAAACACAGGTAAAAGTAATCCTTGTGAACAAAAACCTCCGGCCTCTTTAGACTTTTCTGAGTACTCTGTTTCCAGGGTATTTTCTGCTTTCGAGACAAGCTAACATCAACTTGTAATGGATTTCTTTATATGGTCGTCTGCCTAAGGCACATTACTGCAAGTGTTTACATTACATACAATGCTACATATAGCTACATGCTAACATTAGGGTAATGTAATCTTGGTCGCAGATGATTCTTTGCGATTTCAGATCAGGTTCCTGTTACAACATGTCAGGTTGTGTTAAGAAGCTTTTATTTGTGATTTTAAACAACACAAGGTGCAACTATCTCTGTTACAGTCATCCCCCGGCTGCAAGTACACTGCTACATATAGCCACCTGCTAATGTTGCTGATGTTGTTAATTCCTCCCAGTTTTCGGATCATATTCCTGCTGGAACATGTCTGGTCATGTTCAGATACTTTTATTGGTGATTTTTCCAGGTCCCCAGGAAAGCTGGTCAGCCTTGCTTTGATTTTTTTTCCCAGTGGCTACTTGTGGTATTGCAGCAAAAAAAATCCCCTGTGGCCCAAAAAGCATTCTTGCCATAGGCCACTATTTTAAAAGTCATGTCTGTAAAACTGTTGACAAGACACCTCAAACTGGAAACAAGTAATGTAATTTTACATGTGGTCCTTTCCTTCATCTGCAGAGTGTTGGAGTGGGGGCAGAAATCTCATCAGTTCTAAACAAATGAAACTGAAACTAACTGCATGGATAAATAAATAGGTAAGTGAGAAAATATGTGTTTGTGTAATTTCGGTGAAACCAACTCCTGAAAATTTTCATTTAAAGAACAGATATATGAGTAAGCATCATGTTTAAGATCTGCCTTCTTTATACTTTTTGTTACCTGAACCACTGACATATCTTTTATCTTTTAAAGCCACATAGAGCCCGAGTTAGAGTGAGATCACCCTTCCTTGAATTTGAAAAACAAAAAAATCCTGAGTTATTGAGGAAATCACATGTCGACAGAACAAACCCCCAAAATCCTGTTTGTACCATACACACGTCATAGTCGCTCACATGCCATCCACACTCACAGGAAAAGGGTGAAATAACCATGAGGTCAGGGAAATCTCTGGGAAAGCAGCTCTGCAGATGTCAGTAAAATACTCAGCACAGTCACTCTGGAACAAACTGCATTTGATTTTATCTTTATTACCATTTGGTAACATCATATGATCATATTCACAACATATGATCATAGTCAGGGGGATGTTAGAAACAATAGATTCCTATTTTTCGTAAGGATAAAGAGCAGTTGTTTTAAATGTGTGATGTAAACTTTCTCTTCAGTCCTTGAGATAGCACACCATGACTTTCTTGATGGGTGGAAAGTAACTAAGTTCATTTAATCAAGTGCTGAACTTGAGTTAAAATTTTAGATATTGTTGTATTTTAACTGAGTACTTCCATTCCATGTTATACTTCTACTCCAGTACAATTCAAGGACAAATTTTTTTTACTTACTCCACCTAATTTATTTGGCAGCTTAGCTACTTACTTTCAGAATTGAACTACAAAAAAGGTTTGTTATAGATTAATCTATCTGACAGAATATATATATATATTTTTTTAAAAATAAGCTCCATCTCGAGCACCAACGACAATAAAATGCTACTTCCACATCAATGGATCATTAATTCAGCTATGAAACGCATAAGTAGTGTAACACTCAAAGGGGCCATCTTTCTGCATTACTTTTTAATAATTTGAGTACATTTTACTGATAATACTTAAGTACTTTTACTTAAGTGACATTATCAGTGCATGACTTTTTCTTGTAATGGAGTCTTTTTTATATTGCAGTGTTAATACTTTAATTTAAAGGAATACTTCACCCACAAAATGACCAATGGTATATTAATAACTTATCTCGTTTTAGTTTGAGTTCTTTGAGAAAACTTTGTTTTTCTCACATGCCTTCATGTTGAACGAAGAATTAAAAACAACAGAAAATTTTTCATGAATTGAAGTAAATGGGGTCCATGTTTAACAATGGCAAAACTGTATGAAAACATCCATTTACAAACTCTTGCAGTAGAATTCAAGTCTCATTTATCCAGTTGGATGCTCAGTACTTCCCAAACACATGTACTTTCACAAAAGCCTCACTATTTAAACACTTCGGCCTGTGAGCAACATGCATGGGCAAGTGTGTGCGTTTTAACTTGTTCATTTCATAAGCAGACTGTGAAAAATAATATTAAAGTGAAAATGCATGTGATTTGGGAGTATATCTGGATAGAGACTCGGATTATACTGCACAAGTTGTGTGTAAACAAATGGTTTGATATAGTTTAGCTGTTGTTAAACGTGGCCCCTGTTTACTTCAGATCATCAAGAATTTTCTCTGTTTTTGGATTCTTTGTTCACCATGGAGACATGCGATAAAAACAAAGTTGAGTGAGTGGGGTGTGTAACTGGTATACAAATGGTTATTTTGGAGTAATGTATGCCTTAAGTAGGCGTCTGAATATCTCATCCACCCTTGACCTAACATGACCTTAAGGATAATCACATAGTTTTGAAAGTAGAGGTAAAAAGCAACACAATCCTGGCACTAGCTCTATTACAAAATAAGAAGTCATCATAATCTATTATTATTTCTTTTATAACTTTAGTCTTAAGTGAGAAAACATTGTAAGACTTAACAAATGCAGCAGCCTCAACCAGCCTCAACATGTTACCTGACACAAAGTCCAACAAGTATGACTCTGGTAAAAAAGATCCTAAATCACATCAACACCAAAACACAGCCTGAAGTTTAAAGCTAAGGTACTTATGCTGTACAGAGGGACATTCAAACTCTTGACTGTGTACATTTAAACTCAAACCTGCTTACTTATTCTCACACGCCTTATAACGGTCTGATCTGCCTTTTTCAAGTGGTCAGTGGCAACTTTCAACCACTCATACAAGTGGTATGAAACTCCAAATGTCAGCATTTCTCTGACTAAATGGTTACCGCTCTCTTGGTGCAACTCATGTGTTAGAAATCTGATTTAATAAGACACCATGAAAACAGGATCCGGAATTTCAAAAACTCTGAGAAGCTACTGACCTAAATATTAGTCGGTGAGTCATCACATCTGTTTTTCCTGCTCTGGTCGTCTAACTTTCGACCCCCAACTCCCTCTCCCCTCAACGACAGTTACAACCCCCCCCCGTTGTCGCGACAGAGTACAGTTCCTGCACTGCATTTTCACCCAGCTACATTATCACCTAACCCCTCACACACTCACCCTGCGTCCTTGGAAACAACGCTGGCTTCCATCATATTTCCACAGATTGAGTGTTCGACTGCTCTCTGTCACTCTGTCTCTCTCTCAGCTCCATCGAAAAACCCCGCCTCTTCTCTGCCCCCTTTTCTTCTTCCTCCTGTGGATCGGAGCAGGACTGAATAAGGAAAAACTAAAAGGCAAGGGGAAAATATGTTTCTCTGTCAGGCCTGCCCTCTGTTTCTGCTTCGACTTCCTGAGCTGATCATCAGGCAGGAAGAGGCCGAGCACTTTGGTCAGACTTCCCCTGCTCTCTCTGTCTTTTTTTGTCTATGACTAACATTCTTACAATTCCTCTCTCATGCAGTTATGCTCTCTGCTTCTACTGTTGACAGTCTGGCATTATTACTCTTTCATTGAACAACTTTTTTGATCGGTTCTTCTCATCTTTGCTCATTTCTGCTGATTCAAACAGGATTACACACACCTTTAAATCTTAAAACAACCCTGCTCAAATTCTGTATATGTGGCCTAAATATTCAGCAGATTCTCTGTTAGCCTCCTCCTCTCCTTCCTTGTCCCCTCCCCTCTCCTTTAAAGATTTCCAGATGCTCCCCCGTTCACACTGTGGAATGTTGCTACAACTTCATGTTTCCCGCAAGCTTCATTCTTTTTTGAGCCCCCCCTTTCCTCTTCTCTCTCTGCCTCCTCTCACCTCCCCCTTTTTAACGTTCACAATTAAAACTCACTGATTTTAGTTGTCTTTCCACCTCCTCTCATTTATAATCTTTTTAAACCTTCTCATTTTTTTTTGTCTAGCTCTGTGTAGATCACTCTGGGGGTTGGACTGACATGTTGGTGTGCAGCTTCCAGTACAAAGCCTTACTGTCTTACTTTGCAGGCGTAAAAATGCCAAAAACTGAAGACAAATCTAAATACTGCCACAAAACTGTCAAACAGTTTACAAAGGTATGGTCTAAAGGTCACTGTCTCCCTTCAGTTCATTTACATTTGCATATAATGTAAAACCCACAGATGTGAAGGTGTGTGGACATGCAGACGTGGTCAAAGACCCACACAGACACAACCATGTATTTGCAGTGCAGCCAAGTGTGATGACTGTGCAGCTGCTTCCTGTGCAAACAGAGGTGGTCATACATGCTTTCTGCAAGCTCTACCTAACTTATTTGTTTTCACCATCAGTGAGCAACCATTGGAGGGAGCTATGGTACAGACCATAACACACCATAGTTACACTAGTAGTTGCCATGATAGTGGATTTTCTTTATAAAACAAAGCCTATTACACACCATGAAACATGGTAAGTGCTTGATTTAGCCACTGTCTGATCACAAACTGTGCCATCAGGAGGGAACTTGGATCATTAAAATATCACTGTGATCACAACTGTTTACAGAAATGCTCAGACTACCTCATAGGCTATAATGGTGCAGCCAAAACAAATCTGACCCAACCAAAGCCTGTCTTAAATGATTAAAAGTGTATAAGTGAAGTGATTTTCTTTGACAGTAGGGGACTATCAAAGGACAGTTTCGTCTGTGAATCTTGTGAGTTATGATGGAGCCAATTGAAAAATTATACTTAAACTCAATAGGCTAGCATAGAAACCCCAGCGCCAACTAGTGTTTTGAAGCGACGCAGACGCACCATCAAACAAGTATAACTGCTCATAACAGTTGGGCCACTTGTGCACACAGGCTATGGCGTCTAGAGCTGAGGGAAACTGCAAAGTTAATCGCATTATAGACGAATTTGGCGAGCGATTTGTGTATGCCGCCATCTTGCGGCGGCGCCGTTGCTGTGGTGACATGTGTCAGTCATCAATTCATTATGGGTCATTGTGAACTGACTCTCTACAATGACAGCATCATGTATAGCTGGACTGATGATTTTAGACGGTGGCCTCCGGTAACTGATGAAGGTAACTTAAATGAGTACCGATATTAATATAGAAATTAATCATTTGTTTGAGCGGTAAGCAGGAAAGATTAGAGTAACTTAATAGGGAGATAACAGACTGTATCATTAAACACTGTGTAATATAACGTTAGCATACGTTACGTGTGCTGGTGTTAGCAAGCTAGCAGCGTGACATTGAATCATTATGGACAGGCTACGTGACTAAAAACAACAACAACACGTCTTTGTGTTTTGCTTTAGGTATTCAAGAATATTTTATTGCTCGCCTGGCCTCCGATGACCAAAAAAACGGCAATTACAGGTCTCTGATTGAGGGTCAAAATTACCTGAGCTCCGGATGCGTCGGGCAAATTTTACACCGCCTTTTAGACGACCATCACGTCATATTGAAGGTGATCAGTATTGTCCATAATGATTAAATGTCACGCTGCTAGCTTGCTAACATCAGCACACGTAACGTATGCTAATGTTATATTACACAGTGTTTAATGAGTCTATTATCTCCCTATTACTCTAATCTTTCCTGCTTATCGCTCAAACAAATGATTAATTTCTATATTAATATCGGTACTCATTTAAGATATCTTCATCAGTTACCGGAGGCCAGAGAGTAAGTTCACATTGACAGCATTATGAACTGATGACTGACACATGTCACTGCAGCAATGGTGCCGCCGCAAGATGGCGGCATACACAAATCGCTCGCCGAATTCGTCTACAATTCTCTGTGGGTTCATCATTATGAGCAACCTTATAGTTGGTTAGTTGATCTGTCTTTAATATAAGAATATTGATAGTGCAACTTTAAAGATATAAGCTACTACATAGCCTACTGTAGGACAACATGGGCATGTTTTATCAGCCAGTGCAGGAGGTTTGTTTATTGAAAAATAGGAGGCAAAAAAACTAAAAAGTCCAGAGACGCTTCATTATTGTTCTGTTAAAATGTATGGCAAATGTTAGATATTTACCAGACATTTCTGTTAGGTCGCCGCTCTACTTGGCAAGCTTGCTGCACTTACAGTGAAAATGTGATTTGTGGTTTTTGTGTCAGTTACAGGCCACCATATGCTGTGCCAGAAGCTGACTGATCTCACAGAAATAGGCTACGTGAAATGACCACGACCTCTTAACACCGCATTCCGTGGTGGCAGCACGTAATGGGTTGAAATTACGTGCTGCCACCACGAAAACAATGCCAATGTAAAGTCAATTAGGGTCCTCTCCCGTGGTGGACACACGGATTCCCTGATTCAATCACGTCACGTCAACCTCGTTTTCCTCAATGATATCTTTAACATTCCTGTATACACACAAAAACGTGGACTTGATATTAAATGGCAAATACATTCCTCTGTTATAATTTCCGACCAATAATAATAATAATAATGATAATAACGTGATAGTTCGGCTGTTCTAGATATTTGTTATAGCCTATTCAAATATTCAATCACAAAAACGCCGTTTCTAGAGAACTTGCTAAAATATCTGAAATGAACCATCATGCCTACTTTTTCTTAACATAGGCTATTTCATCTAGGTGCAGTGTCATTACTAGTTCAGCTTTACTAGACATTTGATATATTCAGTAGATCTATCTTTTTACGACCCTGTTTTACAACAAGCCGCAAAAAAACCTAAATAAAATAGCTACGATTAGCCAACATCCTTGCTTTTTTTCTTAACATAGTTCATCTAGGTGCAGTGTAATAACTACTTCGGCTTTACTAGATATTAGATTTATTCAGTAGATCTATCTTTTTACAACCCTATTTTACAAGCCACAAACGAACCTACTGTCCCAAAAACGCTGTTTCTAGTGTATTAGCTAAAATATCGAAAATTAGCCGACATCTTTACTTTTTCTTACCATAGTTCATCTAGGTGGAGTGTAATAACTAGTTCGGCTTTACTAGATATTAGATATATTCAGTAGATATATCTTTTTACAACCCTATTTAGAACGCTGATTTGCAAATCAGAAGAACTACAACTATGTTGCTGATATGTATCAAACTGCATGGCGCGGTCCCAGGGAATTGTAGTTTATTAAAAATCTAAGTGTTTTTCCCAGATTTGGAAGTTGTAAATACTGAATTGAGAGTACAGTGTGGACTTTAAGGGGATGGTAAACACATTTGTGGAATCAGATTTTAAATATCTAATTTCTAAATGGGTGAAAATTAATTTTATCCATATTTTACCCATATCTGACAGCACCCACAGGTGTTGACTACACTCACATGATAGCTGAGGTCAAGAGCTCTCTATAACAGTTGGTCCCATGTCTGTACCCCCTTTAGTTGCTGAGTTATAAGCCCTCAAACATGCACTGAGGTCAAGGTTCAAAGGTCAATGGCTGAAAGCAGGAGCCATGTAGAATCTTCATACTGACATATGTTACTCTCCAGGTTGAGACCTTTCCAATGATGTATTTGGTTTAGCTCTATGACAAAGTTTAGATTTTTTCATTTTTTGGACACAAGCCATGCCAGGTGTAGTTTCAGAGAGCACTTTGAAGGCCCAGTGTATAAAATGAGTTTTGTTTGTTTCTTTGCTTGTTTTTATCTTTTTTACTGTAGATAGTTACTAACATGAGTCATCCTCACACAATACAATACTACTAAAAAGTAAAACCAATAATAACAATAATGAAATAAGCAAAAATAATATTAAAATCATATTGAAATTTTAAAATCTATTTACAGAGTGGAATGGTAGCCTAATAGATAACTAACTAATATTTCTTATTGTTTGGACACTTTATTATTGCTTAGATACTCATTCATTCATTCATCTTCTAACCGCTTCATCCTCTTGAGGGTCGCGGGGGGGCTGGAGCCTATCCCAGCTGACATCGGGCGAGAGGCAGGGTACACCCTGGACAGGTCGCCAGACTATCGCAGACACATAGAGACAAACAACCATTCACGCTCACATTCACACCTATGGACAATTTAGAGTTATCAATTTAGTCCCCAGTCTGCCCTTGCTTAGATACTATTTAGCCTATTATTGTATTTACTTTTAGCATGTTCTACTTTTGAGTAATTTCCGAGTAGTTATGATAAAAACAAAATAAATAAATAAAAAATTACAGACTATGGAGACAACCTCTTCAATGTCTCACGTCAATTAATTAACACTATTTGTCGGCTTTTTATAATGCCTTTTTTTTTTTGCTGCTGTCTCCAGTTGAGAGTGGTGATTTGCTAAATACATTCTACAATAATAATTAGATTAACATTTGGTCTATAATATTGTTGGCTATATTACGCATTTTAATAAAAAAAAACGGAAGAATAAAAGAAATAAACACCGAAATAGTTACATTTTTTATTGATACTCCTCTCTGACACACACACACACACACACACACACATTAAACACGCAATTGAATGAATAAATGAATGAATGAATGAATGAATGAACATTGGAAGTGGTTCAGTCACAGTCCCGCCGGCTGGCGTGGTCACATTAAGATTACGTTTGTTTTTTATTACTAACAAAATGTTTTATATTGACCGTATGAATGGTTTCGTTTTCAAATAAATATTTGGAAACGAAAATATGCTTTGGTGTACTTTTACAGAGTTTTGCAATATGGATATAGCCTGCCTGTATCAAAATGTATAATTTTCAGCAGCGGTTTGTGTGACAGCTGCCACGGTCGGAGGTATAACCAGATGGTGATGGTGTTTCCTCTCTGGTTCTTTCGTGCTCAGCCTTATATTTATCTTCTTTATTTATTTATTTATTTATTAGTGGCGTTTGGATTCAGTTATGGCAGACGAATGGCAATCTGAAATGGAATGAAGCCCACAGACGGCGGACAGCAGCTACAAAACAGTAGTGGAACGCGCCCCATCCGCCCACAGCACAATGCTCTTAAAGCGCTACGTTATCAAAAGCTAGCAAAATACATTTATTTTATTTTATGGCCTTGACATTAACCTGTCACATTGCTGAGTTATCAAGGACACTTCCACGTTTTTGTGTGTATACAGGAATGTTAAAGATATCATTGAGGAAAACGAGGTTGACGTGACGTGATTGAATCAGGGAATCCGTGTGTCCACCACGGGGAGGACCCTAATTGACTTTACATTGGCATTGTTTTTGTGGTGGCAGCACGTAATTTCAACCCATTACGTGCTGCCACCACGGAATGCGGTGTTAAGAGGTCGTGGTCATTTCACGTATTTCTGTGAGGTCAGGTTGGCCATAAGCCTACTGTGGTGCCTCCTAGCCAGTACTTTGTCTTTTATCCGCTTTCTGAACACAGCCACTCTTCTCTGTTTCAGCTGAAATAGACACTGAGCATTTGGGTTAGGTGATTCATTTGTTTACCAGGAGCAGGCTGCAGGATTTGACTGTCTTTCAAAATGCCTTGCTGTTGATAATAAATGAGAAGCAACGAATGCGTAAGGCAGCTGTCTGTTCATACAGCATGAGGGTTTTTTTCCTGATGGAGACACGACCGATGAAGATAATAATGCTGAGGTCATATACAGTGCCATTCACATACACATATTTAACATATATTATTAAAACATTGACTTAGATACTGAGATGTCTATTCCTTTTCTTTTTTAAAACAGTATGTTTGTTTTCACATTAAATGCATACAAGAAGTGCACTGCATCGAAAATAGCATGTAACCTTCCCTTAAACCCTCCAGTTTTTCCCCTCCCCAACCTCTTCGCTGTAACAAATACATTAGCAAAATGCAAAAGGAAAAAAATCTGTGCAAAGAAATTAAATATACATATACTTTCAAATAAAAAAACAAAACAATTAACTAAACAAAAAGTCCCTGCAATAAATCCAAAAGGTCTGACAAACTTTACAGTCTATCATAAATCATCCAAGTGGTCTCCTTGTACCAGTACATTCCCAAAGTCACCATGCTCCACAAATAAATATAATATATACAAATATATAAAAGGTCCCCAAATCTTATACAAATTCAGTTTACCCAGTATATGTAATTTATCATCAACACATATTGAGCCATAGTCTTTATCTAAGCCCCCAGGTGTTTTTGTTTTCCACCAATAAAGTCCCATCAAGATTTTTTCTTTAAGTATGCACATATAGATTTGAATTCTTTCTTTCTTTGGGGAAGATCAGGAGGATCCAAACTCAAGTTAACAGCCTTAAGCGGGATTTATACTCGTGTGGCAGACTCTAGCCTACGCACATTACGCCTTTGTGAGCATTTATACATGTGCAGTGGTGTGTCTGTGTCACACTGCAGTTACACCTCCAAAACACTAGTTGGCAGCGGGGGTTTCTGTGAAGTGCTGTAAAGTTTAATTGCTTCAAGACACACCCAAAACACACATTAAACATGGCTTAATTCACCTTATTTTTCACGGAAACACGGAGGCAAAACACAACGCAGCCAGCTTCCATTTTTTTGTGCGACACTTCCGGTCCAGCACTCTTGACCACTGTGTAAATGGGAATCGCCTTGTTGTTTACGTTGCTGAGTTTAGCTATATACATATATATATATATATATCCCATTTTTCATGTCACCATATCACCGTTTAGACTAATCTGATGTTTGTAAAGTCTATAAACACAGTGATTGAACCAGCATTACTATTTCTGTGTGCAAGTTTAGTAATTAACATGGTTATCATAGATTAGCTGGGCTAACCGTTAGCTGTTAGCCGTTAGCCGTTAGCGGTGTCTGTAATAACTCAATAAATGGTCCGTGAAAAATTTTTTTTTCCAGTGGACGTCTTAGTTACAACATGATTGAGCTAACTGGGGTAGTTTTATGTCGTATCCGACAACGGGAGGCTTTTAACAGATGACGTCCTGATGTTAGCTTTGCTGCTAGTGTTAGCTGTCCCTGTCAGCTGCAGCCACTGATGCTTTCTAGACATTGTGATTTCCCAAAACTGAATAAATACCACACATAGCAACACAAAACTGCTTTGCTAGCTCAATCATGTTGTAACGGCTGGATGGTTGATGCGTACATGCTGATTCGGGTACTGTCAGAGCCGATCTGTGCATCACTATGGCTTAATGATCAACTCAGTCAATAAAAACAACCCGTCCTGTGTTAGGAGTGTATGTTGCTGACAGAAAGAAAGAAAGAAAAGGGAATAAAAGATAGAAAAGCAGCGTACACCTCACATATTTATTTCTCACAGTTGAGCACACGTTTGACTGGCATGCAGAAGCACCGTCTGTGTGTCGAGGATGCGAGCCGCAGCTTCAGCTGCTCAGGTAGAAAGGCTGTGTAGCCCGGTGTGTTTTTTCGCTGATTCGGTTCTGCAGGTTCTCTGCTGGTTCACTGGAGACGGGGATCAAGTAGTTTGTCTCACTCTGGATAGATTGTGCTTTTTGGTTCATAGTTTTTGATTGACGTGCGATGTATTCGCATTTAGGGGGAATAAATTTCCGTTATAACGGAAACGTGGGCACATTTATCTATATATAATACACAGACTAACTAACTAACTAACTGATTGACTAACATAAACAACTGAAAATTGAAAAAAATTAGCTTGCACCGTTAGCTCCGGTAAGGGAAAGCATGAGGGAAAGCGGCTAACCGGAAGTCACACACAAAAAAACGGAAGTTGGTCACTATTTACTTCCGTGTTTGAAAATAAGGTGGATAGAGACAATTTCAAACACAAGTACACAAATCAGCTTCACTATAACTCGCAGCATTCACAGACAAACACTTGTCTTTTGCTGTACACATTTCCCCCACCAATACAACATGTTAACATTATTAGCACAAGCCTATGGCATTTTACATTGTATAAATTAGCCTAGCAGCTAGCGATCTTTCCCTCTTCTCATATAAAACCAGGGACAACAGCGACATTTAACAAAGGTAATAGTGCATAATTTTGTTCCATTTCAACACAAAAGGTTCACTGACAAAACAACTGTCTCATACTAAACATGTTTTCCAAACAAGTACAACATGCTAACGTCATTGGCACAAGCATATGGCCTTTTACATTGTATAAATTAGCCTAGCGACGAGCGGAGATTTCCTCTGCTCATATGAAACCTGGATAAATCCTGAAGGATAAATCCCTGAAGGATTTAGGAGTAATTTATTGTTTATAAAAGTATTTTGTTATAAAAGTAAATAAAAGCATTGTTTCCATTGATGGAAATGGTTTCATTTTACAAAAATACACAGGAGGTCTATGTCACTGCAATGTGTAGTTACATTTCTGGGGAGGTGCACTTCAGGCCACAGCTTACAGTAAGTTATGGCTTAGACTCCATGTTAATGCAGAGCCTATGCCGTAGCTATGGCGTTGATTTTATCAGTCCTACAAATTGCCTCAACCCACAAAGTTCTTATCTTGCTATATTTCTATTTACAGTGTACAAATGTTCCTTGTAGAAGGCCACACCTAAAAAACACTGGAATATTATCATTAAATCTGTGTATTTTGACTAGTGTCAAGTAAGTGTGTATCTACCAGGTGTACTGAAAATGTTTCAGCCTGTCTGTACTTGTGCTTTTACACAGGCCTCACCCCTTTAGTCAGTTGCTATTTCTACATTTAGATCCTCATTTCATGCCTCAAGCGTTGAGTCTGGGGTCACAGTAGAACCCAATTCAAGCCAATTAATAATAAATAAATAACAATTGACAGAATTTGATTCTGTATCCACCCACACTGGGGAATCCATTGAAAAGTGAAACAATATTCTCAGCTGTGATGCCAAGAAATGCCATTAGAGGTTTGGGCAATTTAGTCCCCCCCCCCCCCCCATTACATGGGAAATAAATATAAAATGAGTGAGAGGTGAATTCTAGGGTGCCTTGCATTTCATATGAACTTTTACCAATTTTGGTAATATGTTCATTTTCAGTATATATATAGTGTGTATATATATATAGTTCTAATAAAAAAATAAGGGTGAGGTCATCCAATGGTCTATAGACTTTGATACAGAATCCATGACAGTTTCATAATTAATGGATACACTCTAGCAATGTTAATGCCAAGATTTCTCTCCAAGTTTAAATTTAAGGACAAGCACACTTGGATTCTGTTCCTCTTCCACATTAAGTATCATAATTTAAGTATTTATGTCATAATCAGAGACCTTTAAGATAAAGGCTAATGAGTCCTAATAGAGCGGTGATAAAGAAATTTAAGTTTTTTAAAAACAAGAAGACATCATCTGCAAAAGTGAGATTGTGTTGTCTGGTTACCATCTAAATGCCATTAATATATCTGTGTGTTTTGACTAGTATTGCCAAGGGTTCTTGCCAGTATAAATAGAGGTGGTGATAAGGGGGAGCCTTTAGGGCAACCCCTGCTTAGTTTAAAAAGCCATGGATTCCAATTTGTTAGTTAGCACCTTTGTTGACAGTTCTTCATGTAATATCTTAGTCAAATTGCAAAATTTCTCTCCAAACCCAAAATTGGTGATGACATCAGACAGACATGGCCATTAGATTCTGTCAAAGGGGTTCTCTGCATCAGCTGAAAGAAGTGCGGTGTCTGGTGCCCCTCAGTTTCTTTCTGATAATGTGGAAGCCTTGTCGTTCATGTATAAAGAAACTACGGTATATCTAGAACTCAGCTGCTCGTCTTCTCACACTCCTGCACCTGTGACCACATCACCCCCATCCTTCATAACCTCCACTGGCTCCCTATCCCCCAGCGTATCCACTTCAACCTCCTCATCATCACTTTCAAAGCTCTCCACCACCTGGCTCCATCCTACCTGTCTGAGCTCCTCCACTGGCACACTCTTTCCCGCACTCTTTGGTTTGCTGATGCCAACCTCCTGCCCTCTAATATGGGTATATCTCCTTGTAAAGAGCCATTTGTTGCCTCTGAGATATAAGGAAAAGGTCAGATTGCATGTTTTAATTGTTAGTGTCTTTTGAGCAATAAAGCTTTTCATAATAGTGTCTAGATGCTCCATTAATTTCATTGGTTCCACTATATTTGTTTTCTTCAGCATTCTCTCTGCTTGTTGCTGTTTAATTTGCCAAGCAAAAAGTTTACCAGGTTTTTCTATTTGATCACAGTAGCCTGCAGTTGTTTGATTTTCAGCAGATAGCCTATTATACTCAGAACAAAGAGCCAGAAGTTCCCTGTTTACATCTGTTATATTCAATCCTGGCTAAAGTATTGTCTCTCCAATTTTATAATCAAGCTTGTTTAGACTTTTTGCTTGTAAGACAGGATTTGTCTTCTAATATATGATTTGAATGCATCCCAACTAATACATGCAGAAGTTTGAATAGTGTTAATCTCAAAACATAAAAAACAACGACAACCTCATGGTTTGAGAGGAATATGTTATCATAAAGACATCCTTCAGTTTTTGAAAGAAGTTCAGCAGAGATTAAAAATTAGTCTGTCCTTGAATAGGTTTGGTGTGCTGGAGCAACGAGAGTATTCTCTCGCCTTTGGATTTAGAGGCCGCCATAATCCTATTAGGTTAATTTCTTGGATGAAGCACTGTATTGTTTTTCTCAATTTCACGAGTAACATCCAAACCAGAATATGTCTTTACTGGGTCAAGGGTGCAGTTAAAGTCACTCCCCATAATGGGTTTGCCAGAAAATGTTAAGATTCTCACTAAGATATTGCTGGGTCATCTGCAATGGGATCACATATATTTATCAGACTTATCTCCTCATGCAAAAGAAAACCATGAATTATCAGAAACCTCCCAGCTGAGTCCTGAACCACATCCTGTATCTGCACTGGGGCAGATTTATGAAGCAATACAATTATTCCTCTGGCACCTGATGAATTTGATGCTCATAGAAATTGAGACTCCTATAAAAAAAACTTATGCTCCCAAAACCTTATCATGCTCATGGCCTTTTTCACCTTTGCCATTTTGTTTTGCCCCCTGCAGTTCCAAGAACTGCAGCAGAACTGTTGAGAACTGCTGTGAAGAAATCCTGAGTGGTCAAGTATATAAAATATATACTGGCATCTAGCTGAGGTTGCAGGGCTGAAATTTCTCCTATGTCTCAAGCCTGTAGGAGACCCACAGTGGCCGACACGAAAACACTAAACACAAATTGAGCTTGACTTGACTTTTGAGCCAGTGCTTGGTTTGTTCAAACTGGGCAAAATGGGGGATTCCATGGAAGAGGACTTGCTCTGTATGTGGATATAAACGGCTAATACTAAAGTAACGAAAACATGACAATTCATATTTTCAGGTGACTGTATACTACTGAAAACACAGTTATGAGTATTATTTACCACTTCTGCCAAAAGATGCCCCTAAGGCCTACACACTGAACCTTTAAAACAAACAAGTTTACTTTTGGCAGTTGCATATATACACTAACAGTAAGATCTATATTAAAACTTTGTAGTGGAAATAACTTGGAAATTACAAACCTGTCCTACGTGAACACGTTTGGACTACCCCTCCACACCATAGGAACCATGTGTAGGTCCGTTTAAGTTTCCTTAACTCAAGCTTAAGTTGCTCCGATATAGATGTCAGTCGACCCCATTCTAAACTTAATCATTCCCTATCATTTCATAAAACCAATCAAAACAGATAAGCCCAAAATAGGAAATAAAAAACAGCAAGTTGGTAACTCGATAATTAGCAGACAGACCTGCCTAATTTCGACTGTTTTTCAAGCAAATAAACCCATAAGCAAATTTGACAAGCACTCTAAAAATATGTCAACTGGGGGCGTCGGTGGTTTAGTGGGTAGAGCAAGCGCCCCATGTATAAGGCTGTTGCCACAGCGGCCCAGATTTGAATCCAGCCTTTGGCCCTTGACTGCATGTCATCTCCCCCTTCACACTTACCTGTCCTGTCCATTAAAGGCAGACACTGATGAACAACGTCAGCATGATACTGTTATGTATGTTATGGTGCCCGGCAATGTCAGGGGGAAACGTGACAGGATTAAATTTAAGGTGGTAAAAGTCCGTGTAGGTGGGCGGCAGGGGTGGCGGAAGGGTCAAACGATCACCAACTTCGATCCGGGAGGCCGATGCTTCATGTAAGTTTGTAAAGCCAAACCCTGTTCTTCTTTTTCCTAAATCTAACCATATGCTTTTGTTGCCTAAACTCAACCATGTAGTGTGTTGGCTAAATGTAGCCATGTACATTTATTGTTGAAAAAGACGTCAATTTGCGTTGTTGTACTGATGTAGTGCAATTATTTTGAAAAAGACTGTATGCAAACTGTACATTTCCTGTGAAAACGTAAATGTATTTTGAGCACAGACAATACAACCAAGGCACCTAGGGTACCTTGCACATCTTATGTGGATCTGGAAAGTCCATGATTTAAATGACCTTTATTAAAGGATCTTTGTTAGGTTAAAGGGGCAACCCAAAGCTGCTCGCCTTTGAATAAGGTCAAACATTTAATGGTCAAACAATGGCAAATAAGACCTCAGAAAACCAGAAGAAGAAACATAAACATGAGCTTAAACTTAATTACTGTCAGGCTTCATGTTCTCACAGCTGTTGGTCTTATGAAATATAACATGCTCAGCTGTCCAGTGTAGACACGCCAGGCTGTGCAGTCTAAAAAAAAATCCAGCCACAGATTTTCAGATCGACTCACTGTTTTTCTTTCAGAAAATGTATTTTTCACGGTGTTGACTGAGATCTTCCTCCCTGTCTCTACTTGCCTCTCTCTATCTCCTGTCTGTCTTTCTCTCCAACACACACACGCTCACAGAGTCAACACCACTTGAGCTCACATAGCGAACAAGCATAATAAAGGGAAGTGTGAGTCAGTCTCTGTCTCTGTCAATCACACAAAACATCATGGAAACGACCGGCCCATTTTTAACAAGACCCAGGTACAGCTTGCAATTCAAACACTGCAGTTTCAGAAATCTACAATTTTTATGGTGTTTCCCTGCGTTTATATTGTAGACTGTATGACAGGAGTGGATACATCCAGACATTTCTGTCATTTTAGGAAGTTCTTATGCTGATGTATGCTCAAGTGTATGATTTTCTTATAGGTTTGGTTTTAATTAGTTATTTGATACTATAAAAAGGGGGTTGGATGTCATGATTGACAGCTGTGTGTGTCAATCAGTATGCTCACAATCAATAGTGCTGCTCACAATTGGGCTGGACAGTGGGAACTCGATGCTTCAGAGATCACAACTGCACAGACTCTCGCTCTAAATAACATTGGCAACAGCACTATCCAGGATATTTTGGCTTCATTTTTGCACAGTAGGGGTAAGAAGAGACATGTCTGCCTTTATATACAGTCTATGTTTTACACCAGTGGAGTTGCCCTCTGCTGGCCAATAGAAAGAATGCTTGTTAAGGGCACTTCCGCATTGGCTTTACTTGTTAGACCTTGTTATCCAAACCTCACATCATAATAACCAATGTCACAACATAATTGTCATCTATGAGCCTGTTTAACTAATTTTATTTCAGTTTAACAGGTTTTATTTAGGTGATATCAGGCGTTTGGTATTGTTCAGCAACTTAGGAGGCCCAACTGGCAAATATGGAAAAATGAGTTAGGTGAGATAAATGCTTCTTAATGATGGGATGGGTCAAAGTTTGCACCCTCTGACATCCATCCCCACACTCTCTGGACAGCAGACTGTAAAACAAGAGGAAGCCCATGAATCACTGTTCTTGTTGCTTCTTGCTCTTGTTACTCTTTTATCTGCCTGCAACTCTACTGACCCATTGCCTATGGCAGCGATTGTCAAGTGGTGGCCTGTGGGCTACATATGGCCCGCCAAACCTTCCATCCAGCCCACAGAATATTAACCAATTCAGAAAATGAGAGGAGAAAAAAAATGTGTCCGGTATTGAGGATATCTAGCATTTTTTCTTAAAAGCCTAACTTGTGTGCAATAGTCCACCTTCCACCTCTCCGTCAGTCTATCTTTGAAACTCATATATGGGCCACCATGCTCAGTCCAATAATACAGTCCAATTATTAAATACAACACATTGTGTCACTGTTCATTAACTGCTTTTAACTGCTTTAAAAAGGTTCTGGCCCTTGGACAAATGTAGTTGATGACCCCTGGCCTATGGGAACTATGCTGAATCCCCAAGCCGCACCAAATGTGCTGAAGGCCGGCATCCAGCCAACTTTGAAAGAAAGAGACTTTGAAAAGAAGAGACTCTGGCTACAACTACATCTGGCAAACACTGCCACCATTACTCTAGTCACATGGGTGGGAGCAGGGTGAACAGGCTGTGGCTGGGGTGGGTATTGTCTTTCAGTATCATCAGGGCTCTGGGCAGGCACCTAACCTCATATTACTGATGCTCTGTAGATGGGTACCAGTGAGTTTCTGGGTAGTTTTAATCACCTGCCTCAGAGCCCTCCTGTACTGGGCCGTGCACATCACATGTCAGTTTATAATGTTTCCAGTCAGGATGCTTTCTGTTGCTCCTCTGTAAAAGCTGTCAAGAACTTGGCAAGGAAATTATGCCTTTTTATGTTTCTTTAAGAAATACAGCTATTTTTGAGCTTTTTTTCACCAGGATGGAGATGTGTGCTGACCATGTCAGGTTATCTGTGATGCTGATTTCCTAAAACTGTTCACTTGCTCCACCTCAGTTCCACTGATGTAGACAGAGTGTGTCTTCTTTCCTGCTTCCCTTTTTTCTTAGGGCAATGACGAGCTCCTTGGTTTTGCTGAAGTTGAGCAGTAGGTTGCTGTCTGTGCACCACTCTGATTTATGAAGTCTCATTATTTGTAATCTAGCCATTTATGGTGGTCATCTGAAAACTCCACAATAGAGTTCTCTCCGTGTTGGGGATTGAAGTTGTAGGAGTACAGCGTGAACAGGAGGGGGCTGAGCACACAGCCCCGGGGGCTCCGATGTTTAGCACTAGAGTGGAGGAGATGTGACCACCAATCAAAACTGACGAGGGTCTATTTGTGAGGTAATCCAATATGCAGTTGCAGAGAGTAGTACTCAAGACCAGAGTGGTAAGTTTTTCAGTCAGCTTCTTGGGGGATATTGTGTAGAATGCTGAATTGAAATCAACAAACAGCAGTCTGATGTAGGTGTTGTTATTTTCAAGATGTGTGGGGCTGAGTGGAGGGCAGTGGAGATGGCATTCTCTGTGGATCTGTTGGCGCTTTGTGCAAACTGGTGAGGATCCAGGTTTGCTGTAATGTTGTTTTGGATGTGCTTTCACAATGCACTTCATCAGAATGGTGGTGAGTGCCAAAGGGCGGAGTCATTTAGACTAGACACTGAAGACTTTTTAGGTGCAGTGGCGATGGTGGCTGTTTTAAAGCAGGTGGGAACACTCCCCTTTGACAATGATAAGATAAGAGGATCTGTTATGCTTATTTTTAAGTTCATACTTAAGGTTTCCATTAGAACATGTTTACATGCTTTAATGGTCAAAAAAAACCCACTGTCTGTGCTGTAACAACTGTATTCACCCTTTGTCTGAGACATTCCATTTTAGTACCCATCTCTTTAAGCCCCCCTCCCAAAAAGGCCCTGCTCTGATTGGTCAACATTCCCAGGTCTTTCAAGTCTTGGGGTTCCCTGTCATTGCAGCCTGAGGGAATGTAATGGAGAAGAGCTGCTCTTTCTACTATTAAAAATCACCAATAAAAGTAAAAACAACCGGACATGTTTCAGCGGGAATATGACCCAAAATCTGTGAGAAATGTGCAACATCAGCAACCAAGTCTACGTGTGTCTGATGTCAGCTTGTAGTTACATGTTTGTTTGCAGTGTACTTGTAGTTGTACAATGACTCTAACAGAAACAGTTGCACTTTGTAAGGTGAAAAATCAACAATAAAAACATAAAAAACACATCCAGACATGTTCCAGCAGGAATATGATCTGAAATCTGGGAGAGATTTCCAACATTGACAACCGAGATTACGTGTTTTCCTGATGTTAGCATGTGGCTTCATGTGGCAGTGTAGGCCATAGACATATATACGTAGACGCCGCATCGAGTGGGTTTGCCCGCTGCTGCGATACGTCAACGTCGCCGCCATACTGAATGTGGCAAGGCTGCGCTGTAAACTATTACAAGTGGATGGACTTAATTTCATAAA